>NC_064877.1:42787500-42842500 GCF_943734665.1 Anopheles aquasalis
ACCGACCACTATGATCAGCACGATAAACACGGCCAGCAGCACCAGTATACAGCAGATCGCTACGGCCACCATCGCACTGTTACTCATTCAACTAGCTGTTTTGGCAAATTTTGGCTATCAACGTGTGCGCACCGTGGCGCCCTCTGGACTGCTGTCGTCGTCGTCGTCCTGCTCGTCTGTTGTCGCCCTCCCGTTGCGTCTGCTCCTTCTTGCCGCTCAGCTCCTTCAGCAGACGGCTCCAACCGCAGGCAACGCTGTGTGCTTCACCGCAACCAACGATACCTTCTTCACACCGTCATAGCCCCAACGGTGGCACCAACTTCCTCCGCTTCTTCAGCGACGACGATCAATCCGGATCCTATGGCCACGGAAAACATCGATACCTCCACCGACCGAGACTGAACGCACCGAACGGAACTTCAATGCACGACAACGGAACGCAACCATCGAGCGCACGCACGCACGCACGAAACGAAACAGAGTCACTGAGCCACTTCCATCGGTTCAATTTCGGTTCTGTTATTTATTTTTTTTTTTTGCTGGAATCACACTCCTTGTGTCTGTCACGCACAAAACGCTCAAACACAGCACACCACGCTGCTGCTGCTGCTGCTGCTGCTGCTGATCACTGTTTGTAGAAGCTGCTGGTACGATCCTGTTTTAGTCGAGGGAAAAATCCTTTTCACGTTATTGCAATTCAACTAATGTCCACAATGTATCTTACGAAGACGCGTCGTTTCAATTGTTTGTCTCACGTCTTTACGAGCTTATATCACGAGTCAGTTGGCACTACCGCGGCATTTTAACGGCGTCTAGTTTGGAGAAACGATCACCGATAACCGAACAAAACCTTGTCTGGGAAAGTTCCAAGACAGGAAATTCGAGCGAGAGAAGAAAGGAAAAGAGAAAGACACCGAAAGCGGTAGTGGAAGGTCGAGACCAAAGTTGGAACCAAATTACAGCTGATTGAAATCGAATTTTATCGCCGCTTCCATCGCTTATCCCGTAGGGGGAGGTTTACGGGGTTGTCTGGCGAATCTGATGCTGTTTTGGATTGCCCAAAAACCAGCTCAACCCCGTGGCAAGCAACCATGTTGCTTCTGCTGGCGGCGGTGAGGTTAGATCTATTTCCGTCCCGTCTACAATGCACTCGATCGAGAACCGAGACTTGGCCAAGTGCCAGTGTACGGGCAAATCCGAATCTTCGGCTCCGGATTGATTCCGCTTCCCGTGTTGTTTGATGAACCAATCCACCTATCTGTGTTTGTTATCTCTTTCCTTGCCTTTCGACCCCTTTCGTTCTCTCTGTTGCTTCCACACACTCTATGAAAATGAGAAAATCCAAACCGATCTTCAAATCCAGCAGAGCGGTGGGCCTGCTGAATTTGCCAGACATCGCATCACCCAGCATCAGCCATGAAAGTGAAACAGAACGTTGGAATTGAGCAAAAACACAACTTCATCGGTTGGTACTGCTGGTTGAAATGTTACTTCCCTTTCATTTCAGGCGAAAGAGGTGCCGTTTGTACTGCAAAAGGTATATGTATGGCCACCGGCTGTATCTGTTCCATTCGCTAGCCGTTCCTTGTTTTCCGCGAAACGGAATGCTGCGCTTTTGTTTTCCAAACATATTTCCAGTGCGATGTGATACGACCAGAAGATAGCTGACCTGGTGCATAGGCCATTTTTGACGTTCAAAAGAACGGTAGCGAAATGAAAAATATTCAACAAAAAAAAACCGGGGCGCGCTAGCCCGCTTCAAACGACGTTCAAAAGCGATGCGTTGACGGATACGGAGCGATCGGGTGTGTTTTGATTTGTGCGAAATATTTACGTTGGCGCACAGCGCCGTTTGATCTTCATTGCCGCTTCAAAACTCTGTTTCATGTATCCAGTACGTGAAGGAGAGCGTGTGGGCCACAGGGCCTCGTGAATGGTCTGGTCTGTAACGAGCCGTTTGCATAGTTCATTGCATCTTTTCAGGATTTTCGCTCTAACGGTAGCGGTACGAGCAGGAGCAGTAACTGCTGCGTCATATTCAATTTGGATCAGCTGAATGCTAGAGACGTGTTATATAGCAAATCTTAAACCGAATCTCTCTTCAAAATATGAGCAAAAACGCTCCATTTTTAATTTATAATTTGCATGTTCGTTTGATGTTAGACTGATGTGAAGAATTTTAAGTTATTCCTTAATGAAATTTGCTGCTAGTGACTGTTGGATCCTGCAAGAGTATACCGAATTAAACAAAGACTTCTTCAAAGGTGATGTCCAACGAAATACAGCTGTGTGCAGCCCCGAGGAGCAAGGATGCCCAAGGGCACATGAAATTTAAATCTCATGCCAAGTATCCCAATAAAGCCATAATGTGTGAAGCAGTGGCGTCCAATGTCTGCAGTTTTCTTAAGATCCAACGATAAAATAGATTCAGAAATGTAAATCAACATTTTGGAAGATCAAACAAACTTGCTGCTGTAATGCCGTTGATCCCAGAGTCTTTACAAATTATGTACTTTAGATTTAGAGAAAAACACAAACAAAAAATAGATTTGTACTGCAGTACAGGCTCATTCACGATTCAAATACTGTCTACATTTATCTCCACAAATCCCGTCTTCCAACAGCTTAATAGACAAAAACCTACCACCAACCAACCGAACCTATACTCCTGGGACACAAATTCCCTTTATGTCACCCCCAGCCCCGCAGTTAACTCTCCGATCGACACGTTACGCAATGACCATCACTCAAAGGCGCCGACGAATCCGACGCGAACACAATAAATAAGGTTGTGTGCAGTGCCGTAAACCCTGGTTCCGGTTGCTTGACTGCTAGTCAGTGAGCCAACAAATCGGCCCATCCGTTGCCCACCAGCTGACACAACAATCCTTTACCCTTTCCCTGCGCCCGCCCCCCCCCCCCCCCCCCCCCAAAAGCACATCAACACGTGCTAGGAACTAGGAACCTTGGGCAGCCCAGCATCAGCCAACCCCCGGGCGAAGGTAATTAAGAAAAATTTATGAGCCAATCGTTATTAAAATAAATTTGCTTCGATCAGAGACTAGCGGCCGGCACCTGATGATGGGCGGCCCATCTGTGGCTCCCATCGAGACGCCACCTCTCCCCCTCTCTCTCTCGCTCGCGACATCGCGCGATGCAGCAATTTCGGCGACCGGCGCTAGGCCGACGCTCGATCGGCGCTCGAAAAGTTGCTAAAGATTAATCGGTGAAACAGAAGTCGCTCCCTTGATTAGCTTTCCTCGTTGCTTGCTCCCCTCACTTTCGGCCCCGAAATAGGATAATGTCTGTACGGCGGCCAGGCGGCCAAGGGCATAATTTATCCGCGTTACCGAAGGGCGCGGTGTCGACCGATTGCTGACCATCAGTACGGTCCGCCGGCTGAATCAATGTTTGGAAATTGGAGTCCGAGTTACAAGGATTCGGCACCAAGGGCTCCAAGGGCTCCTCGGATGGTTTCATAATTAACGGTGCTTCCAGGGCTGATTGCAAATGCACTGCACACAGACACACCGCCAAACATTCGTGGCTTTTACATCGATCGAAAGCATGATCGAATGATGCACAGCACTCGCAGGTTCAGGTAGCGGAAGGTTTCGTCTCATAAATAGACGAACGGAATGGTCGTACCAGGACCATTCCACTCCATCGACAGCCCATATGTGTGCGTCTATGCGTGTGAGTAAGTGGCCACCCCTTGGCCCTTGGCAACATTTAATACTCACCAACCCGCACGTTCGCACATCAATTCAACGAATCTTTCCCTTTCCTTTCGCCAAAAACCCCCAACGGGCAAGGGAACCTCCAGTACACCGTGGCGCTCCGTGGCGTTCCATGGCAACGAACATAGCAAGCGAGCGAAGCGAACGAGCCCAAAATGAGATCGTAAAATGCGTTGAAAAGGGGATATAGGCCGTCCCGGGAAACGGAACGGTATGCTGTTACGAACGCCCAGTCCCAGTCGAAGTAAAGCATAATGGTTCCGTGAGCATCTTCACGCTCACGATTCATAACGTGCCCGTCCTGCCTGCCTGCCTGCCTGTCCTGCCGTAGGCGATGAAACCGGCCATGGCCTAGCATAGCCATGAAGCATATGTAGTTGGCCACAATCCCGGCGTTCGGTGAATCGATTTTGTCGAATCGAAACGCGTAGGAAGCACTTGGGGGGGAAGCACGCACACGTAGCATGTTTCGAGTGACAGGCCTCGAATGCTCGGGGGTTTGGGGTTTTTGGCTCGAAAAGCTAACCATTTTCAGGTGGTTGAACCTCGGCCCTCGTCCTCTGGCGTTCGACGCGAGCTCACAAGCTATCTACAATCAGCGGCATCTATCATCGACAGATGCCGTGGCACCGTGGCACTCCTCCCGGTCCCATTCCCCGGAAACGGAGAGAGAACCGGAACCATCTGGGTATGGGTAGCACGAGTAAACCGATACCCACGAGAGGACCACGGTACCGCACCGCACCGTGCTACCGAAGGGGATTTGATCAGCGACGTGGTCTCGGTGTCGGTCCGTGCCAGAAATCGATATCCTGCCTTCCACGGCATGGCCCACGGACGTCAGAGCATCGAGATCGCTCGGAACACGACCAGACGCTGTTCATGTCGATGATGATGCGGATGATGATGATGGTTAATGGTGGTTAACACACCGAAAGCTGATATCCTCGGCCCCGGTTCGGACTGGACATTAAAGAACCGCCTCCGACAGTCTGGTTACCGGTTACATCGGAGCGGTCCGGTCGCTCCAAGATTAAATTATTTAACCTCGGACCAAAATCAATTTGGCGGCGACAGAAGGGAGCTAGGAGCCCGTATAGATCGAGCGACGTCCACTATTGCCTCGAATCCAATCGATCCAAGTCGTTCAATCCGTTCAGCTCAATTGAATTCCGGGCCTCGACTCCGCGGATTGCGTAATGCTCGAAATCCACCAGATTTTCAGAGTTGATGGATTGAAAACTCTGCACTCGCCCCAGGTTCATCATCAAACACCATCACTCTCTCTCTCTCTCTCCCCTTTTCCAATGGTTTCCGGTCTTAATGGCAGCCACGGACGACGGACGAATGCAAATGGGGCGTCTCCAGGCGTCGGTTGTCCGTGACCGCGACCACGAGACTTCTGGAATGACTTCTCGAGAAATGCGGCCACATGCGTTCTCACCTGTATGAATATTCAAGTGCCTCTGGTTACAGACCCGGGGAGGCTAGTGAACCTACTTCAAAACCTCCATCCTACCCCACCCCCTCCTCCCCCACGGGCCACTCCGTTGGGCACTCGAACGGAACGAAATGGAGACGTTTTTCCCATTTGATAAATTACCTTCGCGTTCGTCGCGTTGACTTTCTTGCGCGAGTTCTTGTCGTTCGTTCCACTGTTCTGCTGTTCTGTTCTGAGTTCTGGGTCGTAGCTTTTGGACGTAGCCCCGTCCCGGGCTGACGTGCCGTACGACAAGGTCAACAACACTTTCCCCAAACCTCGCGCCGGAAGGATAAGCGGAATCATGCGCTGCTACTTGCCCTTCGTTAACCTTCCAACGCAGGCGGCAGCAACAACACCACCACCACCACCAGCGGGAACTCGTTCGTTCCGAAGGTCAACCAACGGTGCAAGAATACCGGCAAGGATGGATACCTCGCCCCGTACCGTCACCGGAAGTTGATTTTTCTTTTCCTCTTTTACCCTTGCTCTTATTCTCTCGCTCGCTTGCTTTCTACGTCACCCGGCCAAGTGATAACCAAGCAAGGTTTTACGATTCTATTCCTCATCAACCTTATCCCGGTGCAAAATCCCGGCGGGATCTTTTAGTACCGGACTTAGTACTTTACGCCGCCCTTCGGCAGAACAGAATGGGTTCTAGCTGAGAAGGAAAGGCGAGAAAGATGGCCAATCAAGCGGAGAGGTGAGCGGTGTGCGGACCGCGAACTGTGCTCGCTTAATTATTAAACACGGCATTAAGGGGTGATCCTCAGTCCGGAGTCCGTCTCGTCCAAAGCACAAAACAAAGTCTGTCGTTGGGTAAATTATGCAACCGACATCGTAAGAGGCCGTGAAAAGTAAATGAAACTGTCATTCCATTCGGGGCCCTGGTGCCGTAGAACTCAACCAACAAGGGAAAGAAAGCAGAATCGGCAACACTAAAACACGGGTAATCATTGTATAAATCTCGTCCCAAGATGCTGTTAGCCATGATCGAGAGTAAGTAAAAGATGTCTCCCCTGGTGGTGGTCCTCCGTACCTGTACGAGTTCACTGCTGCAGAGCGTTGCCAATGCGAGGCAAACAGAGTAGCGCTTGCCATTGCAGAGATCCCCGCAGGAGGGTCTATTGAGCAATTGAGGTGGGCCTTTTCTTTAAATTAAATGTCTTGCCCTTTTGCTACTCCCATTCTACTCTCACTGGATTCCGCAGAAACATATCTGCAACTAAAACTCGTCTCGTGATACAAAACCCTTCCAACAAAACCTCTCAGCACTTAGCTAATGAGTAGTTTTAGAATAATTATTTTCCTCCAAACTTTCCACCTCAACTCGTTCGCCCACAAAAAGAACAGATAGCGAGTGTGTGAGGAAGGGAGGGAGAGTTAGTTGGCCAACGAGTCGAATCCGAGTTCTCGGTGGATTGCCGCATGGGGACCATTTTCGGGTGAAGGAAGGGTTGGTAGTCGCCAAGAAGGGAGGCAATTAACAAGCCGGTCTCCGGTTCCAAACTGATGAACTATTTTCCGGTTGAGCGAATTCTCGTTACCACGGTCAGCCAACCAGGTCCCCTGGTCTGGCACCCACGTGTGCTGGTGTGCATCCCCTGAACTCGCATCACCAACCCCGACCATCCCCCCCGAGAAGAGCCATGCCAAGCTAGCTCAGCGGCCCAGGGGCCCAGGCAGGGATCCGGTGACCCATTTCAGTTGCGCCTGTACGGTCGTGTGTCGCGATGGTATTGCCATTGGCTGTTGCCAACGCCTACACCGCGTCATCGTCGTTGTCGTTGTCGTCGTCGGATGGCACCGCAGTGGAGCAAAGGATCGCGAGAACGAGATGATTACATCATTCAAAATCTTCAATTTCACTGAGAGATAGGGTGAGCTAGGCCGGGATGATGATGCTACTGCTGGTGCTGTTAAACCGAAAACTAGGCACCCGCTCTGGCATGTCCTGGTCTGCACTGCCGTGTCCCTACCCCGTAGTCTATTGGCCTTTCACGCCCACCATCAAGTGGGGCGGGTCGCTTAACGAGGGTTTCATTTACCAACCAACGACTTCGGCAGCTCTCCACCGAAGGCTTCTTCAGCCAAAGGCCCAGATATCGGTACCAGCATTCAAGGGCCGTATGTGGAAGCGATGGCTCCGTTGGTGACTCTTTTCGGCCTCTGGAGCATCCAACGAGCTACCATCATTTCATGGACGACTTTTGAAACTTGTTTTCATTCCCAATGCTCAATGGTCGATGGTTCGAAAGTGAGGAAGCAGAAGACCGTACTCCCAGCAGCACCCACCAACACACCGGAATAGTGTGGGTTTGCCTTATTTGTTCCCTCCTTTCGGAAGGTCGCTCCATCCCCGGTCTCCAGCATCCAGCATTCAGAGTCTAGTGTTTTTCCTCAGCACTGAAGGGGAAAAAGGGAGGATTGTGAGGCTGTAGGAACAGAAGATAAATCAATCGCTTCTTCAGACACACATACACACTGACATCACACGCGTATGTTGCTTTCGGATATGCAATCCAATCCGAGAGAGAGAGAGAGAGAGAGAGGCAACAGTAGCCTCGTCGGGCCCGCGTCTTTGTGTCTGCTCACAACTCTCGACTGCTACCTCAAGGTTTTCCGCCTGATTGGGCATTCAATTTATCACCCAAGCCCTTCCCAATCCCAGCCACCCACCCACCATCGCACTCCATTCTCTGATACGGGCCTGATTTATTGGAGCGCCTCCGGTCCTACCGGATGAAACGCCGGACCACTTTGGTCTAAAGGTCACCGCGGGTTAAAGGATATACGGCAATCGGCGGTCGGTGGCCGGTGGCCCTGCACCCGACGATACCAATCATATGTCGCACGCTTCGGCCCCGAGACAGATTACTTGCCGCCGCCGCCGCCGCCACCTTCATCGCCTTGCACGCTATTTATCGCCAACAACATGAGCTAATAATTTAATATGCTCTCCGATAAAATACGACAATACAATGTGATTCCGGAGGGTGGGTAGATTTATGAGGCATTCCCGTTTCCATCCATCAATTTTTTCGACGCAACACTGCTCAATGGCGTGGTGTGGCCGAACCAAAACCGTTTCCAAATGTTGTTCCAACTAACGGGTGAAGATGTTGGAGTTTCTTTTATGGTTAGTAAATGTGTAATTTCTTAACGTAACGCACTCCTGGTTGGTTCAAAGAGTAAACATTTTTCTTCTAAAATTCAAACCAACTTCACTTTCTATTCTCAAATGTTCAGGTACGTAAAGCAGAGTTTGCTAAAAGTAGTTTAAAACGTTTCTTCAACGCACAAATAAATATTTAAAACGAAGCATAGAAAAAGCAATTACAGCATGAGAAAGGCGTCTTTTTCACTGCATAATAGAGTTTGGCCAGGTGGATAGATGATTAAGCAAATGTCCAAATTTAGGATAAGGATTAAGAAAGAAGCTTAGGATGGAAATTTAATATGAATTAAAGATAATTTCTTTTAAAGTCATAATGTTCAATAAAAGATGAAATAAAACGACATTTGTTAGACAATTGATCATAGAACAGGATCCAGTATGCATATCTGACCGATTTCTATTCCGTGATAGTTTGAAAGAAGACTGTTTAAGTGCTTTGACCAAACATAATTAGCGACAAGTCATCTCATTGCTCAATGTACAGTCACAATACTTAGAATTTCATCTAGAATATTTTTCAAAACAAGCAGTTGTAATGATGTAGTAGAATTCCATTTCAGCGATGGAATAACGAGAAAAGTTTTTCGAAGATTATGCTCCATGGTCACCACTTGACAAAAAAAATCAATCGTTAGGGCTACGTAAACTGCAACTGAATCAACCAAACTCCCCCGACCAGAATAAGAATTCTTCATCCAGTATCCTCAAGATGGATGAATACACTTGTTTTGCATAACTGTATGCTCAGCTAGCAAACGAACCGCTTTTGAAACAAGCAAATCCGTTTGCAAATTAGCGATCGGTACCACGGGGGATGGAAGTAGAACCCAAGAACAGCTCTTGACCCGTTTCGTTGGACCGGCATTGGATGGTCTGCACCCATTAGCATCGCATTTGAAAACGTAAGCCATCGGCGAATTGCCGGGGCAGGAATGTTCGATGATTCCGTGGCTGAACGACGACAATGGCGCGTTGGCACTATTTTCTATAATATCCATTTAATTTGTACAACCTCAATCCCACCACCCACCGCTTCAAACCCCTCCGGCAGCAAATAGTATGAGTGGAAAAGCCACGACATCAGCTCGGATGTCTGGTTTGGTTCGGATGCTTTCGATCCCTCTCTCCTTTCGACACTTCCGCTTCCTCGGGCCCCTTGCCGTGCCGGTAACGGTAAATGTATTTGTGGCAACGTGGCGAGGGTATATTCATTAGCGCGTGACCAGCCAGCTCGCGGTGGCGCTGGTGCGCTCAACGTAACCCGTAGCAGCGGAACCAGCGGAAGCGGAGCCGTGTCCATGGCATGAATAAATTATTTTAAATCATGATCACCTCGCGTTTAATATTAATTTGGTGTGAGGTACATCCATCTTGTGACCTCCTGACACCCGCATGTGCTGGGAAAGGGTGTTTTACTGATGACTTTCTGCTACATAATCGCTCCCGGTGCCAAATGAACACCCTATTCTGGGGCACCATTATCTTGTTGGCTGATTTTCAACCCGACACACCAGGATGCAAACCTGCAGCATGGCTGCTGCTGCTGGGCTCGGTTTTTGGACCGGTAATGCCCCCCACCCCCTCCTCTTCACGGTGGTTTATGTATCCCAACCTTCACCCAGAAAGCCACAACGAATTTATGCTACGTAATTGTGACGGTAACGGTTTGGTAGGCAGGTGGTGCGATGAGTGCCACCGTGCGAGCATCGTTATAGCATCGTGCGATGGCAATGAGGTACTACTGGAGACCACATCTCCGGAACCATTCGATTGATTGCGGTTCACTGGTTATGATAATGGGTCGCAATATTCGATTCTGGTATTGCAATATTGCTCCATAAATCTGCCAAAATTGTAGCCCGGCCAAGGGAGCTGGCCTTGCCGGAGCAACAAATTGTAAAGCCAACGAAATGCGAGCCGTGATGATGAGGAGACTCCCTGGTGGAGTTGCTACTTAAGAGCCCTTGGGCACAGGTGGTAGCTCAAAAGCTTACACAACCTGGAACAAGTGTAGCTTGCGTAAACGATGAGCACGAAAACACTCGCGCCTCGGGGAACATTCCAAAAAAAAACGCTACCATTGAACCATTCTTGGAGGAATATGGCCTAGAAGCAAATGAGATCTTGCTTTTAAACAGAATGAACCATGTTTTCAAATGAAAAATAAGGAGCAAACAACAACAAGAAATCTGTTGAAATGTGAAGTTTGAAGCTCCCGGTTTTGCAGAAGCGGTAAGAAAAATAATTTTGAGCATAAAATGAGCTCGAGTTCAACGAAAGCGGTACCACCGAGGGCCAAGGATCAAGGAGTTTGTCCGGAAAAGTAATCATCTTTCAAGTACGAATTGGTTCACGATTGAAAATCATCATTCAACGATAAGCACAATGCCAACTATCGTATAGTTGTTCAAACTACGAACTTAGAAACGTTTATTTAAACCGTCCACCGTTCATATGCGACGGGAACATTGCAGAAGATAACGTCTTCATCATTTCGACAAACCGGTTCCAAAACACACAACACCACCACCCCCACCACCACCACCACCCCAATTCAAATCATTATCGATCGATCGATCATTTCAAATCACCTCGAATGCCACCTCGTAGAAGAATGCTTGCCGATATCGGCCCTCGAACCGGACAGTGAAAAGAATTTAAAAGCTTAAAAATAACTTTTCCACCGACCACATCTCCAAACGATCCACGAGCGAGCGAGCGAAAAACAACAAGCATTTCTTGTCCGCTATCACAAAATGCACCGACAGCATCGCCCTGCTTAGCTTGGCCACTGTCTTCACACATCGTACACCAGCCCAGCGAAAAGCAGAATGTTCCAGCTCTGGACCGCACCGGATGGATTAGAATTATTTATCCGTTTTTATCGATTTTATCGCTATCGTCCGTCTTGCTGCAATACTCGGCGATGCTACGGACGCTCAATACTTTGTCTCTTCTTCTGAAATTTAACAAAGAAGGAAGGAAAGGATGCCCATCAGAAACGGCAGATGATTTGGCGCAGATTGGCGCAGAACTTCAACGAACCTCGGCGGTGTTCGTTTTTTGCACACAAGAAAAAAGAAATCGCGTGCGTACCCAATGTGTCGCCATTGTCCGCGGTACGGATGCTTTAGAAAACTCAAGAGTTCATCCCATCCCATTTCGTGCCCCCATTCGTTCGCTTTGATAGACAGTTTTTGCCCCTCAGACTCCGTTATCTGGTCTGAATGAAGCCAGCCAGCCAGCCAGCCGACCCGCCAGCCACCTAGCGGTGAAGGAATGCGTAAGCTTCATTCCTCTTTTCTTCCCTTTTCAATGAGCTCCGGAGCTGCTGCGCCATCAAAGTCTGGCACTTGAAACACCCTCCCCTCCGCTTTGCCACTCCTTCCGCTTGCGCGAGTGAGCGAGCGATTATCCTCTCGCACCAGGCATCAAGCCGGAACCAGAAAGAAAAAGAAAGCATCGATCCGATGGCAAAGAAGAGACACCACTTGAGGTGCGGGCGTGTGTGGGCCCCCCCCCCCCCCCCTTTCGAGGCCACTCCTCAACTGGCGTAGCTAATTTGGGAATTCCGTCCCGTAGCAAGAGAAAGCGGCAGGCCAGCTCCTTCTCAAGCGCCTGCTCAATGGGCCACTGCGCCACGCACTCTTCCCCACGCGCCGACCTGAAGCGGGAATGATCACATCTCGGACCTGTTGGTGTATGGGTGTGTGTTTGAGCATCGTCAACACATTACACAGAGATTTTGCACCACCAAAAGAATACCCATGTTCTGGCCAATCAATTTCCGCCTCTAGCGGTACATGTGTATTGGTTTGCACGGTTGAAAATGCTGGAATGAAATCACTTCTCCTTTGGAACAGAGAGTCCCATGGGCCGGGTGATTCATACGCTTCGCTTATCGCGCCCCGAAACGATAAAGCACATTTAACCTCCATTTTGTTAGATTTGCCCTCCCGCTGACACACACGCGCACCGAGAAACAACCGAACACACTTTCTATCAACTTCCCGTGATTTTATTTATGATGATTTACGAGACCGGCGAAAAACGGCCGAACGGCTCAGCGTGACCGTACGGCCACAGCACCCTTCTTCATCCCATTCAGCACCCGATTTTGGGGGAGGGGAGAGGCGGGGAAGGTTGGTGAACGTAATCCCCCTGCCACCGGAACCCGGCGCTCGTTCCGATTTGCCTAATTCGTTCCGAGCGAAAAACTGTTGCAAACTTTTCCCTTTCCTTTTTCTTTTGTCTTCGAGAGGGACATTTTCCAAGGGAACAGGGGGTGTTTTGTGGTGGGGTGTGAGGGTGTGAGGTGACAGGTGGAAGTGTGGGGTAGGCGCTTTTGCGATTTTGCGTCTACATTCTATTCCCCGGTCACCGATGGCCATTGTCACTTTCGGCGACCGCCAACAAACCACCAACCACCAACCTGCCCTAATCGGCCTTAGGATGGGAAGGGGAGGTTAGGGTGACCGAACGCCTCTCCCTTTAGTAGCCTTTTCCCTTTTTCCGCTCCAATCGCTGAGCGGAGGACGGACGGGAAAGGCTTGTGGCCAAAAGTCAAACTGCTGACGAGGGAAAAGTTTGTTGTTTTGCTGTTTGTCAAAAATTGATTAAATCACGATGAACGTTAGCCAGCGAGAGAGAGAGAGAGAGAGAGAGAGAGCGGAAGAGATGCGCTCTCTATCAGTGAGCTTCCGGGATGCGAGTAGACCGGCCGGTGCTGGTGATGCCAAGCGTCTGTTGTCTGACCATTCCTAATGAAGCGAGAAATGTGTGTTAAAGCAGAAGTTTGTCTCAGGGATTGCCACTCCTTAAGGGATTGCAGAGGGTGAGACAGGGTCTCTCTCTCTCTCTTGCTTTTCTTTTCCAGAATCCTTTTTCCATCCAGCCACCAGCAGCAGCAGCAGCAGCACCAAGAATACATGCCAGGCGTGCTTCTTTCGAAACAAATAGCAACGAGCAACGGTCGTGTTATGCAATGCGCTTGGAGTCTAGGGAACTTTCCAAAAGTACCAAACACATACTGGGACGCGCATGTTATGTAAATGTACGTCACGCTACGTCTACGTGTGCTGCGCAACGTCATGATAAGAAGCGCAAAGAAGAACACAAAAAAACGAAACTCCTTCCCCACAACACAAAAAGAACGACAAAACAATATGCACGAAATGGTGGCGCAATCTCAAGACACCACCCCTCGATAGCGACCAGCCGTTTCCTCCTTTCCAGCCTACTCCCCTTCCACCCCCCCCCCCCCCCCCCCTTGGCACCGACGACAAGTGGCGCCATTAAAACGCAAACGGTTGATCGGTGGGGGTGCCACTCGCGTGCTCACGGAGCGTCGATCCGAGCGTTGTGGTGCGCGCAAGAAAGTTGGTCTCCAGCTCCAGCACCGTCCGGACAGCACGGCAACTAGTGAACCCAAAATGTGTGCCCAAGCACCCTTTCTCCATCCCTTCGCACTTCTTCTCATGCTAACTACCGACAAACAAAGTTCCAAGCCCCAACGCGGAGCCCTGTTCGACTGTTTGGGGTGAGGCAAATAATGAAAGCATTGGAGGAACGGAAACGAAAGTACGTCTTAAGGACCCAGTAGCAGCTCCGAGAAGCAGAAGAAGAGCAGCAGCAAAAGCAAAAGCAAAACTTGGATACGCAACTCGTCATTACTAGAGTTCGCAACTCAACTCGGTTTCGTGCTCGTCCGAAACGGAACCGTCCATCGGCAGAACATGTTGCAGACACATCGACAACGACCGGTCACGACTGGTCACCGTTTAGTGCCGGTTCCCCTAGGGAGCATTGGCGCTGCTCCCAACTAATCATTTCATCCAAACTTATTAACGTAACTTTTCTGCTGCTGCTGCTGCTGCTGCTGCTGCCACTCGTTCACCATACTAGGGGCCATTCGGACAAGACACGCCGGCAAGATAGCCCGACAACCGACCGGAACTGACGTGCCCAACGACGACGACGTCGACGTCCAATGCTGGCTATCGATCCAATCGGCTTTCGCCTTTCCCGCTTTACCCCCCTTTTGGTGGCCCCCCGAAGAACGAGTAATATCGAAACAATCTATATCCTTTGGCAAAACGCAATCGCTTCACCGCCGCTGCGCTCCCGTTGGCCACTCGACGGTTAGTGGACTGTGACTGGCAGGCTGGCCGGGAAAGTGGCCGCGCGGGAAACTCATTCAGATTCAATTAAAGATATTCAGCAGCAGCAGCAGCAGCAGCTCGTAGTCGGTCCCGATCGTTTGGCGAGGGTCTAAATGATGTAATTTGCTTGGCGAGGCAACGTCCAATATTTTCGCCTCACACCCCGGCGCACTAGATACTGGAACTCTGGGTTCGGCTTGTTTTCGTAAGATTTTTCTCTCTTTATTAAAATGAGCTTACGTGCCTGGCATCGCATGAAGCCCTTTTTGGATGCCGGAACTTTCTTGCCAGCGTTGCCAGCGTGGCAAGCGTTACTTATTAATAAGAGGAATGTGGTACTATAGCGGTGGCACTGATCGAGCCATCGATTCTGCGTTTAGGCTCAGTTTGTGCGTCTCATAAATCGCACTTCGTACCCTTCGTGCTTCGTGTCTAATGGCCAGTAATGGGGAGAAAGAGGGCATCTATGCTATGATAGGGGCGGATTAAATTGGCGTCAATAGGGAAGGTTGTTTGACGCTCAATCTAAAGATTGCCAACGTGCCAACATTTAAGATATATTAGTGTACTTATCGAGCATCTTGCTACAGATGCGGGATATTTTAATTCGAATTATAATTGTATTCGAAGCAGTCTTTCAATTCTTAGTTTCAGTTACCTTTGGGTATTTGCTAACACCATGAGAACAGGAGCATTGGCTGGTATAGGAAGGTCGCTTACAGAGCAGTTACTCTGATGTACTGAAACATAATGATATACTTTTCATCACATAATTTGGCGGTGTATGACTTTATTAAATTAGCTTTTTCCACCAAACCGCAACTGGTGCTAGTTTGTGTAGCCAGAGATGAAAAGATAATTCCAAAAATGGTCCCACGCCACGCCGGGAAAACGAAATGGTGTAGCTCCGCTGCCGAAACTCGATAATGGAGGCGCCTGGTAACCGGTAAAATTGCCTACTTTTTTTCGGGGGTTGTTATAGAAATTGAAATTGCCAAATAATCTGATAAATAGAAACATCACCAATCTTCAATTCCAGCATATGCATAGAATAAAATTACATAGAACATACAATTAATTACCAAAATCAACATAAATATACACCAAGGACGTTGCCGCGGTCCACGAGCTTGAGACCCCTGTTCTAATGTTTGTTAGATGCTGTCTTACGGCTGCCTAATATTTTAGAGTATCCAGCGCAAAGTCACGAGGCAGAATGAGCTTCTACAATATATAGATACATTGTTGAGTAAGGTAATGGCCCCTATGACACATAGAAGCTCACTAAGTGTCTTAGAGCACAATCTGTCATTCCTGGCTGTCTCTGTCCGTGCACATTAGACTTAAGTACCCCTCCAATAATGCCATCGCTACCCGTTGGGTGTGAAATTTTTAATAAATCGAAATGGAAATTGAAATTCCAAACCTCTCCAAACTCCACGAGATAAAACAGTACGAAGTAGCAACAGCAGATGTAAAATATTTTAATGAATGACTACCCCAGCGAAAGCTGCTCCGCCGGAGCCACCGCACTGTGGACTTGTGTATTGGAAAGTATTACAAGACCGTCCTTCCGTTGCACAACTTCCTCTAGGGCCCTCCGCCCCCGGGGTAAATATTTGCTGACGAGAAAACAATTTTCCTTTCAATTTCACTCCCCATACTCATGTACGGCTCCGTGGTCGGTGTAAGTACCAGTGTGCGAGTGAAGCGCTCAGCACGACACACCACCAGCAACACCAGCAGCAGCAGACCAGGACACGGCACACCCAATCAATCCGGAATCGCAAAAGTGATTCATCTTTCGATGAAGATTAATGATAATCTTCTCGCGCGGCACCGTTTTGCCGGTGGCGGTGGAAAGCGATTTCGAAACGATTTCCACCGGAACGCCGCCCTCGGAACGCTGTGGAGACGGGGAAAGGCACCCAGGCGGGATCGTTGATGTCGATAAATGGAGCGATTCGGATTCCGGGAGCGCGCGTTTATCGACGTGTAAAGTCGCGCAAGTCCCACCACGTGCACGACATTCGTCAATCGACATAGCTCGCGAGCGAGAAGCGCGTGAAGATGAAAATTCAAATCAACATCCTCCGAGCACACCGCCACGGGACCCGGCGGCCGGGATGAGTCAGTCAGTAAGTGGAACTGACAGCGCGTTCGGAATCCAGCCAGCCAGCCAGCCAGCCCACCAACCAGTGATGAAGACGGGCGTAATGTGTTTACTTAATACACTCCGATAAACATAAACATGTTTCTAACGCGCACCGAGTGCTCCTCGCGGCGAGAACGTTTGTCGGGCGCTGTCACTGGGCACGATGAAAGGCTTGCCAGTAGCAGAGGCAGCAGCAGCTGCTAGTATTGGTGCTCGGTGCGAAGCGGAAGCGGAGGAAGTCGGCGTGAAAATTATGTCCCAATTGAGACGAAATCGAAATAGACTCGGGCCGCGTTCAGAGCACGCACAACGAAACACCCATTAAGGGGGAGACCATAATGAGCCTTCGGAGCATCGGGCATCGGGAGGTCGTCTGGGTTGGCTCATGTAATGAAGGCACGCAATCGAATGGCTTTATCGAGCGCTTGTTGCGCTTCCAGTTACACTATTCCGAGTCCACGCCACACGCTCAGAAACTACCCAAGAAAATGAACTTTGGAGTTCATTGGCCTCGGCCTGCGAGTCAGTAGCAACAAGCAAATAGCTGCTCCCCGTCCAAAAATTCCGTTCTCACGCAATCACCCCCGGGGTCCATTACCGTCGATCAATGCGAAGAGTAATCGATTGGAAAGCGACCACCACCGTTGGATGACGCGTGCTAAATAGCGGCAACTCCTTATCCCAGCCCCGGATCTGTCGGGTTCTGGTTCATGCAAACGAGTGGAGAAGTGAAATCCGGAGGAACCGGAACGAAAACAATTAGTCCAAGTGTTCCGTAGAGTGGTTCACGGAGAGCGACCTCGATCTGATCGTCATTTTCAATTTACAAATCCCGTGTTGCGTCGTGCCAGCCCATTTATAAGAAGAAGAGCAAGAGAAGTGATCCTATTTTCACGTTTCACGTAAATGGAGGTGGTGAATTCACACGAATAGACAACTCCGGTAACGATGATACTACTCCACGTAGACACTCTGTGATACCGCGGCCCGGGATACGGTTCCAACCGGATAGAAAGCTCGTAAAAACGTGGACTTCATTTTCTGACGACAATGATGAAACGACGCGTGCCGCGATTGCAGCTTTCCACTTGATTCCACTCGTGGTTGTCCACAGCACAAGGCGTGAAGCTCCTGTGCTTAGGTGTCAGGAGCACACTCTCCAGGGATGGATGTCTCGGTCGCGCTTATCACAAACCACACCACACGCGGGATGGCACATTAATAGTCGGTGTTCAACTGTGTCTGTCTGCGTGTCTGTTTCTGTGTGTGTTTTTGACTGTCTGTGTGTTCGCCAAGTGTCGAAAGTGTCCTTGCAATTGGCAGGATTGGCGATGAAAAGCGTCTGGCACGTCGCACAGACAGAGATCCTGGCTTTGAGCATTCCTCCAGTGATATCCACCCAGTGCACACGAACACACACAAGCACAAGCGCACACACGCAAACGTGTCACTGTAATCCTGGGTCCTTCTACGATTAACTTCGCTGACTCCGCGTGTCATCTCGGATGACACTTGAAAGCAGCTTCACACGCGCCCCCGAAGCGTTCGTCGCGAGCGTTTGGTTTTGCACAATCCAGATTCGTCGTCGTCGCCGTTCTGATCCTCCTGGGACGCCCCGGAGGAGCGAATGAAGCTCGCGACGATCACCTCCACACAGGGCCGTCCACAGGGCCCTCTAATATCTTTTTTAACAAAATGTCAGGATCGCAGAACGGAGCCACAAAAGCTCCTAGCACCGAGTGTCCTGTCACGCACACACGCCCTGTGTGTCTGGTTGCAATGTCCTTGAACGAGGAACACGAACCCTTCGCACTAGCTAGCAACTGGCCGGATAGCACCTTCTAGGCGGTGGGACCACCTTCGGTTAGCTCCTGGCTGGCTTCCTCTGTAGCACACAGGTACGCGGTCACGGTAACGGTGACGGCGGAAGCGGCAGTGGCAGCGGCTAGTCACAACGGGACGCAACGGTTCTGCCCACTGTTAACAGCTCGGCCGACGAAAATCGACTAAAGATTCAACCCCCAAAACGATCCATCCCTGATGACGACGAACACGACGACGACGACGCCAGATCGCCCGGGAACGCTCGTAGTGAGTGACTTCGGAGACGCGCGCGCGCGCTCGCGCGCCCATGCACCACTCACTGGAAGCTGGAGGAAGGATGAGTGCTCAAGCACCACCACAGACACGGATTCGCATCCAAGTTGGCCTGGGATGATGATGATGATGATGATGGGGATGATGCTCTAGCCAGGCTACTGTGTGTCTCGCTGCATCACATGCTTCGGGAGGGAAAACGCCATCGTGGACGTCGTTGGCCGGGGAAAATGATGGTTTTTCATTCCTTCCTTTTCAATCTGGATCTCCAATGGAGCTAGTTTCGGAGAAGGATCTCCGCTGTCTGTCCCCGTGTCGTTACGATGAACCAGTGGAAGTAATTGATGGTCACCGAACCGACTTCGACATGTTCAACCACCAGAACCGGAAGCCTGGACTGAACGCAAGGTGCAAACCACAACGCACCTTCTCCTGCTCCACCGGCCTTCCCCCACGTCCTCTGCTAATTAATGCTGGCTAATGATGGCCTGGCCACGGAAGCCAGGTCACCCCAGCACCGGGACCACTGAATTGTTCCCTGCCGAAAGTGTCCAAACCGTTTCCCCGGACGTCACCGAGGGACCAAACTTTCCATTTATACGCATTCGAGGGCCATTGGAGGTTTCTTTGATTGCCAGAATCGTCGGCCGGTCGGGACAAATGGTTTTTCTTTTTTCTTTCTTTTTTTCCGTTCATTCTCTTCCCCAACACTTTCATCTAACTTTTGGTGGCTCTCGGATTCGGAATCTGATGGCACGCACCCGCGTACCGGTGCTCGCGCCACGGAGCAAACAACAACAACGCCCGACGATGGCGATGACGAAGACCAAGACCGGAGATGTGCGTCGTTCTGGACGCAGGAAATTCGCACGCAAAAGCCAACAAACGAGAGTCGGTTAAGGGTCGGTTAAGCGGTGGGGCAGCTGCTGCTGGAGCAAAACTTTTACCCAGACAAATATCAACCCCGCCGGAGAGAGAGAGAGAGAGAGAGTGATCCCGGGATGGCACGATCAAAGTGCCACCCTTCTCGGTCTTCATCCCTCATCCGCGTCCTTCCCCCTCCCCCTTCAGCACATATAATAATTACGCGCGGAATGGCTGCCTCCCACCCCGGAGGGTTGAAAGAGAAGTTGAAGTTTGGGTTGGCGGGGGCGGGTGGAATCGCGGAGCTCATTCTCATCTTCCGGTCCTTCAAAGCGGCCCACTTGAAACCACGACCACTTGAGGTGCCGCTGGTGGTGGTGGTGGTGGTGGTGGTTGGCCTTCCTGCAGAACTTGCCTTTTCTGGCGCGATGGAAGGGACCGCGAGCTAGATAGCAGCCGTCACCGTCCTCGTGCCCTCGTCGTGCGTCATCTGGCAAAGGCTCCCCCATCATCCCTCCACCAGCTCCTAGAGCCATGGATAAAACACGGGAACGAAGGCATCATCCACAATCCATCGTCCGCCCTCTCCCCTTTATCTTTCCAAAACAAAAAAAAAGCTAAAACAAAAAGAAGAAGCCTTCTGCCATTCGATGCCGCTGCTGCTGCTGCTGCTGCTCCAGCTGAAACAATTGCCATTTGCCAGTTCTCGGCGCTTCTCTTTCTCCTTCTCTCTCTCTCTCTCTAACATACTCGCACACTCTCGGTTTCGGAGGACTTTTCCACCCGTTCCTATCATCTCCAACCCCCAGAGGGATGGGAAGGTGGCCAGCGAAAGAAGGGAACGAGCCGTCTTTTGCCGATGCACACGGATACGCTCCATGGACGGACTTAATTTTCACCCTCTTCAACAAGCCGGAAGTCGAGCGTGGACGAGGAGCCAGAGATAAAGGGCCAGCCATTGCCGCTTGACTGTGCCGCTCGCCGTGAGTCCTTGCTCCCGATTTACCTTCCATAGAGAGAGAGAGGAGGAGGAGAGAGAGAGAGAGAGGCAGTGGAATGACAGAATCCATTCTGTCCGCCCCGCTGCTCAGACCGCCGCGCCAATCCTCTGTATATCCGGTCGATCATCTCATTTCCAAGACGGGTGACTGGCATGGCTGGCTGGCTGGCTGGTCGCGCCGTTTCCGGCTACAATCTCATCCAGCCAGCCCAGCGGTGGGCGCTCACCTGTGGGAACGGAACTCAGGCCTCTCGGTGGTCCTATCGATCGGCAGTAGTACCGGGCGGGGGATCGAGGCAGCACCCGAATGCTAACCGAGCTCACCGTTGCCATGGTACCAGCGCGTGACCGAAGCGAGATGAGAGTTCGGTTTCGACTTCGTTTCGTCTTCCAGTTCGGTTGGGGCCATTCCCTTCCCTCGATCACCCGGAGTCCCAACCGACATCATCATTATCGTCATGGTCATGGGGTGGCCATGCCGCCCAGTGCCGCCTTATCCGAATCGTATGTGTGTATGTGTGTGAGCACTTGGCCACCGCGCGTTGGCGAGCATCGGATTCGTACTCGAAAGGACACTCGCTGCTGCCACGGCCCATATCAGCCACCGATGCTGCTGCTGCTGCTAATTTTAGGTGAGGTGAAACTAGCAACCATGGAGCCTTGGGGATAGGGAACACTGGAACTGGAACTGGAACACGGGTGCTGGAGTATTAGCGCTTGGGTGAGCTGGGTCAAGTGGCACTGCCACGTTTAGTGAGTGGACACCGCCAAGGACGAAGGACCCCGTGGCCTACACCCTTTCCACCTTCCGGCTTCTTAAGGGGTTGCAGGGTGCTCAGCGGCCAGCAGAAAAGGCCCAGAAGATGCGCCTTAAGATAAGGGAGATGGAGACCTTCGGATGCGGTGGAAGCCGTTGTGCTGTTTGTTGTGATAGCCACGGCCACTGCCAAGCGAAACGCAACACTACACATTACACTACAGCAAACTAGCGGCAGGAAGGAAGGATGGTGGGCAGTGGAAGTGGTTGTTTGTTTTCTTATCCAGCATTCCATCAGATTAATTGCCGCTCATCAACAACTTGTAGCTCCCCATTTCCAGGCTAGCACTCTCTCTCTCTCTCTCTTTCGCACTCTCTCTTCCAGGGCGATAGTAAACGAGCAGGAAGGGGAAGATGATTGCACCCATTCATAAGTTCTTGCACAAAAGCGTACCTTGGCAGGGAAAGACGGTGGCATAAAGATATGTAATCAAATTCATGACACTTATTGCTCGAATTTGTCATCGCGACCGAACGGACGTTGCGGATGTTTGCGAATCGTCCCTCTGTCAATCGCATTCATCGAAATCTAGTACCCTCGTTGCCATGGGCAACATGCTCACAGTGGAAGACAATAAACATTCGATTTCCGTGTTCCCGTGGGTGTGTCTCTCTGGTGTTGTGTTCCTGTTTCATCCCCCCCACAACGTAGCACCAGAGCAAATAACTCATTTCCAGTGTGCCAGTGCCAGTGCCACTGGAGAGTTATGGCCGATGGCTACCGGATAGCTCTTTTGGCTGCCGGTGTGCTCGAGTGTGTGCAGTGCAGCCGTCAGAGCAAAAGCTGTCCATACCAAGGGCACGGTGCGCACACTGCGCTGTCGATGATTAATAGGATGTGATAAACCTTCCACCTTCACGAGCACGATGAAGAGCACACCGTCGAGAGGATGGCCTTCACCCGGTAGGACACGGACACGGCTGCGCACCGGATTCTGCGACCCACGCTCCGCTCCGAGTGCTCCGAGTGAGTTGTTGTAGCAAGGATGCCACCCGTTTCACCGACACCAGTGCAACAGTAGTTTTTTCGCCTGCGTATGAGTGTGTCTTTGTTAGTGGAGAAGGGTGATGACAGTAGCTTTCGAGATTTATCCCGGATTTTCCCTTCCAGCGTGCCTCCATCGTGCTCTCTATCTTCCGTTCCTTGCCCGTACTCCCGAGAGGCCAATTTAGATAGTAGGCCCAAGGTTGTGTCACTTTCTTCCTTTTTCCTTTCCCTTTTTGGTCCCATATTTACTCCAACACATCAAATCATCAGATGTAGAGAGGGTGTTACTGTACGTGGAGAAAAAAAAGGTAACTCCTCCTGCAACCAATTCATGTTAACGTACGTTCTAACCAGCAACCGACAGACCGACCAACCGACGTGTGGACGAACGGACCACCTCCGTGCCCGATGCACGTCGCACGGAATGAGGGAATCTGGTTGATTGCATAATTGAGTTTCTATGTTTGAATTGTGCAACGGTGAGAAGTGAGGTTCGCACATACCTGCCCCTGCTTAATTGAATGACCAGCGACCGCACCGCGGTGTGGCCTCGCGTTGATCTAGTTACAAGCCCCGATGCGTTCGATTGTTTGCACTGAATGCAGAATGCACTTACCTGCGAAATAGAATGGTAAAAAGAATAAAATGAAATTCGTTTAGTTTCTAACTCGCGCCCTCAACTTCGTTATGATGTTGTAAATGGCAAACACTGGCACAAAAGCACACGGAATGCGTGACACTCGGTTTAAAGTTGTTTACCGCCGCGTTAGCTTGACAAAACCTTTAAGGTCCACAGAGAGCAACCACTGGAGCACGTTGAACCATAACCTACAAAACGGGCTGATGCCGTTGCCGGGGAATTGTTGAAGGAGAAGTTCTAGATGGTCTTTCCTGGATATGGCGCTGTGGTTCGTGACAATGGTACACCTCGGCGCACCTCGGCACTGGAATTTTGGGCAATGCTGCGGAGGGGTTGTAACTTTCCGCGACCAAACGCCTACTATGACCTTTCAATTGGGATCCTTTGCGAGTGTCCCTGGGGCCCGGGGATATTGTACCAACTATTTTTAGGTGGTACCAGCGCCCCCCGGTGACCCCTGGACAGTGAATTTATTACGGTCACACTCACTCACCACCGTTCGCATACCAATGTAAAGAAAAGGGGAAACCTCATATTATGCATTTGCGTTTGGCGGCTTTTGATGCTAGCTACAGGCTGGATAATTTTTCAGGCTGTGCGTGATTGGCCAAGAGGCGGAAGAGGCCATCAGAGGCTACCAGGAAGATGGTGAGCGAAAAATGTATTAATTATCACTCCACCTGGCGGGTGCAAAGTGATTAACCCACGCGTAGCCGATGGCACGGCATCAATCCGCGACCCCCACCGCCTACTAGCAGGCCTTCCGCACTACCACCACGACCTAGGCCGCTAGGACATCATCGCAAAATCCAATAATTAGAGATGATTGGATCATAAAATGTAGCGCTTCAAATTTAAGGCACATCCCCCCCCGCGGGGTGGAGTGACTGGCTTAATGTAATTTATGCTTCTCTCTTCCCGTTCGCCAGTGTGCTACTTCGGCACTACTCGGTAATTGAGTTGCTATCTGGAGGTTGCTGAGGCTTGCTCGGTTCCGAAGGGCCAACGCCACTTACTACACCAACTGGCTGCTGGCTAATCACATCTCCATTACTAACGATTTCAATTTTCATAAGCACACCCAACGGCGCAGAGTAGGGTAGCGGAAAGAAAAACGGTGAACGAAAATTCATTTCGTTTCCGCTTCCTCCAGTCTGGTCCCGGGCGTTGTTGCCCTAATCTATGGGGTCGACCGAAACTTCCAAATTATGCTTATACCAGCGAGCCTGGTCGGGATGATCGTCGCTTAAAAGTTCCACCAACCGAATGGGGAGCCCGCTCCGGTGGCTCCCAACGAACGAATTTTGTTCAACGAATCAAAGCGTGGTGACAGCTTCGGTACCGCAGAGGCCGTTGGACAGGGTGTAGGAGGATGGTAGCACTGCATTCCCCCCGAGCTTGTTGCCACCACCGAGTGGCACATTATTAAAATTTACAACCACATCCCCACTACCGAAGGCTAAGGCGAAGGTCGCATGGCAGCGTGGCCGACTGCGAAATGGAGACTTCCGGAGCTCCCCACTCCACGAACGGCCCAACATTCTGTAACCTCCACCCTCCCTGGGGGGGGGGGGGGGGAGGGAATTCTTTTAAGGTAGGCTCTTAAAATGTTTGTCACATTTCGAGCGAGCGAGCGACCGGCCATTGGTACCTCGCGTCGTCCACGTGTTTCCTTCGGGCTGTCCGTCAGCTCGTAAACTTTGGGACTTTAAAATCTGCTTAAACATGAATGTCAAATGTGTTTCTTTTGCCCCGGCACGAAGCACCAGAAGGTACACCGCATGGAACGAGACCGTAAAGAGCTCAGCACCGAACTGCCTTCAACGCGTGTGTCGTCGGCAAATAACGCAGACACAGTGTTTTGAGCCAGCGCCACGGTGTAAGTACAATATTTCACTTAGCTAATGTTAGTTAGCTTCACTTAGCCGGTCTGCCCAAAAGGAGCATTAACATTGCTGGAAAATCATTTTCAAAATGACATTCCCCAGCGTTAAGACGTTAGTTTCAAATCAAAGCAACCATCTCACTAGTGACTAGTTGCTTCTGCCGCTCTGCAGAACGGGCAATCAATTATCATGCACTGTGTGAGAATATGTGAATCCGTGCTCCCTACCTCTAGGTTGTATTGTGTAGGAATTGTTGATGTTGAATTGCTTTGAACAAACGACTTACCCACTGTACCAACGTTGCGCCTATTTCTACAAAAAGGCCAACACGGGACAAAGAATCTCGTAGGACGCTCGACTCGGAGTCATGCCCTGTTTATGTTTCACATTCATGGCCGCCCAGCCCCACCTCTCACCGGTGCCTTTCATGGCGGGGTGCTTCTTGTTGGTGCTGCCGGTGGCAACCGCTTGGTAGAGCAGCCGCCTGGATGGCATTTCCTTTCATCTTGATCTTCACACATTCGCTTTGCATTCAGCAGCAAAAACCATTGCCACACACTCTGTCAACATCGTGTACACATCCACTCACAACACCTGGTGGCCCTTGCTGTTGTTGTTGCTTTTTGTGAAGCGAACAGCACAACTCAGCCCTCAGCCAGAATCAAAAGTGACTTGCAGCAACATCCGGTGACCAGGCACCAGGCACACACAGTGTGAACCAGGGATGCGGAGGGACTTGGCACAATTTGAACAAAGGTGGAACTAGGAGACCAACTTTATTTACCTTCTTACTTAAACCCATTTACTAACCAGCCCATCTCAAAATCCCCTTCTTCTGCTATCGCTATATCTCACATCGTCGTTCACAACACAATCTGTACAATCTGCAGTACACCGGTGCACGGTAGACTCACGCTGGATAGCAGCAAAACCACCTGCAAAACCCCTGACTCACGGCAAAGATATTTAACCAAGGGAAATGCGTCAGCGGCAGCTCTATCTCAACACACTCGTCATCATATTCTACCCACAACTCCGAATGGGCGCTAACCGGTACCTGAAAGAGCGGCAGGTAGCAGCAGGTAGCATGTAAAATGTGCTTCACGGTAACGTGGAAAACTCATTTTCCTCTGTTGCTCATTTGTGTTGCCCCAAAAGCCCCGTGAAGCCAGGCCTTTTTAATGAGCAAAACTAATCCAAATAATGCTCGCTGAACTGGATTTGGCCATTTGGCTTTAGAATTCCCCACACCCCAGCGGGGGAGTTGAAGCTGAACTCTCGCTGCCGCAGAGAAAGGTTTTATAAAAGTTCCTCCTCTGTGCTCTTTTTACGTAACCTTTGTTTCTACAGCCTGCATGGGTAGTGGTGTTATCCTCTGTAGGATGTATAATTGCGTGAAATGTTATCATTTCATCGTATTGCCTTTTTTTTGTTTAAAAAGAAAAAAAAACATGGCATTTTTTTGTATTTCTTCAATCGTTTCTCATTAAATGCTGAATGCGTATCTCATTACATGCTAGTTGCTGTCGTGGCCACGAAATCGCATTTGGAGACAGCATTCAAAAATGAAAAAAAAATCTTCTAGATTCCGTTTCTTCTTCAACAAATCAAGATTGCTTCTTTGGCATCTTCAGCTATGTTCGTTTAACTCGCTACTACACATAATAATGCTGTTAATTACTAACAAAAATATTCAGCCATAGAAAATATAACAGGACAACTATAGCTGGAAATTAAACACGAAGTAATTAACAGCGACACAATCTCGATTTTCATCATTTAATAACAGTTTTAATTTAGATAAACCCCCGTTCGCCAGCCTATTTTATTATAGCCATCGCGAGCTAATTCAACGGAAGCCAAGATTCCAGCAAACCAAACAATCTTTGCAAAGCCATCATCAGAAAATCGAACACACCGAGCGCTTGTACGTTCTCGATCATGGCGGATTGTTGATTCGTTGGAGAAACAACCATTAGCATCGTGTTCGGGGAATCCAACGCTTCGTAGGCGTCTTCCTCATCGTCCATATCTTCGCCATACACTTCGTTCGATTGGGCGGAATCGAGTGAGTCCGGCTCTTCGCATCTTATTAGACACATAATCGCATCGACGGAATAGACAAAACCGATCACGAACGCCCCCCACAGCAAGATGCATAGCAACCAGCGCAGCGCACTGTGACCTATTCTTCGGAGGCGCACTGGCCATGTGTGTTCCTGGCAAATGTTCATAAACGTGCAGCCTGTTTCTGACTGTTTGTTCGGCGGCTGATGGAAATGTGCACAGCAATCCTTGTACTCAGCATCCTGGTGGATCACTCGAACGGACGACATTTTATCTCCTGACCGTGAGAGCTGCTGTCTACCACCACCATCTCCTACATTCAACTTCCGGCGGATGAGTGGCTTATATCTGAAGCGAAGTGATACGGTGATGAATGATAACTCCCGCAAAAAAAGACGTACCAGAGCGTACCGTGAAGGAGCGGTTGGTGTGTTTCTAGATGGAATGCGACTACCTACGGTGTAGAGGTGCCGGGTGGCGATGGGACGCGGACTGGCTTGCTCATTGCCATCAACTGCTGCGTCTCTCTTCACACTGTCCCTTAAAAGAATCGCAAATTGAACGTCTACTAATCGATCGGTGGCTTTTATCTGTCTCTTACCTTACAATCTTACTAGACATTAAGCCTCAACGAATCAAGCAGCAACAAGCGTATCAAATATACGGGCACACGTCAAATGGTTTGCCAATGGGAACTTGGATCTGTTTTGATGGTACCCACAATCTCCCAGAGTAAGCATTTCAAACTTGTCAGAGGCTTCTATGGTTTCAGGCGGAGTAATCGGTTTACTGTTTACTGTCCAGTTTTCTTTTCAACATTCATTTCGTGAGCACAATCAGAAAATGTCCAGGCCAATAATCAACTGTGGAACTTATCTGGCGAAGATTTTATATCTGCTCCATTTCAACACTATCTAATCCACAGCAAATTGATATGATAAAATGCTCCATTAAACTACACTCTAACCGACAGTTTACTTTTCGTTTAGTTCGCTTTCTTTCTGAGTACATCAACAAGCCAGAGGATCGCTTCCGTTGCTCAAATGTAGTGTTTACCATTTGCAGACAACTTAAGTAATAACAATGTATTTAATATCGATAAACGGGATAAAACATGCACAACAATTATAATTGAAATAAATGAAAAAAAATCTAAAATCATTCAACTTCACTCACCTCCATGAAGAAACGTGAACATGTTAACAATGAGCAAAGCTGGTAGAACCACTCGCAACGCCTTCTGTACGCGGCAGTAACTACGCCTGCAGAAGCCGCCCACCGACCTGGGCTGGTCAGCGCAGGCGGACTTTCGGTTTTCGTATCGCTGTTCGACGGACAGCAGCTGCCGGTGCATTGCTGGCTGTCGTTGTTCGTTGTAATGTTGCATGTTACTAATGACGTTATCGGCTTTGCTGCTACTGCTGCTGCTGCTACTACTACAGTGACCAACATTGTCGCGATCTGCACTACCACCTCGAGAGCGGCAGTAACGTGACGGGCTGCACTTTGAGTTACTATCATCAGAGTAATATCGATGACATGGCGTTGCGTTGCCAGCCCGCGAACTATCATTGAAGCCATCATCTTCTTCCACCACCGCTCCAGCGTCGGCCGAGCTGTACACGGTTCGGTTGCGGCGTGCACCATCCGCGGCCGAGCCCGACGCGACCGCTGCACCGCACGAGTGCGGTCTTCGATTTTCGCTCCTTCGCCGTACCAGCAGCTTTCGACGCGAGCGTCGCCGAAAGGAAGAGAGGGAGAAAAGATGGTTGGCGATGTGTGTCCACGCGGGTTCGCTGTCGGCCGGCGGATGGATAGGAAATGCCGGGACGCCTGGTGAACCACCACCCGCCGGTACACTACTGGGTGTGAACGCGGGAACACTGGGAGCGGCCGGCGGTGACGACGTCGACGACGACGACGACGGCGACAGGGACAGAAGGCTGGCCAGCAAAATTCGTACAAACAGGGGCAGTTCGGTGTGGCCACCGGCTTCGATGTGGCCACCGGTTCCACCGGATTCGCTATGCTTAACATTATGGAATTTGTTATCAAAATTATTACTCTTATCAAACGTACGTAGGTCTTCAATGTTCTTTGATTGGAAGCATTCATGGTTAAATTGTTCATCCTGGGGTTCATCGCCCGTCGCTTGCTTCGTTGCTTCGTTGGTGGCGGTTGGCGTTTGGCGTTTGGCAGCGATCGATCTTTCCCGGACAGCGCGGACGAGGGCGGCGGCACGCTGGCTCCTACTGCTAACGCTGCAGCCCCGACCGACCACCGGCGGGCAGGATGATACGTTCGCGCTGGCACTGAGAAGGGCGAACCCATCCGTTGCTCTCTCCTGACCATGCTGGCTGGCCAGTGGCTGGCAGTTACTGGCGGACCGGGGGCAGTAGTCCCGTTGAAACGAGGATGTTCGCACGCACGCGTTCTGCGGCTTCGATCGCGCCGGATCTTGTGCTGGAATGCTAATGCGTGGCCAAGGAGCGGCCACAACAGTCGGTAGTACACCAGTGCCAGTGTTAGAAAAGACGTTACATGCAAAAGACGGTTTCGGTAGACGGGTGACGAATGAAGGCAACCGGTGGCGGCACTGTAGTCCGGTTCTACCGGCCACCGGTACCGGAACCGCTTTCCAGCGGTGCCGCAACTGTGCGCGAGTGCGGGACGCTCCGCACAGCTTTCGTTTGCCGTACCGGTTCCATGATCTTGGCACGATCTTGGCGTCCCGGATCGGGGCGGCGGTCGGTCGTCGCGGTTGGCGATGGCGGTTCCCTTTTCGCCGCTCGTTGAATTCTCCTCTGGCACTGCGGTCCAGCTTTGAACGGCTTCGGTTGATGGTGCTGCGGCAGCGGTAGTCGCGGTACGCGGGCTGTGTACTAGCGTGCTGGAACGGGCATGTCCTCTCGATGAATGATACTTCTGAGGCCATGCTGTGCCCTGCAAAACAAAACGTAACCAAGGGTGAGAGTCTGATTTCCCGGCAACAGGGCGTTAACGTGTTATGTAATGCTTCGCCCCAAACGAGCCAGTCCCACCTCGCGAAAGCTCATGCTACGAAGCTTCGGTCCTGCTCAAAAGTACTGCTCGAATTAGTATATATCCTTCGAGTTCGATTTACTAAAGCTGTTTTCGCTACTACGCGAGAGCTTCGTAAAGCTTCCATTCTGTTATACGCTAGTATCTGTCCTATGCTCCACGCTCGATGTACCTCATCCTTCCTTCCTTTACCCAAAACGGAACAAACTGGGAGGGTAACCGTCGAGAGCATCCTCGTCGAGAAAAAGGAAGGATAACATTCTCTCCGAATCTGTGGTAATCCTCTCGGCTGCAAAAGAATCTCTCTCATTCTTTCTTTCGCTCTCTCTCTCTCTCTCTCTCTCTCTCTCCTCTACTCTCTCGGCAAAGCGACTCGCCCAATTGTGACAGGACCGAAGTACACTTATATAATCATAATAATGGAGTAAAGTGTGTAAACAAACTTTAGGGGGGATTTGCCTTGATTTTCCTCTGCAGACACCGCGTGCCCCGGGCTTTTGCTCTTTGCTTCCACCGGCACAGCCACTGCCACAGCTAAGGGCCACCATCGGTTGCTGCAACAGCCAGCATCAGGAGCAGCAGTAGCACCAGAGTCCCATTACCTTATTGATTCTTCTCTTCACTCGAGCAGCGCTCGTCGTGCGCCCGAAGTGTGCACACTCTTCCGTCCGTCCGTCAAACGCCGGTAAGAGGGCGGAAATGATAAGCCCAAGGGCTAAATGGTAAAGGGGGCGCGAGAACCACTGGATACAGAGAGACCGCTAACAAGAACTAGCTACTAGCCACCCCTTTACGCACCGGTATCGGTTTACCTATTTCCGGTTCAGTTGAATGATGATTTGATGAGCGGTAAAACGATGAACGGTCGGCCCAAAGGGACCCACCGCACGCTGGACGAGTACGGTTGTTTGTCATCCAGCCCACTGCTGCTGATGGGCACACATCTCGTCCTCGTCCGCTGAGTCCATTCCGGCATTCCGATCGACACTCCGGGCCGTAAACCCTCGACACGAAGAAAACCCACTCGACCCCTTTGGACCCTTTGGCCTGAATTAGTCAAGAGTTATTCAGATCGAATGGTCGATGAAGAAGGAGATTACCCGGAAAAACAGAGCTCCAACAAGGCTGCGGAGGGCCTTAGATCAACAACACGACGACACACGCGCCTGTCAATCGAATGGCCATCCCGGCAAGCCAATCTAATAAACATAAACGTTGAAAGCTTTCGCTTCCACTTTACGCGTTCTTCGGGACACTTTCCGGGTGCGTTTTGTCTGTCGGCCTTTCTCTAGCTCTATTACTCACCCTCTATCCAGCACTGCATGGCTAGAGAAACGAATTTATCTCCCTTACGCATTCTGATGCCTTGAAATTTATAACATTAAATGTTAGATTTTCTTCCTATTGGAGATTCAATCAAAACGAACGGAAACACTTAATGCGCTCGGAAGCATATCAATCACGACGGTTTGCTCGCCATCGCGCCATTCAGACGATAATGGCTACAAATCTGTGGCAGTGAGCTGCACTCATTGATTCGTTCAAGAACCGTGTACCTCACTCCAGCAAACTACCACCGTAAGCAAAAAAAATGGGTGGGGAGGGGGGACTTTTCGGCGACGACCTGTCGTCGAGTTCTAGAGCTCCTGTTTACGACTTATCTGGACACATTAAAATGACATTAAAGGTACCGTTCGGTACCGGGCCGATCTAATGGCTTCTTTTTAGCTGATTCTTGTGGCGCTTTTCAAACGGATGCTTCCTTATCTCTTTTTCCCTCCCATTTTTGCTGATTCGACCAGAAGGAGCATCACGAAAAGCAGAAGAGCAAATCGGAGGGGCACCAGAAGGAAACGCCGGAAAACCTACGAATGTTTCCACCGCTCTTCTTGGCCACGATCCTAGGAAATCTTTGTTTCGCCTGTTTTCGATCCTTATTGAAATCACTTACCATATCGTCCGTTTCAAATCGTTGATACAGCAACGCCTAGAAAAATATCTCGTCCAGGAACCTAAAAATGAGAAACAAAACATCGGTTTCAGTAAGCGGCAAACAGTAATGGATTCAGCAAAATGATATGTAGAGAGACACAGAGAAAGAGAGCGATTGGAGGTAGCACATTTTAATAATCCACCTTTTCCCCGGGCGCGACGGGCACATTTATTGGATTTGCTCCGGACAGAAACAAATCAATTTTGCGCCAATCGTTCATGTCATTGTTTAGTGCTTAAACCATCGTTATCGTGATTGGAAAGCGATTCAGCGATAGGAATATAAAACTTAAAACAATTCACGGCTCCCTTCCATCCCGTCACCCTCCCCATTCTTCTCCCGGCCATTCTTGCAGCCGCTTCCGATGGAGAAGCCCAGCCCCAGCTCCGGTACGTTCCGAACGATGCACACATTCGTCAATCAATGTCCGCTCGAATGACAAAGTTCATTGATGGCTGTAGGGTTGAATTCAATTTATATTGCAAATAGCCGCACACAAATGGCGCTTTTTATGCGCACCGATGCCCAGCCATTGCCACGATTCTCGCTGAAGCGCTCTACTAATGGAGACGCCGGTAGCTCACTCACAATCGACTGTATAGAGTTAGTAGCATCGTGTGTCATTAGATTGAAATTCTTCATTTCATTACAACCATTACCATACGATAACATTAGCCGGCTGCTCATTTCCAACCATTCGATTCATTGGTGTTTAATTGTCTTATCTCGGCTTCAGTTGATTTAGAATGCGCCACAATCCCGATCCCGAATCACTTCTCATGAAAAACCTCATGCGCTAACTCAATTATCATTCCAGCGATCGTCACCGCGACCTCAACCATCCATCCATCTCAATTCGCCAATAACTATTTCAATCATGTTAATGCACGTGACGGCCACTCAGGCTGTGGCCTCAGCAGTAGAAGAAGTGATGGCGCAAAATGATGACGCAGAGCACAAAATGAATAAAAATAATCGCCTACCATTTGCATATCTAATTTATTCTGCAAACGACCCGAACGCCAAACCGATACCACAACCGATAATAGCAAAAACGAAAAACAAAGGAAACTCCTCATTCCGATCGATCCGTTTTGCGAAAGCTTCTCTGCCGGTGAGTGCCGTTTGCTATAAGGATTCATCGTTTATCAATCAATGCCGAGTCAATAAATCCGGTTGCAATTTTTTAAACAATCCTATATCAAAATCTATTACTACTATGACTGAACCAACCAGTCACCTCTATCGTTCGTACAGTGACGAAGACGCCAGAGAAGAGACGCCAGCGTTCTGCACGCCCAAAAACTTTCTCGCTCAAGTGTGTTTTAATTAATTCCTCCTTTCAGAACTGATGACTAAATCGATCAATCCGGGCCCCGCTCGCTCGGGAGTTGTGCCTGGAATCTCTCGCTTTTCTTCGCCTCCTCCTTCCCCTTCCAGTATTTGCTCTGCCTGGGTGTGGTGGTGCCTCTCGTCCGAAAAGTGTCGACCGTAGTGAATGATGAAATGAATCGCAAATCGCTATTAAAATTCCATTCTATTACTATGGTAATTTTTGTCACTCTCCATCTTCCCTTCTCGTACAAACTCCGCCCCTCCCCCTCTTCGCCTATTCTGGTTGAATTGAGCGTTTCTATTCAACGGAAAGCGATATGCTACCATCGATTTTCATTACACCCTAGCTTGCGCTGTTCGACGTCCATTGATCTGTGACTCAAACGTACACACAAAACATTGTTTGTGGTCGCTAGTATTTGTAGACATTCGCATTCGCGTCTGAGTGCAACTATGTTAAAACTATGGGCTGAACGGGTCTGGCTTCGAATTATTTAAAACAGTAATTTGAATTGATAAATATTTGAATTCAATCCACTAATTCACTTTTAAATTCGACAACTTTCACAAACTATAGCATAATTATATGATTTGCCATGCCATGTTTCCCGGATATCGCTGGTCAGCAAAAAGCACACAACGACGCCAGATGCCACTCTTCGTGCTTGAAACTTGTTACCTGCTCGACCCTGGGCGGGGGTGATTCTTTACATCCGAGAACTCAATTATGTAAACCCTAAACGAATAAAAATCATTCTCGGTCCCATGGTCACGGACAGCTGGGACAGCTCCACGTGACGGTTTCCGGTCTTGCGATCAAGACATTGTCGCACTGTTCATCTCAATTGAACGATTCTCAAAGCGCTCTTCCAATTCCAGAAGCCATTACTTACATGATGCTGACGCGACCACACCGCCATTCTGGTCGTCACCGTAATTGTTCATCAACAGCATGGACCATCGTACATCGTTTATCCCCATCTACAAATGCCGCAACGTCCAAGACCACGTTGGGCGGAGGCCGAGGCCGAAGCCGGACCGGTAACACCAAGCCAGTGCACTCCGGCGTCGTGCACGCACACATGGTGGGCTCTCAAGATGGGCCAAGAGACATGTGCGTTAGCGTGTCCACAAGAGCCGAGGACAGTAATCGGGTAAAGCAAAACAAATCCATCAACGGAATGATGATGGACAGCCGGCGGATTATCGTTATCACTCGGACAACGGACACGGTCCGAGAGCTCATATCTTTTGCCGTGGAAGGTGATTGAATTTGATGGTGAACCTGATTAGGCGCATATTGCGCGATTGCGAGTGCGCACTGTCGCGTTGGAACGTTTCCTCATGATTGAGCGAAACGAATGTCGCGGAGGACTCGCGCGCCTGCCACTGCGTACACAGCGCATCAACCACTTTTGGCGCTTTTTGCGGGGTTGGAAATGCCTCTATACTCGATGAAATAACTCCCCAGTAACGGTAATGATCGAAAGAATCAATCGCGAGATTTGTCGAATAAACAAATACGAGCTTCCCCTGAAAATGATTGCACTTTTCGGAGGAACTGTGTACAGGAATGGAACGTTCGATATATCATTCTTATACCTCTATCAAAAACATAAAACTAAGATGTAGATTATGCTACACCCTAACCCGGAATACCCTAACATTTGGGCAAAAGAAAAAATCAAAACAATCCCCTGCTTCCACACTCGCTACTTGTTTGATCTGGGGCAACGGAACCACCTCGTGATAGCGTTCCGTTCGGTCGCCCATTGGTAGGGCTCATCAAAAATGCATCAACGCAAACCGATTACTTACCCCATAGCGAACGGTTGATTGATATCCTCCGTTGGCTAGCTCGTGCTCGTTAATCTCACAAACTATGATCCAGCGAAGGAAAGTGCTGTTACGTGTAATCCTATCAGAACCGGTATCCGCTTCCGTTCACTTCAGAGCGCATCAGGGAGCGACCATCGGATTGTGAGTTTTCTCAAGCTGTATCGCCTTTGCAGGTCGACTGATCGCAGGTCGATCCTTTCTAAACGCCGAAACCACACTCAAAACCGGACTCAATGCCAGCCACTGTATCCATTGTGCGTTTCACTTGCGCTCAGAGCGCTTCAAACACTTTTGACTGTTTTGGTCGATCGGCAACGCTGGCTGGCTGGCTGGCTGGCTGTCTGGCTGGCTGGCCTTAGTCTACCTTCACTAGGATGCTAATGGTGGTCCACGCAAGGCGCATACCATGCCATGACCAGCGCCCAATGTCAAGGCAGCCCGTTGTCAAGAGTCAAACGCCGATCTAACACCCATGTTGACGATGATAGCGCTGATGATGATGCTGAAGACGACGGGGCGGTGATAGCGACGATGATGATGATCTGCAACTACCGGACAGATGACGGCGCGGCCGCAAACACTCGCACTCTCTCACTCTGCCCCCCTCCCTCCCGCTCTCGCTCTGCCCACTGCGTGATTAATTACTATTCTGGTTGGTTTAATCAAGCCACGGATCACGGATCACGGATTGTCTGGACACGGGGACACCGGACCGGACATCAAGACTGGGGAGTCAACTGTCGAGCCTCTGCAACACCATGCAGCACTACACTTCGCTTCGTCTTCACCTTTTCCACATGCTACTGATTCTGACTTCCTTTAATCCCTGTGCACTAACATTACACAACACAACACTGGCACTGGCCACTAGCTGACGACGGGTTTTCGGTTGCCCTTTCACCAGTCACTTCACACCAGAAACCGGGGCGGGCTGATCCTCACTCCATTCACGCTGGCGCCTGCTCTATTCGCTCCGATCGGCCGAGTCTAATGCCGCGTTGGGTTATTGTGTACGGGCTTCTGCTTAAGCTTTTCTGCTGTCTCACTGCCAAAAGGCCAGGCCGGGCAGTCCGAGAGTTGCTCTCTTTTTGCTGTTTGCGTTCCTGCCCTGGCCTCTGTTCATGCGGCTGCTACTGCTGCTACTGCTGCTGCTGCAACTGCTGTAAATTAACCAATCATTATTTTTTTCATTCTACGAAGCACGCACACCCCCTCACAACAAATCCGTTTTTTATCCAGCTCCTCACACTCCATAAAAAAAAACTCCAAAAGAAAAGTCGTTTTTGCACTTTCTGTTATGTGCTTTGTGGTGGTTGGATCGTGGAGAGTGAGAATGGCAGGCAAAGGATATCACACGCAGATAGTGGGCACGAACACGATCCCCTTCCATGCGCTGTGGCCGATATGGGAGGGTGTTGGTGAGGTGACATTCCTCTGCGACGTGCCGTGCCCAAAAAAGCAGCGATGGGAGGGGTGGGGGGGGAGCGCACACAAAGCCGTTAGCCAAAATCACTAATAACGAACAACACTTGTACACATGCACCCTCGCACCCTTGCACACACATACACAGTCGATGCTGATAACGGTGATAAGGAGTCCAGGAGCGAACACCGAAAGGACACGCGCGTCACTTGCGTGAACAGTGCTGCGATCCGCGATAGCTGCTGAGAATGTTTATCAGCAGCCGTAAACGCACGCTAGCCAGTGTCGCACCAAATCGCAGTAGTAGTGTTGAACTAGTAGCAGCCGTTGCAGTGGTATTAGTGGTAGTAACAGTAGTAACAATAGACCGCACACGGACAGAAAAGCGAGAGAGCGAAAGCTAAAGAGAGAGAGAGAGAGAGAGAGTTTGGGAGAAGTTGCTGGCATAAACAGGGAGCGAAAGCTAACACTGCTACCAGACCAGCATGTGTTTCAATCCTCGGCATTCCCCCCGTGGCCGCGGCCGTTCCCTTTTACGCAAGAGTAGATCGAGAGAAGGGGGAAGAGTGGGTAGAGACGGAATTGAGAGACAAAGTGCGAGCTACTGCATGAGAGCAGCACACACCATGCCGAGCAGAATCTGCAAGACCTTTTCTCTGGCCAAAGAGAAGGATGCCCACCTTCCCTAGCGCCCACTCTGGTCTTTTCCTCTCTTTCTCTCTCACTCTCTCTCTCTCTCTCTCTCTCTCTTTCGCAACAGCAGCATAATGCTAGGCGTCCTGTCAGTGTGTTAAACAGGGCGTCACCATACAGATGTATCCGTGCGGAAACTGAATCCGCAAACGATGGCCTGATGCTGGGCTGGCACTGATGCTGGACCATGAGTTGGCATCTGTGGACACGGACTCGCACCGAATAATTCACTTTTGCACGGTATCCACTTTCCTATTCAGTCGCCCTCGATTTCGCGTGTCCTTCACGTCAAGTAACGGCAACCGACGCCCGTTGCGTTCCCGACGCTAGCGTACTGGCGGAGAGTCACACTGGGTGTGACACTGTATGCCGCACACATGCAGCTATCCGCTGCCTACGATACCGTTGCCGTCATTCACTTACAACAGAGCTGCCTTAAATGATACTAACACTCGGCCACGGGAACAGACGGGGACTGAACACAATGAGCGAGGCCGCACAATTGTAAAGTGATTCCGACAACAATGCTGCAACCTTGTAGCGGCCCTGGTCCTGGGCTATATAATTAAGGGGCTAGGGAAACGGAATGTATTCGAAGGAACTGAGTCGATTTACTTGTCACCAATCGGCTATCGGGCAGTATCGGCTTACATGACACGATTGGTGTTACTGCCGACTGCTGCTGCTGCTGCTGCTGCAGTTGTTGTTAGCGTTGTAGCGATTGGCTAACACCGAAAACCAAACAGAACTGTCTCAAAGCGGGAATGTCCTCCGCAGATTAAGCCTCAATTGAACTGTGCTAGCGCTCTTGCAGCCCTGTCTCTCTCTCTTTTTCTCTTTCTCTCTCTCTCTCTCTCTCTCTCTCACTATCTCTCGCTCTCGCTGGTTCGTTTATAAAGTTTCTGATGCCAAGCACTAGCGACTCGTAGGCGAATCGTACTACGTTCACACCCGCCAAAGTGCCTAGCGATGCTTACTTGGAGCACCTTCCGCACCATGAAGCATATGCATGCTGAAGCTACCACACAGACAGACAGACAGACAGACAGACAGACTGATACCCATTATCATGCCGCCATGCGTCTTGTTCCGACTGCATACTTGGAGAGATCATCAACGTCCCCACACTTTCTATTCTCGCATTTGCTCCCCTAATTATCGAGTTAGATCAGGCCAGGGCCAGGGCCAGGCTGTAGCCAGTGTGCGGGTGTTTGGGGCTACCGCTGTGATCACTGATCAACCTCACCAACGACAACGATTCGTCGTATCCGTCCCTTCCATCGTTTACAGTGCGCATCGTCGAACAGCGCAAGAAGCTACACGATAGCGAGATAACTATCGCAAGAACTTTGAAACGTTTTCTCAAACTAACCAAATCGATCCGAATGCTCACCAAAACGTCACGCTTCTTGGTTGCTGTTATTTTCTAGCATGCTGTTTTCGTTATTGAACAGCAAGTTTGACTGCTGGTTCGGACATATCTCTCCGTGTTCTCAACATTTACCGTTTTTTACACCTGCGAGAGATCTATCGCTTCGGATTTGTATGCAGTTTTGAAAGTTGTCAAACCCTTTGCGAGAAAGCTCATCCGACACTCAGTGTTGTCCTAATTACTCTCTATACATAAAAATGAACTCATGTCTGTTTGGATGTTCCCGATAGACTCCTTATAGAGATTGTCTCGAAATTTAGTGCGGAGGGATGTTAAGAGCCGGGAATTGTCGTAGGCATGGTTAGAACTTCCCCGCTCCCTACTTTTTTCCCCAACCCTTGACATGACTTTTAAAAACATAGTTTACTCCGCAAATTATGAACCGAATTTCATCAAAACAAGCACAATTGTGAATGGTCACATGAAAAATCATGTGACAAAATTTGATTGATCCAGAACGAGGGGAAGGGGGAATTTTTTCAACATTCACCACATTTCCATTACATACTCCCGAAACTATGCAATTTTACCGGTTACCTGGCGTCTCCATCATCGGGTTTCGACATTTCGTTTTCCCTGGCCCAGCGACCAGCTTTGGTATTGCCTTTACCTCTCTGACTACGAACATCAGCACCACCCTTTGCTAACATCAGATTGAGTCCCTTGATCTATTGGCAGGCGGAACTCCAATGTCGAAGAATTTTATAAAAAACCTTTTGTTTGGTTGATTGATAAAATATTTACTGATATTATCCGTTCCTGCGAACAAGAAACCCACGGCCGTTCAAAGACAGTAAGAAGACTGTCGGGAAAGCTAGTAAGAGCATATTTGATGCTACTTTTGCACATCCAACCAACTAACGGTTGCCTGTGGTTTTCGCTCGCCTCGCACAGCCCGTTTATCATCGAGGATTTGAAACCGGGGAAAGGAATCATCGGCACCATCTCGGCCACTGCCAGTTCTGGCAGACAATCGGAGTTTGCGATGGTTGGAGACTTTACGCCAGGCACGCACACACTGAGGAGCACGAGCCAGAGAACATAGTGTAGCGCATGTTTTAAAGTTATCCTTTCGCTTACATCACCAGAGACGATGGTGACGACGGCGAAGCCATACCGTGAATTGTATCGTTTGTACCAGAACCCCCTTGAGGCCCCTTGTGGCCCCCATTTTGTCTCATTAATCCCATTTCTCTGGGATAGCCGCATTCGCCCCGTAGTGTGCTCGCGCGTAATCGAGCCACAAAGTGAGCCAAGCGAGCCCAATCCAAGACTATCATTTATCAAGCTCAGCGGCTACGGAACCAACCACACACGCTCGCACGCACGCACGCACGCACACACATTGTTCAGTCAGCCGCAGAACGCAGCACCGTACGTACGTACATCCATCAACATCCCGGCGCTTTCTCGCACGGATTCACTTCAATCTCGTTTGATGGAATAATTAAGCAAGCGACTCCATCGGGTTGGCCGGATCATCGCCGAGCGGAATCGGGAGGTCGCTCTCACACCGCACACGCACGCACGCACGCACCCACCGACACATGCTGCCTGGCCATTGGGGGAAGGGTTCGGGGAGGACTGCGCTGTCACCGGATTGGAATGACTTATTATCTTTCTTCGCTCTGCTTCACTGCACGGACTGGTTGCGGACGTTGCGAGCGATGCCAATGACTGTAATGAGGGTCGGACGGGAGGTCGTCTGCTTCGAAAAGTTTACATTAAGTAATGAATCAGTCCGTTTTGTTTCCGATGCCCTCCGCCGGTTCCGTTTTTTCCCCGTTAAGCCCTGACTGATTGTGACTGTAACAAACGGTTTCAGTCCGTTCGGTGGGGGGCCCATACAGTCAGATGTCACTGCTGGTGCTCCGGCTGCTGCTGGTGCTGCTGCAAAGCCTGCCGTTATCCACCACCACCCTTGGTACCACCGGTGAATCCCCCACCGCTGGCCAGCACTTACACCAGCTTACTATCATCCGCGTAAGACGCTCCCGTGCCTTAACACACATACAACACGAAGCGAAAAAGACTGAGAGTGCTAAAGCTGTCTGAGGAGAGAAATGAAATATACAATAGCGTGCGCGCGCGAGAGAGACAGAGAGCGAGAGAGAACGGGAACAACGAAAAACAAGGAAGGACCGGTGGTGCTCCTTCGTGTCGTCCCCGACCTGCCCACCGGACACGACTCCACTGGAAACTCCGCTAACGGAATAACATTATATCTATTACGTAACACACGTTTCCCAATAAAATAAGCGGCCACACCATCTGCTCCCGGTTCTGCGCCCGTATGGCCTGCTGCGCTTCGTAACCCAAAATCCTTCACCACACGCCTTCCATCCATCCAAGCAGGCCGGCTGTCGATGGAGGAAAATGTTCCTAACAGACAACGGTCTAGCGATTCATCAACACGCATATGAAGAGCAAAAAAAGAGTCATTTAAAAAACAAAACAAACAAATATCTACATCTCTACTAAATTGCAACAAATTAAGGTTTTATAAGTGTAGTTTTAGTCGATCAATAACGGATAAAATGTGCCAGAAACTGCAAAATACCTTCAAGGCGTGTAGCGTGCAGTGGAAAATGTAGATAACTGTTTTTACTCAGGAGTTCTGGCATATTTTTGGAGGAAAAAAATGCAAACTTTATTTGTTTGAAACAAACCGCGACGATGAGCAATAGGGAAATGGGCATCGATCGGATAAAACCGTTCCAAGAGCATCAAAGCCCGATGGCCACACAGGGATTGACCTCAAAATCACTTCACTCAAACACGTTTACCAGCTCCCGCGCGAAATGTAGCAGTATAGGCCATTTGCTTCCAGTAAAACACCCCCCCCCCCCCCCCCACCCCACAACCATAGTCCGACAATCGATCACGCGGATTCTCCCCCGAAAAAAAAACCCCCGGGAACTGTCAGGGGAAGCAATAATTGCAAAGCAAACCTAGCCACCTCTCAGCCTCTGCTCCTGCGCTGCTCATAGTTGTTGAACCGTGATTTGTCTGAATGGTCACACCACCCACCCCGGGCCTCACACCCCCATCATCATCATCATCAGCATCCCTCCAGCAACTGTGGGATACTCCGTGACAGCTGAAGTAGCTGGTTGCTGGTGCTTGATGCTCTTGGCTGCTTGGATTGTCCGCTCTTTACGACGACAATTCTTCGTTTACGTTTTGTGTCCTCTCGAACGGGACGGAATCGGTTCCGCTTAGCGGGCAATCCATCCATCCAAGCAGCAGGCCCCGAGATGAGATGCTTAGCCTTGCCCGTCTGCATGCCAGTGCCCTCTCTCTCTCTGCCCCTCTCCCTCTCCCGAGGGTGGCAGAAGGGGCAAACGACAATTTCATCACTTTTGTTGTGTCCCTACGTTCGCAAACAGTCCATGTCCTTCAGTCAATTGCTCACTCGCTCGTTTGCTTGGTGCGATGTTATGCCATCACAGGGACGCCATTATGGGCCCGGATGGCATCAGGAGCAGTCAGGAGCAGTCTCCCGACAACCTCCCGAGTCGAGTGTTTCCGATACACCGGAATATCGGAGATCGCCTAATGGACCGAACGGGTAAGGGGTCTGGTTAGCGCACCGGATGCACCCCAAACACCCTTGGATCCCCCTCGTGGAACTCGTGGAAAGGTGATAAAACACCATTATCACGCTGCCTGCCCGGGGCACACCTTGACGTTTGGTTTGGGAAAAAGGGAGAATTAGGAACGATAGCAGCCGTGGACGCGCTCTGTGTGGGCGTTTCGGCCCCTGTTTACCATTGCAACCCGATAGGCACTGGCGGTGGTGGCGGCCGTGTATCGATGTCCCCGGATGATCGTAAACAATCCAATGTGCGCCCGTTAAGTAAATGAGAAAGATGGCACCCAAGCACCGGGGGACCACCATACTATACCGGTGGCACCATAAAACCGATCCGATCCGATCAGCTCACGCTCCCGGAGTCCGGATGATGGAGGGTTTGACATCTCGGGGGCACTCCCTCTTCCCATTCGGGCTTCCCTTCGCCAACACGAGAGTGCGCGCGTAGGGAACTTCATTTAGAACTAACAGACCCAGTCCAGAGTCGGCAAAACAAAAAACGGTCGAAGACGCGTTTCATCGAGCGCATCTTCCAGGCGCTTTAAATAGAAACACATTGCGGAGTGTCTTCTTGTTTTGTGTTTTTTTTTCCTCTCTCTCTTTTTTCCACCGATCGAATCGTAATCCCATCCTGGCACACCTCCAGAAGTGTGTCCAAATTGTGTCGAAGTCGAAGAATCGATGCGAGAGTCCACCTCATCATCATCATCATCATCATCGAGTGATGATCGAGTCCATGACGCGAACGTTACGGCAGCTGTCAACGCGCGTCCCGGAACGACGACGACGACGACGACAGCAGCACTCCGACATCACCAACCGAAGGACAACACACTCGCCCTCCGCCATTCCGGTCGCTTTCTTTAACGCCTTTGGGCCATGGCCACGCCACCTGGCAGCTGGCTGGGCGTGGGATTTGCATGAACATCGCTCGGTCGCTCCTTGGAAGACCAACGGCCAATGCTGTTGACTGACAAAAAGGGCTGCTGGCGGGCAGACGGACAGACGGACGAACAGATAGCGAACTCTGTCTCCGCCTCTGGTGGAGGAGGCAATTTGTCACTTCTGACATTTCGATTTCCGCACCGTACGCGTAGAATGCGGCCGCATGGCGGAAGAGCATGAGCCAGTGTCGGAACCAAAACCGACCATCACCGGCCTTCAGGTGAAATTCTCGGTTCTTGAGGGCGGATCGCATCACTGGGAAGGTCAGGTGGAAGAACCACCACTAGACCACTCTTCATTAGGTTACATCATTGAAACCACAGTTGGCGTCAACGAGGGCGCGTTACGTATCGTTAGCAAAGGAGATCGATTGATTAGCTGTCGGGCGGATCGGGCTTGTAATCGCGGTAGCGATACGGACAACACCCATCAGCGGCACTTTCTCTTCGGTCTCTTTTCCTCTCCCTTTCCGCTCGTTCGTTTCTTATAAACTTTTGCATCACTTGGCACGCGTGCACAGCAGATGAGCAGTGTTCAAACTGTGTCTGCTGTTCCAAAAGTTGTTCCTTCCCGCTCTGTTTCGGTGCTGATGACTTGGTGGTACTAGAGAGAGAGAGAGAGAGAGAGAGAGAGAGAGAGAGAGGGAGAGAGTCGTACAGCATTCACCTCAAACCAGTGGCAAAGAAGCAGAAGCGGAAAATCAACAGAAAAACCGCCTGACATCCCCAAGGGGAAAAATACGGAATCGCAAGAAGAAATGATGAGTCGTCTTCAGTTTCTGCTCTGCTCTGCTCTGCTCTCGTCCGCAGGAAAGGACGACGGAACCAGGCGCGCCCACCACCAGGAGTGGTGGAAAATTATGCAATCTTCTTACGATGTGCGAAAACGCCATCGCCGTAGACACTCCTTTGTCGTTGTCGACGTCTCCCTTTTTCCTCCATCGCCCCGTGGCCCCGTGGCTCCGTGGCCACCATCACCGCCCGCCAGCACCAGCTGTACCCTCCCAGTTTCCTCCCAGAGCTATGGGTGTGCCTTGATGTGAGGGGTTGTAGTGCGTTAACTTCGTGCTGGTGGCCAACAGTCCTGCACTGGCCATGGCCAAATTTTTGTCACTAACACACACCACGAGGCCCCGGCCACGACATCGGAACCTCCACCATTGGCCGTGGAAGATGAAATGCCCCAAAAGGAGTCGGTAAAAAAGGGGGAAATAAAAAAAAAACAATCTTCACGAAGGGTTTTGCCAAAACGGTGGCGCGGACATAAACCACCGCGCCCCACAACATGAACCACCACAACCGCATACACACGCGCGCACACGCGTACACACTACCACACGCACATGGGAACGCACACAGTAGGCTTCGGGGTTGCAGGCAGCAATGATGCTGCCTCTCGTGCGCGCACACATCATACACTCCGGGGCACTACAAACAAAACCGAGTCGCAACCGAGCGCACAACCACAATCCATCTTTGTTTCACTCTCTGGTGGCCGCTCCCTCTACGGTGATCTCGGTTCGGGAACCACCGACGGATGGAGGCGCCAGTCTTTTTCGCACACGCTCTCTCTCTCTCGCTCTCTTTCTCTCTTTCTTGCTCTGTGGCGCTTTCTCCTTGATCCGTTCAGTAAAGCAGAACTCTCATCTCACAGAACGCAGCATTCTTTAGAAAACAGTATGGTGGCGGGGGGGGGGGGGGGAGGATTAGGCGATGCGGTGCGGAGGTACACAGTCCGTGACACATTTTTCGGTGCGGCCACCTTGGGATTGCTCCTGGCAGCAGTGCGATCGTCTTGCAGTTCCATTGGCCGACTGCTACACGTCCTTTTTGAATGCCTTTTTCTCGCTTGTTTGTGGGTGTGGATACGTATTGTGTATGTGCGAGTTTGTTTGATTCTCACGCGCAGCTTCACTGGCCCCTCTCTCTCTCTCTCTCTTTCTCTCTCTCTCTCTCTTTCTCTCTCTCTCTTTTTCTCTCCTTGTCTTTCTCTTCTTATCGCTCTCTCCTTCACTATCACTATCCTTCTCAGTCCTGTCACACGTCCCTGTTTGCCCGCACACACTTGAACTCTATTGAGCTTCACACCGCGCCGCACCGCACCGCACCACACGCGTGCCGCTCGACGCTGACAGATGAAAGGGAGTTGTCAGCAATTTGCTTCGTTGCCAATTGGGATTTCTGGTTTTTTGGCGTGTCACCTCTCGCGCTACACTCACACACGGACGCGGATACGGACAACGGGCACGGTACCACCCGCTCTCTCGATGGCACCGAGGGGTGGAGGGATGAAGTCACCGTTAACCGTCCTTTCACTTGGCCTGACCTGGCCTGGTCTCCTTCTGTCGCATCAACGGTGCCGCGCCACTGTGTCAGCGCTCACACCTTGGCTGATCGGATTGGAGTCTGCTAATGCGGGCTGATAACGGGCGGTTTCTGGGGCGTAGAGTCGAATTACATAAACCTCGACCCCGGTCGTGGATGAGGGGATTGACAAAACACAAACATCTTGTTAGGTAATGGTGGCTAAAGCGCTTTTTAATCGCAAGCCGTTTTGTGGATACAAACGAGTATCGAGATAACCAGCAAACGGACTGGATCAAGGATCATGAATGAGAGGCACCTCCATTGATCCTCCATTGATCCTCGATTGCAAGTTGATGTAAAATAATATACAGACCACATTGAAGTGGCTGATCCTAGCCTGGTGTTCTCATGTTCCCAGATAACGTTCTGCAAACCATTGTCCAACCAACATTCTTCCGACAATTTTCTGCGGTCCTCTTTGTCCTTTTACCCATCACCTGTCCGATCACTGATAACTTGTGAACGGTAGCAGGCGTCGCTAAGTGGACGTCAATGTAAACCGCGACTGTTCTGTTACTGCCACAGCAACCACGGTGACCGGGAGCTCCAGGTAGTCGAGTTCTCTTTGGCGACACTTCACGCCCAAGGGACCAAAGTGTGTTCCCAATCTTCTCGCACTCCTTCGACCCGGTGGCATGGGAACAGAACTCGAGATGGCACGGTAGACGAAAAACGAAATCTCAAAGCCCCAACAAAGAAGAGATAATACACACCAAGATGCAGCCATCGGGCATGCCAACGTGGCACTCCGGTGACCCAAGGGAATATAGGCAAGAATCAAGTGTGAGAGGAGATGCTTCAATTCATTTCTTTCTTCTTTTTTTTCTTGTCCGTCCTCCGAAAAAAGAACAACAAAAAGCCACCCAAAGCAGAGAGGCTACACCCAGTCGCACGCACAACTGCGGCACCAGCACTGAGCACTGTAGTACGCCACCCTTCTCGGTTGCCTCAGGGACGGGGCAGTTCCTGTCTTATTCCCAGCTCGCCATCGGGTCAGAATGCGAAATGGAGCTGACCACAAATTAGTGAAACTGCACGCGAAAGCGTATGGGGCTTTGTCGTCGCCATTTGGTAGCCAGTGGCACCTTTCTCATGACGCTTGCGACAACGATCCTGCTGCTGCCGCTGCTGCGGACCATCCCATAGAGCGGAGCCTTGTGCTGCCGAACACTAACGCTCTCGCAGTTAGTGCACTCACTGTAGCTCTCGTCGGTCTCTCTCTCTCTCGTCTGTAGCTCTGCCTTTTTGCTCGCTATCTCTCTATAGAGCCATAAGGATGGGCATCGCCATCCCGTTCCGGCCACCATTCCGGGGTCCTGTGTAGTGTCCTTTTCGGTCATACCCCAAAACTCATGCTGTACTCGCTCGGTTTTGCCACGGCACACGCCCGTCTCGGAGCGATGGAGTGATCATCAGCATCCCTATCTCACCCCTCCCGCGCTCTCCCTTCGCCCACCCCAACTGCATCGGTCCGTGTTCAGGGTTTGGCCTAGAAAAGGGCTTTCGTTCAGCTTCTTCCTTCGCCTTCACGGCCGCTCGAACAATGGACAACGCTGGCTTTTCCTGGTCGGGCGGTAGTTCTTCGAGAAGTTGCGGTAGGAAGTGGTTCCGTTGTCACCGGAGGCCGAGACTACGGAGGACGCGTTTTCCGAGCACTTTTCCGAACACTCGGTCGCGGCGCTAGAGTCACGGCGGCTCCGCCCATGCCGTGGTGTGCACACACTGCACAGCTCGCGTTAAACGGACGTTCTGCTTCTGCTTTTGCACCCCAGAGCCCAGAGGTTTTTGGGGTGGGGTTGTTTCACTTGCTTGCTGCGGGAAAAACCACGTTACAATTCCATTTTTGTTGGCCATGGAATTACACATCTCGACCCATGCACATCACACACGCGTCAACGCCGCAGATCGCACACGCACTCGCAGGAAAAGCTCGTTTTTCTCTTGCCTGCATTACTCGCACGACACCCATATCCCGTACCGAGGGGGCCCTGTTGGTGGTCTGCCAACTCTTATCGGACTTCGATTCTTTCGAAGTTGGCCAACACCACGATTCACTTTTGGACATAGACTTTTAGTCAAGAAATTGGGAAACACTTTTCTCTTGTTCATCGACTTCACCAAACATACACTTTCATCCCCCCCCCCCCCCCCCCGCCCCGTCTCCCTTCCTCTGCTTGGGAGCGCTGTCTACTAACCGACACTACCGACCGCGGTCGAGGAGTCCTTACTAGTCCTGCTTCGCTCGACCACACTAACTCGGCACTCAGACGACTCTGGCACGGCCGAACGGTTCGTTTGCTCTCTTGTGCCAGTGCTGCTGCTGCTGCTGCTGCTGCCAGGCTCTACCCAAAACGCCCCAAATCCAATCCACCCCCTACCCCCCCGCCCACCCAGGGGTTGCCACTCCTCGATACACACTAGTACCATCGCACAGGCGGGCGCACACACCCATTCGCCAACGTGCAAGTCAATCCTCAAGGCGTCCGAAGGATGCTGCTGGCGAAAAAGCGAACGGTGGCGAACTGGCTCCGAATTGGGCACAGCGGACACACAACCACACACCCGAGTGGCTCGGTTGCTCGCAAAAAGGGTCAGTTTCCGAGTTCGGAATCCTGTGCGCTCCCCGTATCGCCGTATCGGTACACACGCTTGGGAGCGGCTCCTTATCACACCAACACCATCAACACGCAACACGGCGGGACGGACGGTGGTTTCGCGTGAGGCTGTGACACTCCTTCCAGCCTCCCGTGGCGCGTCCGCTCCGTCCGTGTACGCGCGCATGTGCAACCATTTCGCTCATTCAACGAGTTAGTTGGCTGCCCGAGAATGCTCCATTATTTCCTATTCTTTCGCAGGATTCGCGCTGCGGTGCTCTGGCTCTGGCTCCGGCTCCGGCTCCGGCTCCGGCTCCGGCTCCGGCTCCGGCTCCGGCTCCGGCTGCTGCTGCTCACTTGCTGCCGCCTCCGCGTATCGCGTAATCGCGACCGAGGGATACAGCCACGGCCAAATTTACAGCGGTGACCATACAATGCTCCGTAAGTGGCCAATGGTGTGGTACCGCGATTCAAAATAAACGGCCCATCGCGTGTGTTAGGGAAGCTTTTTGGGCAAACAATAAGCTCTCTCCATTCACGCGCGTGCTCGCGCGGTGTTTGGCTGCATTTCAACATAAGCTTAGCTTAACACTACCAACAATGTGGATGATTGTGGCTGAATGCGAAGTAGTAGATAATATAATGACGATCCAATAACTAGTAGATATTAACGTTCAAGAGCAAATAAACGAGATCATCTTTTTGTGTTTTTCTTATTTCATGGGGTTCAGCTAAGGTTAGAGGATCTTCTTAAAGACGGGTTATACTACCGATTGGAGTACGAGTTCCATCGTGGTTCAAGGTGCGATTGGCACCGAATACTTTTGCAGTTTTGGTTCTTCTCTCTCTGAACGATAAACGATGCTCGCGACCGCTACAGACCAGTTGCGCTAAAACGACTCATAAACCCCTAGCCGTGATGGTTACAGCACTGGCCTTGCAATAAAAACACTTTCCAAAATCATTTCAGCTCAGAGAATGCAGTTTACCAATTAGCACCTCTAATGGCCATAACATTCACCCAGTAGCGAGGTGGCCACACTGATGCACTGAGGTGTTAACTAAGCTTTATCGAACTGCAAACGTTGACATGTATATTAGAGCAGCTGTTACCGATGTGATAATTGCACCAAATTTCCTTTTCGGATGTGATAACCTAAAGAACCAACAGCATCGTTGTGAACGATCCGCAAACGAAACGATCAAGCAAGGCGGCCGAAAGCAAATACGAAAATGAAACTCCAGTCACTTTATTGTCAACAAATAGTATCTGGTAAACGGGGACAAAACAACGACGCGATATTCTTAATCTGGTGGTGGTTACCTGATTTACACTTATCACCACTGCGTGGTTTGTTCTTGTTGGCGGTTTGGAGAGATGGAACTGAGACGGAAACCAACGCGATGGAAGGAATTTTGGTCTTGTACAATGCACAGTACATTCGATACCGATGAACTTTACATCGTGGAGCATCGTAATACATCGTGCTTCTGCGTTGGTCTTTCGTATGTTTCAATTTGCGATACGATTTCTAGGCATCGGCGGAACACGAATGCTTGGGAAGAACGGGACATTTCATGATTCGGGAAGGGGGGGGAATTTCAGTCCTTGTTCGTCAGTACCGTGTGCGTTGTGTATAATTCTATGTACTCTACGTTAAGTGCTCTAAATCGGCTATAAAGTTGGTGCGTTTGAGACTATGTCGCGTGCAAAAATGTTGATCAAAATTCATCTAAAAGCTACACTCTATCAGAAGCAGTGATAGCACTGCTGTGGGCACAGGCAGTGGCGTACACAAGAAGAAAATCTCTATATCTAAACCCGAATATGCTCACACCGAATGGTAGTTTCCGACAGGTACAGTGTTTCCTGACTTTCCAGATCTTAGAGTCTAATCCTTCCCCCAACCATGATGTGGGGCATTTTAGCACCATTTTCCCTGCATCTCCTGCATCGTATCATATTGTACCCTCCTCACGGTACGTTGTTGCAGTATGTGTTGTGAGTAGATTCGTTAACTTTCTGAGCAGCTTAGTTTCGTCGCAATCTTCCGCACCGATTGTACCCGTGCTAATCTGTTCCCCACCTAAAGTTCGCTGTTTAGCTTAACCTACAGCACTCTATGGTAAATGAGTCTTCATGACGCTGCACAAACATGTAAATCTTCGATCCGATTGCTGTTTTATAGCTCCTGAACTAATCGCAATTCGAGCTTGGTGTAGTGTGATGTTGCTACTAGGTACTTGGTACAAAATTCGTAGTTTAGGCTGCCTGCTGACTCTGCTCTTTCTCCAGCCGTGCCTTGCCACCGAGATGATGATACTCGATAAAACGTGCCCCCTGAACACTTTGGGCGGTAAAGTTTGTCACATGGCACGCGAACAGCAGCATATTCCTCGGCTGTACCTTCCAGGCGAAGCGCATAAAGATGAGCGAGTACAGGCAAAGAGCTATAAAGAAAGGAAAATAACAATATTCAAATGGAATCGATCGGTGAAACAAGCAAACCAAGTACCGGTCGTCATCGTGCCAGAGATGATTTTGGGATTCTTTTGCAGATCTCCAAGAGCGGCGATCGGGATCCCCCAGTTGGCCACCGGTCCCCAAAAGTGCGTGCTCATTAGGTACTCCCGGAACTCCTTGCTCTTAAGGTTGTTCAACAGCTTTCGTCCCATCGCTGCCATCGTTGCTGCCGGTGTGTTCCTGATGAAACGAGCACAATTGAGATTGAAACGCTCTTGATTGATGATTGTGATAAAGGTGAATCAAACGATTAGGCTCTTGCGTAACTCGTTTGATTCCGATTAACGCTTGCCTTCTGGCCGGTGCGAATCAAAGTGATGACGACAACCGCGATCGGCACAGGACTCTGTGGTTCTCCGGGAAGGGTAGAAGGAACGGATGGGCACTGGGGTTGGCGGAAGGACCCTGCGATAAACGGAAAGGATTCACGGGATGTCCCACCTGTTTCCGTCCGTGTCTGTTTACAACAAGGTAAATTAAATAACCAGAAACCAATTAAATTAAAACAATTTTGAGTGGATTTTTGATAGTTTTTGACAGTCAGGGGTAAAAAACCATAATTCACTTGAAAACAGGCCTGAAGTAAATCATTTTCTTGCGATTTTGATCGGGCGGGCCTTTGAAATTGAAATCAACCGCTAAACTGCGAACGGCGAAAAATACACGAACAAGTTGGTCTTCAAATGAACAACTCTTTAAATGAATGATTATAGATCTCGTGCCGGGTCTACTGAACCTCATGCCGGCTTAATTAGCATTCATGCTCTATTTTACATACTTCCGCCGTCTCATATGTTCCTGCAGCGCTTAGAATCTAAGCCATCGGTGTGCTGTTCATGTGATAAGAACAACAGACAACAACGAGCACGTATAAGGATTGCTTATTCGGATTTGGTAAACCCTCTGCAGCTAACCAACAGATCAAGATATAGGATCATGAAGACACCTTCATCCATCTACTTCTTCCAACAGTCGTCTTCTAGCGCAACTCCACTTGGCTATCTATCTTCATTCCCGTGGTGATCCATTTTTTTTTTTTTTTTTTTTTTTTTTAGTTGATATCTTACGGACGGAGCCGTATATATTAGAAAGATAGAGGAAGATAGAGTATAAACAGTAGAGGGAACAGGCATTTCCTCGTGGTGATCCATTGTTTAATGAAGAATTCTCTTCTGATTTGTAGCCATTCTACACCTTTCTGCATTCGTCGCTTAATCATTAATTTTCGTCACCAAAATCAGATTTGTTCGGCTTCGGCCAATCAAAAAGCATTTGTGACCTACCAACTCATGACTTACGAGCTACAACCAACCATTAATAAATTCGTTTAGCTTTCTAAACATTTTATAAAAATGAGTTATGAAAGTGCATTCTCTTGTTGCACTTTTGTAACCAGCTTTTGAAAGATCCTATAACTTCCGCTGCATCTGTTGAACAGGAAAAATCCAAAACTCCATTGTGACTAACATCTACTTGATCCGATAACGCACACTAACACTTATCTCAAGCTGCAGCTACTCAAGCTACTCCTGACCAGCCTGAACTCACGCCCTGCAGAAAACCTTGGCAGTTGTGCAGAAAATCGTCATTCAAATTGTCATCATCAGCAGCAGCGGCAGCAGCAGGAGCGGAAAGATTTGTTTTGTTCAATCGCATAAGACTTTATACAAATAGGAAATGAATAAATTTTTGTCCTCTTTCCTTTGCTTTTATGGTCAAACGCAGATCGGCAGGATGCGCCGCTGCCGTCGTCGTCCGTTTCCCCCTCGCTCTATTCGCGCTAGCCGGTGTGTCACCACAGGGCCTATATGGCCGGGTCCTGGCCAACTCTTTCGGCCATTGTTCTTACCATCTTTTTCCACCAATCTCTCTTTCGGTGGTGCGCGTCTCCTTGCGCGTGGAGAGTTTTGCAAAGCTTAGGATATGATTTATAGCTCCTTTTGCGACTGCCGTTGCATACAGCCGGGCATGAGAAAATGTGTTTTTTTTTTCCTCTCTCGCTCTCTCTCTCTCTCTCTCTCTCTCTCTCTCTCTCTCTCTCTCTCTCTCTCTCTCTCTCTCTCATTCACTCTCCGTTCTCTTGCTTGTTTGCTTCTGATTGACCAACGCAACTCGGCCATCACCGTTTTTGTCGGTCGATCTGGTCACAAGAAGATGCACTGCATTCATTCAGGCCACGGGTCCTTTCCATCCACCTCAGAACAACAACTTCAGACCAACCCAAATCCAAAAAGATGCCCCCCCCCCCCCCCCCACCCGTGGAAAGATGATTCCTGAAGTACTCTGCACAGTGCCGGCCAGTTCCGGGGCCACCGCCTGACCCGCGGCAAAGAATGAGATCACGACACTGACCAGTGATGATGGCCAGCGATGGCCGGCCGACCGGTCGATCGGGTCACACGCTGCTATGTGATGCGCAAACAAAAGAACACCGGTCAGGCACCGGACGGGGTCGCAAAAGAGGGACAACACCACAAGGAACTGGCGGATACGATCAGGACGACGGCAACGACGACGACGACGAATCCTTTTCACCGTGACGCGAAGACGCTTTGCAACGGAGCAGGAACTGGTTCCTCGGTTATGCTTGGGTATCCTTGGGTATTTTTTCATACTGCTATTCTTGGTCCTTCAATTTAGCAGCCACTTGTGCGTCACAGTGTCAGTTTGACCCAGCGCAAACCAATGGTACTTGGTAGGTATTTGAGAATGGGAACCTTTGCATGACCCCGTTTCGGGACCTTCGACCAAATTTGATTATCTTGGTCATAACTGGTTTTAAATAGCTTCCTGCTGGTGAGCTTTGCTGGATGTAGAAGCCAACAATTGAACATGCTCCCATATCTTCGACGGTTTTCCGACCTGAACCAAATTAACCGTCACCATCAGATTGGTGTGCTCTAACTTCTATTACCTCCAATTACTCATCGTCATCAACATGGTATGCACTCACCGCTTACCCTTCGCTGCGGAATCACCGCACGAGTAACCTAACGCCACAAACCGGTCAAAAATGACCAGAGGCTCTAGGGCTTCCCCATGCCAGGAGTGTCGCAAACACTCCCAGCAAGCCTACATGTCCACGGGAATGTGTAAGACGATCGGCATGCCGGTGGTTGGGAAAAGAGCAAGGGCAAATACCGGGACAGCTAAAACAAATATGCAGCGCTCTCAATGGTTCATCCAACCTATTCCTAGCCGCATCGCCTCCGAGGGCACACAATTCTACGCTCTACTGGTTCTGTTCTGAGGATCAAGAAGTAGAAGAAGAGGAAGAAGCGACAGAAGCAGAATCCTTCCTTTTTTTTGTCTCTATAATTTCCATCCACCGCGTGTTATCTGGTTTTGCCTTATTTCTTCGCTACAATCTTTCCCCTGAGCCCACCGCACCGGAACCATTCGAATGGAGTGGAAGTGTAGAATGGACGTGTGTGGTGGGAAATTCCGGGGAAACGAACCCACTGGCATTCACTCTGGCCCTGGTCCTGCCATCCGATCCCGCGGGCTGTGTGCGGTTTGTCCAGGTCCTAGAGCGTGTGCGGAACGGAGCGGAAAACGGAAACAGGTCACCAGCGAGTGCCCCTCTGCATCACGATCACGTGTGCTGGTATCTGTCTGACCGACCACCGGTCCGTCGGTCGGTCGATCAGTCTGCCGGTCTGCCGGTCTGTGCTCCGCCCAGATTCTTCACCGATGCAGCTTTTCACGCTTCGCTTCCCGGTGACGACACTTCTTCGTCCAGCAGGCAACTTCCGCTGGTGAGCGAAAAAAAAAAGTGGCCATCGAGAAGAGGAGCAACACCAGAAGGAGCTTCCTTCAGGCGATATTCCATTCCTCCTTTTTCGACATAAAACCGGGAAATGCTGTAAAGGCTGTTCTTCTTGCCGTTTCGCTTTCGATCTCCGCGAAGATCCGCGATGTGTATATGTGCGCGAATGGCTCTCGCTTTCCCTTTAAAATCTTCCCCATCGGCCCTTTCGCTCATCCCTAGTGTCCTGCAGGATACACGTAAGCTGCAAGACGTAGGGTGCAGGGTGTGGTGTTTGCAGCGAAGATGAACCCTTTCCCTCCCTCCTTCCCTGCAGTGGTACGATGATCTCAAACTCGGTACATTTTCACCCCATTCGAATTATCTTCCCCGTGTGC
>NC_064877.1:42847500-42850000 GCF_943734665.1 Anopheles aquasalis
TTTAATTTAATTAATTCATCTTTAAGAGACGTTTTGCTCGCTGCGATTCGCCCTGGAGCAAACTCTGCACTTGCCAGCAGCTGTTTTGTAAATCGAGATAATCCTTTTTCACTTCGTTAGCCTTCGATCGCCTCCAACACTGGATCGCGCAGCATTCGATCTTTTTTTCGTCTTCATAATCGTTTCCTCGTTCTAGTTACACACTTCTTGCATGATTACTATAGTTCACTGCGACTGAAATGAAGAACTTTGCAGAAGTAGCAAAGCAGGCTAAGTGCGGTAAAAATCAACGTACACCAAACACCTGCGTTCCTTGTTCGCGATCTTCGGGACGGCGTTCGGTTCATTCAACGCTTGACTTGTTTGTTTGTTTATCGATTCGCGACCGCGGCCAGGGTCTAATTAGTTAAGTAGAGGTCAATGGCCTGTTTGCATCAAAAATAAGCACATCAAATGCATGCGGGTGCAGCGGCGAGGGAAAAAAAAGGTTGACGGCATAAGAAGAACCACTGTTTGGTCAAAAAGGGCTTTTGCGATTAATTTAACATTTATTATCTGCGTTCCTTAAGTTGTGGTACTGCAAGTTTTAAAATCACACACCAGTGAAATTTATAAATTTTAAAACAATGTGAAAGTATGGTTCTTACAGCAACGGACACATTAACCACGGAATGTTAGCTTCAAACTTTATTAGCTAAAGGAAACATGATATTAGTTCCACATGACGACACTTGTCCCCGCCAAAGAGTAATATAATAATTTAATAACATAAGACCGACACACGGTGTTTGATTATCCCATTAAACTGAAACTCAACACCCCATCCATACACACTGGCGCAACACGATCGCGCAAGATTCACCCGCAAAAGAGTGCAATGCACTTTTTATCTTTATTTTCGGCAACAGCTGCTGCTGCTGCTTCTGCTTCTGCTGCTGCCAGTGCTGCTCCTTTTGGCCGCACTTGCCGTCGATCTCGTTCCGAAGATCGAAAGAAGCAACACAGCAAAAGGCAACCGCAAACAACGCCGGATCGACGGTATGGTGGTGTGGTGCATGTGCGTGTCCTGGGGGAAAGGAGTGCAATAAGTAACGACTGCTGCCGTGCGCGCATCCTCCCCGCCCGTTCCACCGTGGCCGCTCCGTTGCCTTAGAATCATTACCAAAGCGTAAAAACAGCCAAACATGCGAACGAACGAGGCAACGATGGCCAAAAACGAAAACAAAGCTGCGCTCTTCAATCTTTTGCAACTGTTGCGCTGGTCCCGAAATAAGTTAACAGACCGCACAACATGGCAAACGAACCCCCCCCCCCCCCCAAAACGCAGAGGAACACATCTTCCTAACACGGCGGATCCGCTGGGCATCGTCCGTTCACAGCAGCAGCCTCCGGGAGAAGTGAATGCACTCGGCGAGATCGTTTAGCGATTAAAGATGTTCCGATCTTCCGCTGGTTCTCTGCTTTTGGTTTGGTTCACAACTAACGCCAATAAATAAATACTTGACGAGAACGCGTATGTGAAATGTGAATTCGTATCAAACCATCATCTTCTTGCTTTGGTCGCATCTGAACTGATCACCTTCGCTAAAGATGATGATACGGTGTGGTAAATGTACTTTTTGAAGATAATTTCGCACAAATAAGGAATGGAAGATCGATTTACGAGTCGCAACATTCAGTTATGATTCGCAGCCTGTTATTTGCTTTCTAAGGATAAACATTCTGATCTACACCTTTCAACGAAAATCTGCTCCCAAGATAGTATCCTCCCATCCTCCGCTGGCACCCGCTGTCGATCGATGTGGTTTTGCGGGGGTGACCAAGAATTCAAAAAATGTTCCCCCATCATGCGGCCACTGCGCTGCTGCGCCTAGGGCCGGTCCCGGTAGCGCGCGTGGCATAAATCACCTCATATCTACTCGAACTTGAAATAGAACGCAGTTGCAAGCTTGCGTTCGCATGGCATGGCACCGTGCACCGTCGTGCACGACGGTTCTGATCTTCGAAATGTAAATTTAGCAACAAGTCCCCCCCCCCCCCCGCCTTCCTGCACGCACGCACGTCAAACTCGATCTTCTATTCCTGCGAATGTGTCATCGAATACTCGCTTCTAAATGGCCGTTCACGTTCGGACAGACTAATTTGCAACATTTGCATTATTACTTTCGCTTGCGAGCGAGCGTCCTCGGCCACCAATCCCCTACGATACCCCAGCTAGAGGCCAACGCCATCTTGCGCGATCACACACAAGACACCGCACTGATGATGCGCTCGCGGGGTGTCGCATCGTCGTCGTCGTCGTTGTCGTTTTCGGAACGAGATGCCCCCGGTAGAGAGAATGTTATAAATATTCACCTCCACCGGCCATCCCCCGAATAAGGGATGCATGCAGGGGATGGTGCACGTGAAAGGTCTTTGGACTCCGTTTCGGCCACTAAGTGTTTGTGTGCGTTTTTCTTTTGCATTCTCTCCTTTCGCGAGATGCGTTCCCTGGCTTTGG
>NC_064877.1:42855000-42882500 GCF_943734665.1 Anopheles aquasalis
TTGTAATAGTAATGGTAGGTTTGAGTAATTCTTTATTTAGTTATACCTTTTTATTTATGATATTGGTATGATATTGCTTGTACATCTTCAAATCATAACATAGCTATGGATTTATATTACTACATTCAGTCTGTTTAAAATATATTCAGAAGAAATCATATGAAATGGACAGTAGCAAGAGAGAATAGAGACAAATAATACGGAGTGGTTGTAGCTGTAGTTATCAAATGACTAGTAAAAGAAGGTAACATAAGACAACCATAAATGTAAGAACTGAGCATGTATAGGAAGAGGGTAATATTATTAAAGTCATGTTCAAGTAATGTTCCTTCCATTTTAAATGCTGGAACGGAACTCAGAAAGTTCCTTCCAAATGGTTACTGTAATGCTAATTTATTATTTTGGAGAAGCTACTAAGTTTTGAAGATATTAAAGAAAGATGATAAAACATTAATTAAATGAAGAAGATAAGCATTAATTCCATGACCATAAGGTTCTTATTTTTTTTTTTTTGATGTTCTGGGTATGTTGGGATAAATTTTAATCGTCATAAGAATAGCATTGATCTATCAATTCCAATGCAAGAAATTACCAACTCGTACGATCATAGACACAAAAAAATCTCGATGATTTTTATGAATCATTTCTATACGTGTGTGCGAATACATGCATAAACATCCGTATGCTGAATCATTCTGCTTATGAATCACTTCTCCTGCTACCTGATTCACCAGCTTCCAGAGGAGTTGCGCCCTAGGGTTGGTAACGTGCGGCGTCACCTAAATTCTTCATCAAGTTTAACGCATTTTAGTATGTTTTTTTTTCGTTCTCGAACCCTGTGCCCCTATTTGTCCTTAATTTTCTATCATCATCACCCCTTAGCAGGGACAAACGAAACCCCGAGTATGCCCCGTGTGCCATTGCACTCACCCAATACGATGGATTTGCTTCGTAAGCTGATTGCCCTGACCCAGTAGCGACTGGGTGACAGGTTGCGCTCTTCCTAAACTGGACTGGCTCACCTAGCAGGACAGCAGGTCCGTAAAGCACCGAAGCTGCTTCTAGCAGGCATCACTGAACTCGTTGCGGCCCCGGCACTAGACCCGATCTTGATGACCCCCCCCCCCCCCCCCCCCCCCCCGTCCCGTCCCGTCCCGGTAGCCTTAGGGGTCACAAACTGGCCCAAGTGATGGCGTAAGCCGGTCCATCGGTGCCAGGCACACGAGGCGAGGTTAGAAGATTCTTGTTTAGAATAGAGCAGCCAGAGGGTAAAAAAACACTTCGAACTGATGCGGACTAGACCCGCAACCATGGACCCAGACGAATGGACAGACGCGTCTGGTGCTCGTCGGTCGACCGGTGGCGAGGGGGTCAGTGCAATCACAACCGGGGTCGTCTCGGCTATTGTTACGGCGAACAAAAGGGGAACCACAATCAAAGCGGCTGCTGTCTGCTGTTCACCCAAAAAATTAAGATCCTCGAGGACGTCTGTCCTGTCGTTCCTGTATCCTTCGCTGGAGAGGCCCGGGGTTCCCAGGACGAGACCGCTGGATCCCGAAATGTTGGTTGACCAGTGGTCACCAGTGGGCTGAAGGCCATGGCGGCGAGGAGGAAGTGAACCCGGGGGGGGAGGCCGACAAAAACCATATCCTTGCGTCCGTCCGTACCTTTGGGCCTTTTGTTCCGCCGGACCTTCGCTTAGAACAAGTGAAAATATGGAAATATCCTCTCTTGTTTATTATTTGGAACTCTCATGTGTCTGTGTGCAGGACGGACACTGACTGACAGACATACGCAATGGGCCAGCTCGCAGTTTGTAGACGGTTTTTGTCCGCGAAAGAAGAGTCCGCAGAAAGGATCGACGTGGACGCTGTGCTTCCGAGGTCCGAGTGAGGTGAGTAACGCTGCGTGCGCTTGGTGCGAATTTGACCAGGCAGACGCTTACGCTGGACCATAGACGGTGGGAATGCACCGTCCCCACGAGTGTGGATCTCGTGTTTCAGCGGAAGTGAGCCACGGTAGTCCACTTGGTCGCCATTGCGCACAACCATCCGAATGGTTGTGGCCCATTTGATGAGGAAAGCAGAGCGTCATCACTGTTGCTCCCTATTGCTATTGCTGTTAGTGATCGCAAAGGGTTTCTAAGATCGGTTGAGGGCAGAATGACCGTTAGATGGTCACCAGCAGCTAGCACCAGCAAGACGGTTTCGCACAAGAGACACACAGGAAGGAGCCAGAAAGATGACACCGACCGATCCAACCAGCCGGCCAGGCAAGCCAGCCGGCCAGCCGGCCAGCGGGGAACAAGAATTTCCCGGCCACGGCCAGAGTGCCGTGATCGGCATCCGCGGCCACCACACTCCGGCAATCTACCGGGATGGGAAACGCAAATCGATTAATCATACCCCCCGACGAACTCGAGAAGCTCGCCGGCGAATCCATTATTTATTTACCGAACACCCCGAACCAACCCCCTTAAACTACTCCCCGTTCGTTCCCAGTGTTCTAGGATGGCCGTTCTTCTGTCCGCCCCTTAAAGGACGCTTGCGCTCGCTGCTGCTGCTGCTCCTGCCGGTAAGCAACTCGTTTTCCTGCACAGCGGAACGCCGGAACTCGCCGGTGTGTGCTGGTCAGTTTGGGAGCCACCGAAGCAGACCAAGCCGAAGAAGATGACGATGACGGCGAACCGAATTCGACCAGGCCACCGTATAGGTATGTAATCGGAATAATAAACATATGTGCAACATTATACGCTCTGCACGTCCACAGAGAGAAAGAAAGAGCATGGCATTATGATGATGATGATCATGGTGATGATCCATCCGCGCTGGTCATTCGCGTCTGTCCGTGTGCGTCCGTTTTGTGTTGTCCTTGTGTGCTTACTACTTTTTGTGTTGTTGTTTCTTCTTCGTCTTTGGCGCGGTGTCCACCACTTTTTTTTTTATCGTTGTCCTGAACTCTGCTCTGTCTCATCTTTAAGATCTCTTTCTCTCTCGACAAGTCTGCTTATCCTGCATCCACAACGCATGAAAGTGGATGGATCGCGTTTCGAGGATCGCGAGGAGATAAGGAGAGCAAAGCAGCGAAAAAAAAGCCCAAACCTCGACAAACCAAGAAGTGTGATCCTGTGCGATTCGTCCTGCGCTGGCACATCGGACTATGGTCATCGCCGGGACTGACGCTCGCCGCCGCTGACACCAATACAACGACGGAGCAGAGCTGACCAGAGGAGTACGTACGATTCCGATCCGAGGATCCGCTAAAGGACCTCGAGATGGACGCACGGAATCGGAGAATCCTGTAAAAGGGCCTGCGCTGCGCTGCGCCGCAATGGTCGCGCAATGTCATCCTTTACCTACCTTCCATGTGCGTGGATTCTGTGGGAATAAAAACAGGTATTGCGGCGATTGCCATCCCCCTGGCGAGGATCTTGTCGTCGTCGTTGCTGCTGCTGCTGCTGCTGCCTGCCTGCCAAACCCCTTTTGTTAGCGCGGAGAGTTCCGCGTGGATTTAATATGGCCAGGCGGTGCTGCTCTTGGTTCTCGTTCTCGTACCCGTCTTCCTTCTTGCTCCTCGGCTCCTTGCGCTAAGCGAGCAAGAGGACACAGGAGACACAGGACACACACAGAGTGTCCGAACTGTCCCTCCATCCCTGTCCCCTTCGGTATCTGTATGCCTCCCCCCTTTAAGGATCTTCCTTTTCCAGCGCTACCGAATGCGCCTGCGCTCCATCTCTTTTACGCCGCGTTTCGTTGCTGAAGCAGGCGCACAGCCTGCCGTGAACCGGCTTTCCGGGCAACTACCGGTGCCTTCAACTTGAATCCAGCATCTTGGGTAATGTCCGTCGAAAGATATGAAAGGCGGTGGGGAGGGTTTGAGTTGAAGAAGCGTCGCCGCGGATGCTGCTGCTGCTGCTCCTGCCGCTGAAAAATCGGTAAACGGTTTTTCTACAATAAATCTTGTGGCCCTTGTGCTCCGCTCACAATTACGGGTACGCTTCAGGGGGGGGGGGGGGGGGATGCATGCTGGAGGGACATTTTTTGTTGCAAGCTTTCAGCTCAATTTGGACGACAGTTTTTGCGCTACTTCTGCGACATTTAAATTAATTTATGCACCTAAATTCTTGCCAGAGCAGGACAGTTTTCATTTTAAAGATCGTAGCATCTGAAAACTATCGTTTGAAAATGTAATTCAATGCTCGATCAATTGGTGCCCAGATCGAGAAAGAGAGAGAGAGAGAGATCTGTCCAATTAGTTGGGACACTAGCCAAAAACCAAGGGCCATTCAGCAGTAGGAAATCATGCTGCTGCATCATGCTGCAGTTCTGTCCGCGATATCTTCAACTTTTCGCGCGGTCGTTGATCGCTTCGCGTGGCCGGCAAAGCGTGCACGCGTGCGCGCGCGCGCACATCGATGATGCCACGGATGAAGCCAGGCAAAGGTTCGGCAAGTGAGACATTTCGGCGTTCGCCCAAAAACCGGGCGGATGGCAGCTCACTCGGCCCCAATGGCGCAACCGGAAGCCCGACGCCACGAAGAAGGGGTTTGAGAAGGGCAGAAGGAATAAACTGCGAACAAAGAGACACCAAGACACAGAGCGTATGTGACAGAGAGACAATTTTGATTTACTTTGGCACCGCGGTGGTGCGCAACGATGATGCTTCCTCGGAGTGTGGCCGCTTTCGATCCTTTCTCTCCGTCGCCTCTTCGCTGTGTCCGTTGTAGTTGTGCGATCGTTGTTGGCGACATATCGTGTGACCACGACACACAAATACCGCCGCTGGTCCTGAGCTGGTGGACAAATTCCCGACACCGAGCTGTCTCCTAACCGCCATCGGTTGCAGCGCCATGGCGCTTGACGTTCGGCAGGAAAAAATAATCGCTCGGCTCCGGGTGTTCGATCGATCGTTGCGTTTTTCCCGATCGTTTGCCAATCATTACGCCCGCTTGATGCCTAATTAGCGAAACAGTTGGCGCGCTATGAATGAATTTGCATATGCAAGGAATGTTCCCCGCCCGGGGAACTGGCCCAAAGGTGCCACTTGTTTCACCAGCAGCAACATGTCCTCCCAGGGATCTCGGGCAACCCCTTGTGGCCAGGTCAGGTCACCCGAAAATCACTCCCTATTTAGGTCAATTCCCAAACAACCTTCCTTTGCCCGTATTTGTTTCCTTTTTTTTCTGGTGATTTTTTTTTCATTATTTTTTCGGGACGAGTGCCGGGTGTTTATAACCGGCACACCACACCACGGGTCATCGGTAGTGGTTGCTGAAAGTAGCGGGAAAAAAGAGGGAAGAAAAACCCCTCTGCTGTTTAAAAATTGTGGTCTCTAATAGGTTCAAGAACCGTAGCCGTTCGAACCCGCTTGAGGGGTCGCACTACATCGTCCAGACCGCGTGTGTGACACACAAGCGAACCGGTCTGGCCGTCGACGTCGGTGGGGTGTGGTGTAAGGCACGGTCACTTCATCTCGCGCGTCACAGCGAGCTAGCAGCGTGCATTTCAGTGAATTTTCATCATTCGGTTTAGGGACTCCTTCTGCCTGGAGGAATTCGTACCGCCGGAATCCAACCCAAAAAAAAAACTTGCACAATTACCCAACAGCCATCGACCCTTCAATTACACATTACTCCCTTCGTTCTCGCTACATTTCACCACACCGACCAACCGACTGGCCGGCCGGCCGACCAGGTCCATATGTTTTGTTGTTGGCCTTCGGATCGCTTGTAATTGCTCCCAGCTTAGAAGAAGTTCCACAAGTAATTATTGTTGGGGAGTGACACGTTTTTTTCGTTTTTTTCTTTCGTTGCGAAAAATGAAAGCATAACTGCACCCCACCATCGTGTATGTGTGCGCGCGTAGGTCTGTGGTTTTTGTGCGGGGAGGCAAGCACCCCAAAGCCACCCTGGTGCACTCAGGGGTGGCCACACAAAGGACAGTTGCCCGTATGACAAGGCAGAGACGCGGAGAAAGACAAAGCACAAGCAAAGAAAGAAAGAAGTGGCGGATGGGGTGGTATTAGCTAACCAAACTCGACTGCAAACCACCGCAACCACACGGGCGATGCATGGCGGGCATGGTGGTGTAAGTGCAACAGCGGGCCACTGACGGTCGCTGCAACTGCAATTGCTTGCAATTGGGATGCGTCGCCGCCATTGCGCGGTGTGTGATGGTACGATCGTACATAAACGTCTAAACGTCTGCGATTGCTAAGCGAATGCGTTCGGCCGGAGTATTAGTGGCCAGTACGCTTCAAAGTCGACATGTGATGCTGTGTGCTTCATCTTGGCTCCCATCGCAGCATGCGATGCGATGTAAAATTGGTCCCAATCGTTAGGAATTGCCGAGGAGCTAATCAATCGAACAGAGGGAGGGCAGGTACAATCAACAATCGCCTCAAGCACACCACTCCCAGTAGCAGCAGATTAGGGAGTCGGATCATCCGCATGGAGTGTGTGCGGGTTTCTGCGGGGAGAAGGTTTCGTAATCGCCGCCTACTGTGCTACGCCCGGTTCGAGCGCTGTTCGAGGCTGAGATCATCTAAGCAGCGCATAATGGTTGCTTATCCGCCAACTCAACCCTGCTGCTTGTGCTGCTGCACTGCACCAATACCACGAGCAGGATCGGATCCGGTGCCCGCCCGGGACACACAACGCAATCTGGCTCTAATTGACGCTGCTGCCCCCCCCCCCCCCTCCTCCCCTCGTTCGCCCCATTCCCAACCCGTTGCATTCCGGTGTTTGTGTGCTCCACACTCACTCCGCACACAACCGCAGCTGCCACGTCGGGTGCATCGGTATCGCATGCACGCATGCTTGCGGCTTGCCTTGCACTCGTTTGTCTGCTGTCTGCTGTTGCGTGTGTTTGTGCGGGGAGCTTGGCCGGCAATTGCATGCACATGCATCATCATTTCGCACCCTCCCCAACCCCCTTGGTTTGGTCCGTTCGCCAGCCATCTTTCCTTTCGTGGCCGCACCACCCCTTTAAACCCACCCCTGGCCCCCGGGCCATCGCCAAGGAACGATCGAGAGCCCGCGAGTTCGCGTGTTCTTTGCTCTCTATCTTTTTTTTTTTTTGTGTGCTTTCCGTTTTCTTTAACCCACCTCGCCGGTTTCCCCGGCACCCGTTTTGCAAGCCATCATCCCTCCATCGCACAAAGCTGCATCGCGGAATCGCGCTGGTGTGCGTATTCGGCACCCTTTCGGCACGCCCGTGGACCGCTTCGGCTTCGGCTTCGGTCGGCCACGGAGGTCTTGCTGAGGCGCTTGCAATTCCCAGTAAAATTCACTAGTAAAATTAAACGCGGACGATCAAGAACGTCGATTCCGTGGTCGTCGTCGCCGTCGCGTTGCACATCCGCACATCTCCTAGTTTGGTCCCACCGTGTGCAGCAGAGAAGAAGAAAAAAAACGGAACGGAACGGAACGGAACGGAACGAGTGTGATACACGGAAGCAAACGAAACAAAAAAAGCAACAACCCAGAGGTGACCACCGGTTTAAAGCAATAGTGTGATAGTTTTTTTAAATACAAAACCAGTAGAAAAACCCAATTAAAAAAAACAAATCGAACATAAGAGGAGGGATTCAGGGAGCGCACGGCTAGGAACTGGACCATGGGCAACCCATCATCCCTCCCGGTGTACGGTGTTTGTGAATGAAATCGTGTGTGAACAACTGTGGGGTGCCGCTACAGTCCTGGGAGGAACTGGACACAAAAAAGCGGTATTTTGCGTGTCTAGTGCAAAAGGAACAGGTTCATCCTTGCCAATAGCGGACGGGGTGATTTTGTGATTTAAATCCTACATCCCCCTTGTACCTGGACCATTTGCGCAGCAGGAAAAAAAAACACACAGTGTGCCGTATCCACTCCAGTTCCTGTGGACGTGGTTCTCGGCTGTGTATCTATTTTGTGGCCGTAGTTCTTTTCTGAACGACCGGAAAATGCCCAAACACTTCCGCGTTTGCGCACTTGCGGTAGCAGCTTCGTGCAGGAATTGATCCTTGAAATGCGAACGAGTGTACGTGTGTATGGTTGTCTAGTGGAACAAGGGGATTTTCCAGCAAAGTAGGCTACTCGCCATGTTCCGTAGGAAACGGAAGGGTGAATTGTGAGGACCAAGTGAGACACATCCGGAGCGTGTGCCAGAAATGCGATCAACCGATGCCGTCGGCATGCACTCACGTGCTGATCACCGTTGACTCATAAACGAGGGACACAGGAGTCGGCGTCAGAAGTGATCCTCGAGTGCAGAACGATCGATATCGAGTCCCTAGTAGTAGTAGTGGTAGTGGTAGTGGTAGTAACAGTAACACCTAGCACCATAAACCGTTGCTTTGCCGATCTCCATACTAATCACTCACATCGACTAATAATGCAATTCTCTTCTTTCCATTCTTCGCGCCCCGCCACCCCCAACCCAGTGTGTGAAGCAATAGCAACCAAAAATATGTTTCGGCCAACCCACCCACCACTAACACACCAACTAACCCACGCCCCAGTGCAAAACCAATAGAACCGGGTCCGCAGAACGCGCGCAGTCGGCAAAATGTGTTTCGAGTACTTTTCCCCCACTTAACGCACCGAGAAACAAACAACGTCCCATTCGGCGTGTGCTGCATTACAGTCGCAAGTTCCATTCGGATTCGGCCTTCCCTTTCCGGCAAACCACAACCCAGAGCAGGACCCGCACCGTCTCCAAATTACTCCAAACCACCGGTAGCCACGAGTGCGTGCGAGGGGGGATGTATTCATGGTTTCATCTAAATTCGGTTTCGGTTGATACATCAGCATCGTCATCATCATCATCATCATCAGCTTCGCCACTACAATAATCGTCACCATTCATCACCACCAAAAGCCCATCACTACCACCACACAAGCACACTCACTAGTTAGTCCTTTTAGTATTTCGCGGGAAAGAAGAGCAGCAACGCGAACCCTCCTCGCGTGTTGAAGAAAGCATAAAAGCAAAACCATAAAATCAATTCACAAATCCCCGTATCTCATGTATCTGCCTCTCGTTTGTTTTGGATCGTTGATCAATAATAATCCCGTTCGATTCTAATCGTCTTTGTTCATCGCCGCGTCGGCTAGTGGCGTGAGTCCGTGAGCAGTGGGCCAGGCTTGGCGACGATCGGCTTTTTACTAGTGCATCATTTGATATCGGTATACGTAGGAATATGTAGTGTGTAAAAAAAAAGAAGAAGAAGTGTTAGTGTACAGTAAACGCAGAAGAAGAATCAACAGTGTATACACCGTTAAGCGCCGTTAGTGCAGCTGCAGATCAGTCAAAGATCCCGTGGTCACACAACGGTCTACCACCAAGTGACAACGCAAGTAGTGAGTGTAACGACAACTGACAAAAACAAAAAAAACACAAGATCGTTATTAGTGAGACCTAAACGCACCGAAAGACCTACGGATAGTTAGACAATAAACTTGATTTTGACTTTCGGACAGCATAGTGATTGTTTCTAGTGTACGCGGCGAAGAAGCGAAAAATTGCATCACATCCATGACTTAGGGTGTGCGGCAAACGTGTCCACTGTGTGTGCGTGCGTGCGTGCGTGTGGAAGCATCGAGCGGAACGCGCTGGTCTGCCGAGCGCTACAACAGCGCCATCTACATCCGACGGCAGCCGGAGCAGCAGCAGCAGCGTAGTTAGCGCACGACCACCACGTGATCCGACCGAGTAACAACGTTCGCGTTGCGCACTCGCTGATTTCTCGGAAGCCTGGGACGGCAAAGTGGCCAGGGAGTCTAGTCTCCTAGTAGTTCTGGGTGGTGGCATACGTACCGTGATAAAAACAGTGCCTCTGCTGCTTCAATGTATTCAATGTTTCGGTGCAGCCACTTGTCACAGATCGTAAGGAAAATTGGCATTGGTTTAAAAACTCAAAAGTCTCACCGAAAGATAAAATAATCCCGAACTCTCCAACAACAACAACCGAACAAAACGAAAAACTCCTCGCAAATTGCTCCTCGCCTATCGTTCGAACGACCATTGTGTGCCATAAAAAGGAATCGGAAATTTGGATTCGAAAGAGAATCAAAACAGCAACATTCTTTCTTCGTCATACACAGCAATCCATCAACACCTCCGATCCGTGAATAATCCGTCCCGTTACATATCGCGTTACCGCTTGGTGGCTTCCCGACTGCACTCTAGTAAAGCACGTTGCACCCGTTCGTCATCACTACACCACCTTCTGCTCCCGATTCCCGATGAAAGAGAGTCTACACTGACGACAAGTACCGCAAGTTGTGCGTCTCTGTGTGCAGACTACTGAAGCGAAACAACGCTTCTGACGGGTTGAGGAAAAACGAGTGGATCCAGAATCCTCTTCGCTTCTGCCATTAGTCATTGGAAAGCCATTGCGTTTTCGGAGACAATTTTACCAACAAATCGTCATCTTACTGGAGTGGAACATTTTCGGACATCAAAGCCAAATTTGGACACTTGAACAAAAAACGACAAAAAGGAACAGTTCAATTCCAAACCGTGTTTTCGAACGCCAGGGTGAGCAGCAGGCAAAAAAACACACATTTCGATCACCAGAAGTAAACTTTCACCTGCAACGGAACATCTCTAAATTTGTAAGGTAAGTGTGCTAGTAACAAGGGATGGGCTGAGGGTATAGAGGGTTACCATTCATTGATCAACGAGGTTGTTTATTATTGACATTTCATTCATTATTAATTGTTCATAATTAATACAGGCTCGCACTTTAATGTTTATCAACAAGCAATCATTTTATTTTGGCTTTGGTACAGGTCCTTTGTTGCGCAGAATACAGCACATTATTTTGGGCTGCGCTCATAGGTAGCCGTCGGTTATTGGTCAATTCAATAATCGATTGTAAAGAAAACAAAGAAAGGTAGCATTTTTATTAATTGAAATATGCTGCCTTTATACTACTGGATCTATAAAGTGAATTACGAAAACCCTATAAACAATATTATCACTCGATTATATAACATTCTATCATTTATCTTACAATACCACACCCGTTATTGGCTGTTTGGTGTCACTGGAACATAACAATCTTTGGTTTTGTTCCTTCAAAAGTTATCGTTATGAACCGTTCAGAGGAATTTATTAGCCTCACTCGTGCACCACCATCTATCGGTGCTGCATCGGACAAAGTCGAACATCACTTTGGATATTTGTTGTATTCAGCGTACTTGGGGCTCTGTGTATCCGCCAATTGAAACGTTCCAGTGGAGGTGAACTGGTACGCTACTGAGCAAAAAAAAAACGCAAAGGGCAACCGAACCAGCGCTTGCCCCAGCGGCGGCACATACATGCAGCTGCAATGGAAAGTGCAGTTGCAGCGAGCGCGTCGCTGGTGATGCATGTGCGCACTGCTGCAGGTTTGCTACTGCAAAAAGTTCGTTAACACGTATAAGCGAATCATTTATAAACGAACAAACGGACGGCGGGGGTCTGTCGTCTACAATGTGTAGCTTGCAGCCTCTACGTTTATGCTACTGCTGCTGCATTACTGAAGCCCCGGCCATCACGAATTCGAAACCCACGGGGGGAGAACCGACTCACGAGGGGCCTAACCTTGAGAATGTGCAACCACTTCTTCGGCCCTTCGATAATTGGTTGATGCTTATCTCTCGCAGTTAGGCTGTGGTCGATACAGGAGTGAGCACGTAGCGAACTGTTTGCATTGGCCCTGACGAATAGAAACCACCAATAGCTAGCAAACCATCAAGTGTTCGTATGTTCGTATCGTCATTAATTTTACACGCAGTTTTTCATCGGCCGCTCGCTCGCAAAACGCTTGGTTTTCTATTAAATGAAATTATTTGCACAAACTGGAGTGACTTATCTGGGGCAGCAATGTGGAGCCATTGTGTATGTGCAGCTCACAAGCGCACACAGCAGATAAGGGGTCGGTTTTACGAGTGCAATAAACATGCAACTCTGTAGGACTGAACCACTCTGTGATGGGCGCATCCTTATCACACCCGAGAGGTGGGCTATGCTATCAATGTGCTGCGACCTGGTTGCACCTGCTTGTGTTGTGCAACGTCTCATTTTATGTTCTTTGGCTGTAACCAACCAGGAAGATGTACAAGCAGTCGGCCGGCCGGCCGGCATATTCGAAAGTGACACGGTGCCATTTCATTTTATATTATTTTCCATTTTAACTGCGACTGCGTAAGTTTCGAAATGCTAATTCGTATTGTTGCGCTTTTCCCGATCATCGCGCCCATAGGACAGCGAATGTCGGGGTAAACGTGATGCTTGACATAAAACTGTTGCACATCGGGATGACATCATCATCATCATCATCATCATCATCAGTACTCGGTGTGGTTGTGTGAGATAGCATTAGGTATCGCTTTCCACGAGAACAACGACACCAGTGTACATTACATGTTTGTGAAACTGTGAGTAGCACTTGAAAAGGGGTAGGAGACAGGGGCGCCTCCATCGGAGGAAGGTTGCTCACGTTCCAATGCACTTCTTGTACAGCGAATGGCGAGAAAGGAGTGGCCGACTTATGAAGTGTCATCCAGGGCACTGGTAGCCGAGCCTTTGGTCCGCATTACAATAATACCGTCTAGATGGGGCTTCCAAATCGACATGTGACACCACTCTTTGACGATACCACCTCGAGGAAAGAGTGTGCCGGAGTGTGATGAAATGCAGTTACGACAGTGGCATGAAGCAGGGGACAGCCAAGCAAGCAGCGTGTTGTTGGCAACCTTATCGTTCTTGGGAGAGAGTAAAGAAAACCAAGGGAGGGGGCTGTCTGCGCAAACGAATCATCAATGGCAGGGATTGCAAACGTTCGTTTCCTCGGTGCGCCGATATTCTCCCCGCCCGGGGAGGGTATGAAATAAAGGGGCGAATGTGCGAATTTGCATCCGAACGCAGCAACCGTCAGAAGAGTCTCTCGCTCTCCGTTCTAGTAGAGGTTTCAGATGGATACGCGGTGTGCGCAAAGTGTTCGGTTCCGCTTCACATTTTCATCGAAAAACACACTCAACCCGGTCCGCGAATGCACATTCCAGCACGCTGTCTAGGCGCGCGCAAGTCGGCTGATTGCCAGCTATTCCGATGATATGTTCATATTAATTTGCAGCCACAGCGCTTCAGCACAGCACGGCGCGTACGCGCATGCTTGCACGCATGTATGTGTGCCTGTGTGTCCATATGCGTATGGGTCTGTGCATGCCCGAGATGCAGTCTACGTGCATTCCTTTGCGTGCACACCGCCCTAATTCACCCTAATGTGTGTGGTGGCCACCGTCCGGCGGCCGGCCGTCATGCGCCGCATGGTTGTGCGCGAATTGCAGGCTGCGTAAACCGTCGTTCCACTATTAACGACTTCCGATGCAGTTGGACGCAATGCTTGCGCTCGGTTCTGGGTACGTGTTTTTTTTTCGCTCATACAACAGACCAGACATACACACCCCGGGCCCCGGGGGGTTAGTAGCTGCTGATAGATAAGAGCAAAACGCACCACTACGTTCTACGTGAAGCGCTCGACAAATCTAGCTTCACGCAGCTGTGTGCAGCGAACGAAGCAACATCGTTGTTTGTGGCCATCTCTTGCCTTCCACTGCTCCAGCTCCTCTCTCATGTAGTACTACACCAATCGTTATTGATTTTATTACCACCGACGTGCTTGTTGCACGTTGTACGTTGCACTTCGGGACGACGAGCGTAGCGTGATTGTGTGTGTTTTACGAAGGAAAACTAAAAAAGAAGAAAACAAAAAAACCGATAGAATGCTGATAGCGGGAACCACCAAGACGTGACTGGGAATATCTTTGAATTACCCGAGCAAAATATTTTGCAAAATCTGCCTAGCAACAACAGATGCAATTCATCCTGGTGTTTACCTTGGGCGATCCACGTGACAGAAGGCGGGGGATTTTGACGTTTCGATGAAAAGGGGTGGTGGTGAGGGTGTGGGGGGGGGGGGTTGATCAGTCGAATAGCATCGAGATGGGCACCCACTTTGGGGGTGGGAGGTTGTCTTTAAAAGAAATTATGTGGTGTACATGAATAAAAAAAAACATAAATTGAATTTATGCTAACTTGCTAATAACTTGTACTAACTTGCAGAATGAATTATCGAAGAAATTGGAAAAAATAGAATGTTTCTAAAACAATTACACAAATGATACAAGATATTGCATTTTGTTTTTTTAAATGTGTTTAAAAGATCTCATACTTTCGCTGCACGCCCATATCCGCTAAAGAGACATCAATGCCCGATGGGGACGCCTGGTCTTTGATATTTTTTTTCTTGTTCACTTTCTTTGATTTAATTTGACGTAAAACTTGCGCTACTTCGCCGACCAGCGTGAGGTTGTGCAAAAACGCAGCTCCGTGCGCCAAAACAACGTTACAGGGTGTGCTACGTGACAGTGGCGGCGGCGGCTCTGGTTGCCGCATCGCGCTGCTCCCAAGGTCAGACCGGCACTCGCGCGCGTTCGTCGCCTAGAATCTCACGAGAGCCCGAATGGCGCACGCACATGATGCTGCCGATGAGTTCTTGCCCTGATGAAGGGTGGGGGGGGGGGGGGGGTGCAGGGGTTGGAAGGACAGATTTGCACAACCACCACACACTTTGCGCAAACCGGCGACGACCACTCACTAGCAGGCGGCTCGCGGTCGTCGTGTTGGATTCGCGGAACTCAGCGCGCAAAAATTTGCACACACCATGCGCACGGTGCGGTTGCCAATCTCCGTTCCTCCGGCACGTCGCTATGTCATCAATGGTAGGGCACCAGATACAGCAACTAATATAGTGTTGTCGGTTCTTCAAAACTTCAAGTCACTGATTTACCTTCACGCAATGCAGTTCACGCGCGTCTGTTTTTTTCTGTTTGCAATGAGCGCGCGTAAGTTTGTTCGTTGCTAGGCAAACACACAGGCGGCGCCGGCGACCAATCCATCCTCCCCGAAAAACAAAACCCCTTTTTGGTGGGTTCCTTGCTATCTGACGTGTTTGTTGTGTGAGTGGGCTTTTCGGGGGCAAAATAAGATTTTTAACCCACAGAACTCTCATGTGCAGTGGTGTCGCGGCGATCATCAGCATTAACGAGTGCGGTGCTAGAGCACGACAATTGTGCACGCACACTCGCTATATACGTGCAATCTGATCTGCCCACCACCACCACCACTCGCCATTCGCCATTCGCGCGCACAGAAACCCTTCATCTTAACCATTTCGCACATCATGCATCCCCTTTTCCCAACGCGCGCTGCTGTATATGTTTTGAGAGGGTTTTGGTTCCTCCGCCGCCGATGCTGCTTCCTGGCGTATTTTAAACAGCCACCACAAACGTGTGTGTGGGTTAGTATGCGTACGATGGTGGCGTGCCCATACACGCCGGGCGATGTGTGTTCGCGATTCCCGGTTCTCCTTCGAACCTGACCCACCCCTCCCCGTTCAACCAAGTTCCATCACATTCGCGGTGAGATTCGTACACGGAGCCGGCAGCTTTTCGTTTTTTGTTTGGTCATTTTCGGAAATTTTGTGGAGTGTCATTTTTTTTTGACAATTTTAGGATAAAACCTCGTGGTGTGTGGTGGCCCCCTAAGTCTATTGTTGTGTGGGGTGGTTTTTGCACCCCGTCTAACCCGTTCCAAATGGTTTTCTTGTGTGTTGCCCGTTGTCGTTGGCTCGCCCGTCCGGCCGCTCGTCTTTGGTGAGTGCTCTCGAGACGCGATTTTTTTGTTGTTGCTTTCCTAGTTCCTTACGCGGACGACGCCTTTGAATGTGTGATTTATGTGGGGAAATTTAAACGATGCTGTTTGTGTGCGTGTTCGCCGCGTTTGATCGTCCACTGGCAACGCGGCCTGTGACCGGACTGTGACTGACCGGCTTCTCTCTTGCGAAAAAAAAAGAAACGAAGGTTTGTTGGCCTGTTGTTTGGTCCAGTGGGTTAGAGAAGGGTCTGCGCAAGGATAAGGACCCCCTGTAAGGATAAGGAGGCTATCGGTGATCAAAATTTGTGTGTTCATCGAATGAGTGTTTTGGTGGGGGATTTTTTTTTTTTAAGAATTCTTCCACGAAAGAAGAAAGGGGCACGTCAAGAATCAGAGTACTGGCACAAACACAAGAACGCAGTAGACACTGGAGACCTGTCAATTCGATCGTGAAGCCGCCAACCACCACCGCCTGCCTCGCCTATATGTATCAGCGTGTTGAAAATCGGTGAACTGCCGCGTGTTGTATGTTGCTGTCGTCTTCATAGTGTCACCATCACCACCAGGAGCAACCCAGTCACTCGCGGTGGAAGATATTTTGCAAACATTTTTTGCAAACCACCCCCTCCCAATTTCCTCCCACCCACCAACCCTTTTTTGGCAGACGTTTGGCTGTGTGTGCTGGTCGTGTATCCTGTTCGCTCCTTCGTAATATTTCATGTTCGAATTCGCTCTTTATGCTAAAGGAACCTCCCTCGCGTCAGACGGAAGAGGGGTGGGGGGGGGGGGGAATTGGTGGCATATGTATGTGTGTATGTGTGTCGTTGTGTGCGCGTGTAAGCTGGCAACTGGCGGGTGACGCGCATTCCTCGTTTATTACACACATATATAGCCAGGCGGCGCGTCTAATTTTCAAGAAAGAAGGAAGCAAACCAAGAATCCATCCCCCCCGCCGGCGTAACAGAGACGCCAGGTAATATAGAAAGCAGTGCAAACACAAAGCCACCAATGATGCTGATGATGATGATGATGATGATGGTGCTGATGCCAGACAGGGATCGACTGCTGCGAGCTTCCTTTCTCCCTTCTGGCATCACCAACCATCATCAGAACTGTGCGTGAAACAGAGAGAGAGAGAGAGAGAGAGAGAGAGAGATGGAGAGAGAGGGATCGTTCCCGTTTCGCGAATGAATAAAATCGCTCGTCGTTGGCTGGTTGGCTGACCAGAAAAGGGTTAAGAATCTTTTTTTTTTTGCCTTCCCTTCCCTTTCCGTTTTGGAATTTTCTTTCCGTTTTTTATGTTGTTGTCCTGGTCGTTGGTTGCTAGTGCTACCGCCTTGCCTGCTTTGCTTGCTGCCTTTCATTATGCTCTCCGGTGCGCGCTCCCGTCACCGTTGCATCGTCGATGGTGCGTTCCTTCGGTGTTTCGCACCGCCATGCGAATCTGGCCGAGCCGCGAGCAGCACACACAGAGGGCACCACAACAGGGCGGCCCCATGGCGAATCCCCGATGCTCTCGGCAGCAGCAGCAGCAGCAGCGTGCGAATGTGTGTTGGCCGCCGTCGCAACAACCACTAGAGAGACGTTCGCTTTTTTGAAGGTGTGTGCCGGGAAGCGATTCGCTCGCTCTCAGTTGCATGATAGCGCCGCACGGTGGCAGAACGCGTTCCTCCGCTTTCCTTGGGTTGGGCTGCTGTTGCTGTGTGCCCAACGCACAAAAAAAAAAAACAAAAAAAACCACCCGGGGTGTGTATCATCGAGAAACCACCACGGGCGCGCGGGGTCGCGGTCTGTGTCTCCGGCCATCGACCGTCAGCTTTATCGCGTTCTGCCGGCCGGTAGGGTCCTTCGGTGGTGGTCAGTACGGAGTGCGTTCCGCGTCCGCGTGTGTTGGGTCTGGTTGGGACGGCAGTGATTATTGCACCGAGGAACCTGCACACACCACGGTGCGGTGGTGGGGTGGTTTGGTCAATTTTTTTTATCGGATATGCGGATATGTTGTGTTGCTACGGTTACACCGCCGGATTTCTTGAATTCTGCCCGTCGGTTTCGTTGGATTCTGTGGAGTGAGCGGTTAAGCGGAAAATCGGTATTAGTGACGTGCCAAACACACAAAACATGTGCTTGTAACGTACATGCAACGAATGGTACTGAATGTATACATTTACCAATGATGATAAGTTCCTTGACCTAGATCCTCGCGACGGCTGAAAAGGAACTTTCTTCCATTGATTGCCTTCCATTGCTATACTGTTGGTAGTTTGCGAGGATCCTCCCGTTTCGCCGATGATCTATTTTTTGTGGGTGCGTGTCCCAAGTGTGTGCACGATGCGTGTGTCGAGGTGTGCGTACGTGTGATTGTGTGCTTTTTTCGATCTTTTCCTTCTCTGCCATAGCGCTGGTGCGCACAGCAAGGAGATTTGGAGCGTGCGTGCGTGCGTGCGTGCATTCGTTGGCTTAAACCCTACTTTGGCTCCTCCTGACCGTGGTGTGGCGTGTGGTATGTGAACGGATTGTGTGATCTTGCGAGGATCGATCCTTTCTTCGTTCTAATGCCCGGTTGGCTTGTTGAGTGGGTTGTTGTACAGTGAAATCGCCATCAGTGATCGCGATCAGTGGAGATCAGCTTTGTGCGTGAAAGCTTTGGGAAAGCAGAAGTGAAAGTTGCGCCGGGTTACGGTGGGAAAAGAAACGGAAGGAGTGTGGGGTGCCTTCGTCATCACGCAATCGCCATCAACTTTTTTTTGTTTCTTCTTTTACTTTGTACCGCGACATCATCATCGGCGGTGGCCGCCGCGATCAGCAGCAGCACCACGAAATTCGCATAGTCTCTTCTCCTCCTGCGCCTGCCTGCGTGCACACCACTCTGTCTCTGTGTGTGGTGGGGAGTGAGACAGAGACTAGCCAGCCCGCCCGCCAGCCCCGTGTCCGCAGAGTAACCTCCTCCTCCTCCTCCTCATCGGGGTAGTGGGTCTGCTCGATTCGCACAGTTTTTTTGCAAGCATTCGTTTGCGTCGCTTGCTGTGTGTAGAGAGGTAGGAGGTTGTGCGAATATTGTGCGTGGCCGATTCCTTCCGAAACACGTGCTCTCTGGAAGGATTACTCCTTTTCCCTTTCCTTCCTAACCCTCGCTCTTCATGGTGGTGAAAGTTTTTCGGCAAACGTTCATCAGCACCCTCATCATCGTCATCTTCTTTTTTGCAGATCGATTTTTCGTCGCACAAAAAGCGCTGCCCGAGTGCGATCGATTGGCGCACAGTACGGCGCGCAACGGCTTTAGAGAGGGCGCGCGCGCGCGCGCTTCGTTGTGTTTGTGCCCGAGTGTACGTGTTGTTAGTGCCGCGTCCAAGCGAAGAAACGCATTCTTCGGTGTGAAGCATAGTCTTTTGCGTATGTTGGAGCGCTAGTCAAACCACGTTGTGGGCCACCCGCCGGGAGATTACACAGGAAAGGGGGGTAGCGTGCGGGTGTGATCCACCAGCAGCAGCATCATCATCATCTAGAATTGCAGTCGCGCACTGCTCCAGTGAGACGACAGTAATCACAAAGCCCTGAGTAAGTTGGAGTTCGTTGTTGCTTATCTAACCAAGTTATTGCCATAATTCGTTTCGTGGACGTCGCCGTGAATCTGAAACAAGATGGCATCGATAGGGGTGGTGGGGGTGGAGCGAGTGGGATCGATCTCGCCTAGCTCGTTGCGATCCGATCCCTAGCCCCTAGCCTCTCCTTTCTCGCTCTGCCATTTGAATTTCCTAGTTAACCACGACGATGGACAAAGATGGACGCGATGATACGCTGGTGGTAGTAGTAGTTCGTTCCATTTTGACACTTAAGCCGCCCATCCTGACTGCTAGAAAATCTACTCGAATGGTGTGTGGGGCTCGATGCGTGTGCCGGCCATGTGCCGCGTAAGCATAAAGTGGGGTTTTTCTTGAGCCATCGAGACCGCCCCGATGTATGACAATCCACCGTCCGTAGGAAAACTGTGATAATTTTTCTCGTTTTCTTGGTTGTCAAGAATTGAGTAGATTAGATCAGTGACGACGGTCGCTCGTGCCTGGTGTGCTGGCGGTGCTGCAGCTACTCAACTTTTCACAAAGCTCGCCGTCAATTGCCGCCTGCTTCCCTTCGGCCAAATCGATCTACGCAATGCTGCAGCACGACGCGCGCGGCGGCCACCTAACCGGGGCGCGCGCTCTCGACTCTCTCGTCACCAGCGCTCGGCCACCATTTTGTTTTTTGCGCATGGGGTGTATTGATATTTGCTCGGTTTTCATGCTTTCCTGCAACTTTATGCTTTTCTTTTTTCTTGGCTGTGCTCTGCAACAAACCCACACGGTATTTGAGCTTCCTCTATCTGCGTTACCCACTCCCACCCCCTTACTCTGCGCTCGCTCCCGTCATCATCGTCGTCATCACGTAATCATCGGCCTCGTGGTTCGCGTGGTTTGCTCGTTCGAATTTCTCGCTCATTCCATGCTTCCATTTCCTTGTGCTTGCTCCTGTCGATCTCGCATGGTATTCTCTCTCTCTCTCTCTCTCTCTCTCTCTCTCTCTCTCTCTCTCTCTCTCTCTCTCTCTCTCCCTTTCTCTCTCTCTGCCTTTCTCTCTCTCTCTCTCTCTCTCTCTCTCTCTCTCTCTCTCTCTCTCTCTGTCTGTCTGTCTGTCTGTATCATTCGACAAGACTCCGTTGTCCATGCTTCTTCGATCATCTTCGCGTGGATTCACGCACACTTAATTGTGCCACACTTGGCTGCTCCATCGGGCGCGCGCCAACGAGACGAGATTGCTCGGTTCGGCTCGCCTCGTGGCGGCCGGCTGGGTTGTCTTTTTAAATCTGCTTTTACCAGCCTCACAACCGGAAGCTTCTTACGTCACTGATACCATCCTAACAGCAAAGGATCTCAAGTCTGCTTGGCATACAACGTCACTACTCAATAGTAGCTAGCAGGCAGAGCAAAATGGATGGAGCGCTGCAAGGATCTCTTTTTCAAATTTTAAAAATTATATTCCACAAGCGCTCGAACGGTTCACAACCATTAATGCACATTTGTGCGTTTGCCGTCGCCATCTCTGATGAGTTGCTGCTGCGGTGCGGTGCTGCGCTGTGCTGCTTAGTGCATTTCTGTAGCCTGCGCATCGCGGAACCGGCCGGTATGAAAACCCCTTCCTGCGGTTATTATACTGATGGAATGGCAGTGCCGGAACGTACCGCCAATCGGGGCTGTGTGCGAGATGATGCATGTGGTGTGCAGCAGCAGCAGCAGCAACGACAGAAAAGTTACTCTCGGCACTGTATGTGTACGCCGTGCAATGAGAGCATGGCAGGGCTCGGTCGTATGTACACGGGCACCATTGAATGTGATGGCGGGTATGGTGTGGTGTGCATGTGCACCAAGTGCATCACATGCACATACAATTGCAATCACTGACACCCTTACAACCGAGAAAAACGGCCCCGTGTAGCGCATAATGGAAAAAGTGAGCTCGTCGTGGGGGGCGGTGCGCCGAGCTGCGCCGCGCCACCCCATGCCATCGCCCTCTTGCCATTGCGTGCAGTTCTCGGTTGTGCTTTCTCCCCCCACTTTTTTGCACACTGCACTTCATGCGCACCAGGCATCTTTTACTGGTACTGGTGCGGTCGCTGCTGCACACGAAAGCATCGCACTTCGACTCCGGGTGCGTTCGTCATCTTCGTTGCTTGCGCACTGCAGGCAGTACGTTGTTCTGTGTCCTTGCAGCTGCACACGCTTCTCGGCGGTGGTACGTAACACTGTTCTGTGCTGTGCGGCCGGCCACACGGTGGCGGCATTCAGGAAGAGGAGGGCCCAGGAGCACAGAGCATTTTCTTCTTACGTGAATACCACCCCTTCCTGCTTCATCTTAACGCTCGTGTGGTGTCTGTGATGTGATGTGTGGTGTGGTGTGTCTGCTTGGTTCCTCGGTTCCTTGTCTGCCCGCCATTCTTACGGGTTGATATCCAAAGTGCACATTTGGCCGATCCGTGCGACAAAACAGATCTTTTGTGACCAGCGGACCAGCGGTATCAAGTTTCGATTCAAACGTGTGTTGAAATTGAGCGAACGGAACGGCCGTGTCCTCTTCTCGGTCTCGGAGAAATCAAGACTTTTTCAGCCGTACGTGTAGTGTTGCACTCTCCGGGAACCCATTCTCTAGCACGTGATTTCTCTCCATCAGTGAATCGCGGAAGTGTTTTGTCGGTGGCGTATTTCATCCGTGCCGGTTAGTCCCTTGATGTATCTCTGATACAAGAAAGGCCGCCGTCGTCTGCAAAGACATTTTTCGTGTTTCCTGTGCGAAGAGGTGAGCCAAAAAGGGAGTGAAGGATCTACAAAAGAACAAAACCATCATTCGAAAGTCTTATGCCGTCCGATTCCAACACAACATACCTGCCACCGATTGGAACCTGTCGCCGTGAAGCGAGTTTGGACCGGAATTCAGAGAATATGACAACAAAAAAATCACAACCACAGATCATCCCGGGTGTGGACCAGGGTGCTATGTTGGCCGGTTTTTTTTTATCTAAGCGATAAAGAATAGCACCCTAAAGATCACCTGTGCTCCTATTCCAGGGTGGTTAGTGTGTGTTTGTCGGGGGCAACTTTTTTCTTTTTGCATATAAATCAGCCTCCACAGGATTTGTGCCTCGGAAAAGAGAGAGAAGGCATGCAATTGGCTGTGGGGTAAGCCGAGCCGAGAATCAGGCTCAGTTCAATACGTGAACTGGTTTTAACCCTATTCCGCTATCCGGCTGCCGGGGATTTTGTTCGTAAAAAGGGGGAAAGGCCCCTACAGACAACTTCAAGTACAATAATGATCCACCTTTGCCGTACAATTCTCTAACGCTCACTATCTGGGGCCTCTGGGCGTGGCAGTGCTAAATGTTTACCTTTTAGCAAAGTTTGATCAGGTTATCGTAATGCTGCTAGCCACCAAATCGATTGATTAAATCGAAAACAGTCATACTGATGGGTAGTGGAAGCCGCCAGTTAGCTGCCTTTAGTAGTATCATCGTTAGAAAAGTTTCGTTTCTGGTGCAAAAGTTTTAATTAAAAGATGCAAACCGTGGCCTCGCGAACGCGAAGGTTCTCGAAGACTGCACATGGCCGTACATGGAAGCAGTACATGACTTCTTTTGAGTAGGGGAGCGAGAACAGGCTTCCACTAAATTTACTTCCGTTTTCCGGTTTCGTACAGGAAGGTATAAATTGTGTTGAATCGTTCCGCTGTACGCCGGGCGTTCAGGAAAATTGTAGGAACAAACACTCGTTCCTAGGAATATTAGCAATTCCATGGAAAAAAGGCTCCTGCGCTTCCGATTCCAAACTGCTCCCTACCGCATGCTCCTCTAGCCTTACCAAACGAGAAGGCGGAAGTAGTGGTGGTGGTGGTGCAGTGGAAAATCGGTGCCAGTGTATGATTGCAAATGCTACCGACAATTTTCACAGACAACTAACGGAACTAATGCACTAAACACGGCAGCAGCAGCAGCAGCAGCGGCGGCGGCGACGACGGAGAACAGAACGTTGGGCTTGGGGCAGGTTGTAGGTATTAAGTATACTTTGGTACTAACACACACCCCAATACTATCGAGAACTCTAGCACTCCCCAAACCGCGCACGCCAAGAGTACGGTGGTAGTGGTCGCCGTCTAAAAATATCGATTTTGTCTGCGCTTTTTGGTGTCTGGGGTGTGAAGGGCGGTGGGTGGTAGTCGCTTCGATGAAAAGTCCTTCCCGAGTGCGAGCCCACGCGCACACCGGCCGGAAAATCGTGGCTACAAACAAGGCACACAAGCCAGACAGCAGCCACCTCTCAACGTCTAGCCGTTGGGGTTGGTCAGAGCCTTCACGCACAAGCCAGCCAGCCAGCCAGCCAGCCAGCCAGCAAGCATAGGACAGGATGAGGCGCGCAACAGAGATAGAGAGCATTGGCCCTTGGTATGTGTGTGATAGACCTATCGAGAGAAGGAAAGAGAGAGAGAGAGAGAGAGTTTCAGACACAGAAAATTGAGGAGGTTTAGGAAACCCAGGCTGCCGGCTTTCCTTATCTACCGGCGGCGACGGCGACGGTGGTAACCAACGAGGCAGACGTCTGGTGCTGTGGTGTGCTGGCCAGGCCAGGCCGAGAGTCTAGAGTTGTCCTGCTTGCCCTGCTTGCAGTTCCGGTTTGCTTACTCACACTGAAACGCGAGAGGAGAAGAGTGAGATCCAATTTTCCACGCGGCAGGAGAAAAACGCCATGTGCCTTTCCTGCGCACGTATCCTTCAGCACACCAGCCAGCCAGCCAGCCAGACATATGGTAGACGCGTGCTGGTGTGCGTTTCGTCGGAAAATCCATTCCCACCCACTCGACGGCCAACCCTACCCGGGACCTTCCGTCGCTTCACATTGCCTCTCGATGTGTGCGAAGGTTCGTTGCTGCCTTTTTCGGCTGTCGTGTCTAGCTTTTGGAAGTGCCAACAGCCCAGCCCCCCTTGCCGGTAACAGCGGCGGCGGTGGTGGTGAGGAGGAAGGACGCAAAGACGATGACGATGACAACGACGTCGTCTGGCGCATTTCCAGGAGGGACACAACACAGACTATGTGCAGAACCGATAGCCCGCCAGCACTCAGCTCACAGGACATCCGTATACGCTGCCGCAGACTAACACACCGCACACATACACAGCAGCGACTGGATTGCCAAATTTCCGGCAGAGTGTTGTGTGCGGACGTCATCGCTTTTCCGGGTGGACGCTAAAATTGCGAGAAAAAGGACGATCTCTGAAGAAAATCGATTTATATACAGCTGACAGCAGACCCGTCCTCTGATGCTACTGCTGCTGTTCCTCATCCTTCTGCGCATCCTCTTTGTACGTGGACGGGCAAGGTGGGAGTGAGTGTGGCGGGCGAGTTGCAGTCCCCCGCAGACCATTCCCTTGGGGATTGAATCTCGTGTCTCGTTGCGCGAAGCTTTCTTTGCCCGTAACACAATCTTCCCGGGGACAGGAAGTGTTTCTGCTGCTGCTGCTGCTGCTGCTGCTGCACAATCCATGTCTAGCCATGATCCCGATGTCTGGAATTGTAATTGAATTTAATAAAATTAAATATTCGTCTTTCGCACAAGAGCCCCATCTTTTCTTACCGCAACGCCAGGTTAAGGTTAGTTCTGCCTCTGAAGATCCTTATTCTTGTTGCCATAGTAGCGCAATGTCCGTTGCAGCAGGCGTTGTGGTCTGCCTGGCTACCTCTGGCCTAGAGCGCTCATTTCCGATCACAGTAACCATTGGCTCGAATTGGCAGTCTTTAGCAGTTCATCCTCAGGATCGGTGTTGTTCGTTCGAACGTGTTGGTTAAATTGTGCACGTCTTCCAAAAGCGTTTCTCTCGCCAGTATCGGGATCAAATTGCAAATAACGAAACATTTCTGCGAATACATGGCACAGTGGCGTGTGGAACAATCGAAAAGATCGAATCATTTCAACGACAAAATCCAGTGATAAGCAGAAGGAAATAGAAGGTCGTTGCTGAGAAAGCTGAGCGCTCGGATTCTGCCTCTGAACTGCTCCCGACGTTCGAAGCGTTTTAAGCACGATGAAAATGCGCCTGGCAAGGTTGCGGAAACAGAGTAAGAATTTTGAAAATATTATTGCCGATCTGATTGTACGTAGCTCTAAAATTTGGTCGAGATGTGACTTTGCGGATAGTGAGTTCCGGATTTCCGGATCCGGAGGATAAATTTTCTCCTGGTTTCGGTGTAAGGATAAAATTTTATCTCTTTTTTTTATCACCATTTCCTCCAAACGACTCTCAAAAGCAGTCCTCGTTTGGTGTAAAAGAGACGAGTGCGTGTGGTTGGCAACTCTTTTGACCAAAACGCGCGCGCGGGGGCTTGTTCTTGATCGGCCCGTGTTGCGTCACGAAAACGCGCGTCCAAAAGGTGAATAACCTATGAAACACACACACTCACTCACACGCCTGCTGCTCCCGTGTGTCGTACACGACGACGGCGTTCGGGGTGAGGATCTTCCGCGGGCGCATGTTCGCATCATTCATTCGCGAATTTCCTCCCGCGGCTCCGCCATCCATCCAAGATTGCCGTCCGTTGTACCGTTGCTTGGGCAGATCAGAAGAAGATGTGGTTTGGACGAGAGCGAACGCGTTCAATCGAACGGAACGCGGAGTAGCTTTGCCCCAAAAGCGGGAAAGGCGGAGCGTGCCCCAAAAGGGGAACCGAAAAGTAAAGACAGAGAAAGAGAGAGAAAGAGACAGAAGAAAAGCTCCCAAAACGCAGGCCGTGAATTGAGAAGAAGATTCGCAAAATCTTACAAAAGGAGAGGGGCGGGGGGGGGGATACATAAGAGCAAACGCACACGAAATACAGGGCAACCAACACAGCGGAGTGCACATGCCCGGCGCGTGTGTGCGTCCCTCGGGCAGCGTGGAAGACACGGGGATGGTGAGGTTTGGGTGCGGAGTAAGGAGGTTGATCATTATTTTGCGAATTTTTGGCAAACCCGTCGTCGCTCCTCCACAATCCTTTCCTCGGCTTTCTTCGCATTAGCTCTCTCTCTCTCTCTCCGCCTCTCTTTGGTGCGATTGCTTTGGCGATCTGCGTGAACTGCGATGGATGTTGGAGCGCAGTCGCAACGTTTACGCAGCTCCTCGCGCTTAAACAGCCGGTATTTTATGTGGTAAGCTTGTGTCTTGCGTTAGAATGCCTCTAGCATCATCATCATTGTTATCGTCCTCACGACTTATCGCTCCAGTGATATTGATTCTATAGAGCCAACGAGACACATGATCATCAGGTGGATTTTAGTCGCGATTGGTCCAAGTAGTCCTAGATGCGCAAAGTATATTTTACTGAATGCTCCTCCGCATTACGGAAACGGGACGACTCTCCAGCAGGCACAATCCTCGTGAACCCGCGGATCAACCTACTCCATTGTTTAGCGGCAACGAGCTCCACAAAGTTCTGGGTTTTTTTTTTGTTGCGGGATGGGATGGGGTGGATGGCGTTTTCGACCCTCGTTGGGGTGTGTTGGTATCCGCCAGTGCGTTGGGGTGGCGGCAGGAGAAAAGAGTGAACACGCGAGATAAAGCGAGAAAGCGAGATGATGGTATGTTTCGCGGATGTTGGGATCGTCCGCGCACCGGACACACCACACCATCGAGGCGGGTGGTGGAGCGCGCGCCCTAGTAGTGATGATAGAATGCTCTGGTGCGCGCGTGCTTCTTTCGCAGTCACTACTAGGTTTCCTCCTGGATGAGATTTTCGAGATCACACCACGAGCCCTCGCTACCACGGTTTTTTTTTTCCTCGGCTTCTCGGGAGTAAGCAGCGCCCTGGAGCGCCCTCAGCTGACTTCGGTGGTGGTGGTGGTGCTGCTGCTGCTGCTGCTGCTGGTCGTGGTGGGTGTTGTGACCCAAAACGCTGAACTTTTTAGCAGAAGTCCCCCACAAAAACTGATGGGGCGCGCGAGTTAAGCCATTCCTGGTGCCGTTGTTGCTGCTGTTGCCGGTTGAAGAAAAGTTCTCGTCTCTAGCTACGTGACTTTCCCTCAGGAATCCATCAATAGGCTAGGGTAGTGTAGGGTGGGTGAGGTGGTGCAAGCAGAGAATCAAGCGCCGCCTCCATTCCTCTGCCCCTCCGCCACCATCGCATCGTATCTTCCCTATATCCCTTCATCACAAACGTGGATCATACGGCCCTCGTACCACCATCACCACTACCGGCAAGGATAACGCACAGGAGGCTGTGTAAGTTCTATAAATGTCTTGACATAGTTTACATCCAACAAAAACAA
>NC_064877.1:42910000-42922500 GCF_943734665.1 Anopheles aquasalis
TGTCATTGTCTCAATCACAATTCTGTTTTTTTTTTAATTGTTTCTCCGGCCTATTTTCTTAGGCGGCATGATTTTCATTTCTCTACACACAAACACACACAAACACACACATACAATTACGAATAGATACATAATAATGGAATGATTAATTTGGCAGCATCAATCGGGATGTTGGTACAAAGGGTTTTTTTTTTGCGGAAACAATGGTTCGAAGAAATGAAATTCTTAACGTTTACAGCAACAGGGCCTCTGTGAACTGTATTTTGAAACAGAACAGAAATCATTACGTTTGCCAAAACTATCCGGTAAAGTTCACACTCAAACGATCCAGATGAATATGAGGGCCACGTGTCATACTCGTTAAGCTAATGCGGGGGCGCATAAAAATCCGATTCCGTTGGAGGTCGAATATACAAAGCAAGGTAGAAACCAATTTTAAGCAACTCTCCCCGCGTAACCGTAACAGAACCGCTAATCCTGTGCACCTCACTGAGTTGGACAAGCCATGGCCAAGAGGAACTTATTTGGGGGGGGGTGCATTTGAATCGATGGACGGTTTTACTTTTGTTATGAATTTTGTTCCAACCAAACCGAACAAAGCACTTGAAGAAGAACGACTACGAAACATAGGGCTAGTGGGGTGGTTGAGGGAGAGGAAGGGGGAATAGTAGTCAAAGGCAGGGCAACCACCAACCAAGGCAGAGAAAAGCGTCTCAGTAGCAGCAACAGCAGCGCAGCGACAGTTTTAGTAGCAAGCAGGAGCGGCAGGAGCAGTAGGCGATGAGTAAGTACTGTGTACCGGCAGTGACCAGGGATTCGGCAGGTAACGTAAGTGAAACAGGCAACGTGTAACAAGTAGGCAAGCGTAGAAGAGGGAACGAAACGAAAAAATCATCAACCACCTTTGTAACTGCTCTATATACGAAAGAAAATAAAAAAATAAATGTTATAATAATCATGGAGCGTTTCTATTCACTCTACGACGTGCGCGTTCTACTGTTGTTCCGTGTTCTAACAACTTTGCAAAAACAATGCATTTTACAACAGTAGCATGTTGCAGCGTCTTTCTTTCTTGGTGTGTTCCGGCGTTAAATTGAAGCCATTATTGTGTTTTTTTTGTTCCACTGATAAACCACAGAATGGTATTTATTTGTTTCCATAGGGTTGGGTTCGCATCTCAACGCTTTTTATTCTGAGGTAACGGTTTTGGGTGGGGTAAGTAAGTGGAACCACGATCGAACGATTTTACATTTCTATGAGCTTCAATTGTGCCATCGAAGTAAACAATAGCTATGCTATAAATAAATAACGGATTGGCGCAGGTACCGACTGACCGGCGGACCCCACATTAACGACACTTTTTACGTGGACAAAGCACAGAACGACGAAACACAAAGAGAATTCGATACCAGCTGATGGTGGCGATGTACGAAGAGCGAAGAAGGGGTGGTTGTAGCGCTAGGCCACACTCCTACCCCCTCCCCCCCCCCCCCCCCCTACCGGGCTCGTAGCATAGGTTGCGAGATAACGAAATGTACATCGCGGTTAACAGTCGCCAAGTGGCCACTTACTTTGCCTTTCCCTGGTTGGCGACGGATTCGATCGCTTTGCGAACGGTCTCCTCGTCGCCCAAGAACTTCATCGAAACGACCGGCTTCAGGTTTTCGTCCAGCTCGTAGACAAACGGGATGCCGGTGGGCAGATTAAGCCCCATGATGGCTTCATCGGTCATCTGGTCCAAATGCTTCACGATACCACGCAGGCTGTTGCCGTGAGCGGCGATGATAATGTTCTTCCCCTCCTTCAGCTGCGGGATGACCACGTCGTTCCAGTACGGTAGCGTACGGGCAATCGTCAGTTTCAGCGATTCGGCCATCGGGAACTCGGTGGGTTTCGGGTCATCCTTGTAGCGCTCATCCTTCACGATCGCATCGTAGTAGGCATGGTCCGGTTCCATGTTCGGGGGCGGCACATCGAAACTACGGCGCCAGATCAGCACCTGTTCCTCGCCGTACTTGGCGGCCGTTTCCGATTTGTTCAGCCCGGTCAGCCCACCGTAGTGGCGCTCATTGAGACGCCAAGTCTTCTGGATGGGAATAGCGGTCTGGCCCGATTCCTTCAGGATCGAGTCCAGCGTAACTTGCGCCCGGGTCAGCAGCGACGTGTGCGCGATGTCGAACTTTAGGCCGGCTTCCTTCACCGCCTTGCCAGCGGCCAGTGCCTCTTCCTTGCCTGAAAGGTGGACGAAAGGGTGATTGCAGGAAGTGCGGGCCGTTACATCACCCTGGGGGCCGCAGGACCCCTACTACTCGCTTACCCTTATCGCTCAAGTTCGCATCGAACCATCCGCAAAACAGGTTCTTCTGGTTCCACTCGGATTCACCGTGGCGCACCATCACAATCCGGTACTTTGCAGCCATTTTCGCGACTAGTTTTAAGGAATTCACGGCAGGAAGGAACAAATCCTCGCAGGAAGCTGCACGGGCTGACTTGTTTTGGAAACTGAGCGGCTGAGGCGGCTGACGACGCTAGCACCACCTAGCGGCCACCTTGAATGCCCTTGCGATTTTTGACCACCGTAGCCCACCGTGCGTCAAATTTTGGCCGCTTTTCGAACACCGCAGCCCACCGTGCAGCAGTCGAAAATTTTCGAAAAATTCGAAGTTCGAGGAAAAAATTGCGCGCTTTCCACGCAGCGGCTTCACGGAAATTGTTTTACTCGCGGGGTTTTTTTTCGTTCTGCGCTGTTTTAGCGAGATTGTGTAAAGCATAAATAGTTGGTTGCGATTGTGTACGGAAAGATAATTGCCCCGAAATGTCCTCGTACGGGCTTACGGAGGGATTTCTGATGGTAAGCCGGGTGGACGGCGTTAGTCCGGGGAGAGTGCAGTAGTAAACATGTATTTTCACGTTCGCACAGGAAATGATGAAGGGCAACGAGATGGAGAGCCCGGTTCTGCAGGTGATCGGTTCGAAGCGCATCGCAAGCAGTGGGGAACAGTCGGAACGCTTCCGGCTGCTGATTTCCGATGGCAAATCCCTGTACAGCTACGCTATGCTGGCCACGCAGCTGAACGATATGCAGCGGCAGGGCAAACTGTCGGAATACACGATCATACGCATCGATCGGTATACAACGTCGGTGGTTAATCGAAACGAGAAGGGAGAGAAACGAGTGTTGATCATCGTCGAGCTAACCGTGCTGAAGGATGGTGCCCTGGTGGGCAAAAAGATAGGCGACCCACAATCGATGGCTGACGTGACGGCCTCACAGACACAGAACTCCGGTAGTGGCTCCGGTGCGAATAGCTATGAGAAACCGGCGGCTTCCAGCCGACCCTCGGAGACCAGCGGACTCCACAGCACGTACGGTTCGAAGGGTTCCGCGGGCGGATCTAACGGTGCGACTGCCAATGTTTCCCTCGGCGACAACCTCACGCATCCCATCTCGTCGCTGAGTCCGTACCAAAACAAGTGGGTCATAAAGGCGCGCGTAATGTCCAAATCGGGCATTCGCACCTGGAGCAACGCCAAGGGTGAAGGAAAGCTGTTCAGCATGGACGTGATGGATGAGTCGGGCGAGATCCGGGTGACGGCATTCAAGGAGCAGTGCGATCGATACTACGACATGATCGAGGTGGACAAAGTGTACTTCATCTCCAAGTGCCAGCTAAAGCCAGCCAACAAGCAGTACTCGAACCTGAAGAATGACTACGAGATGACGATGACGAACGATACGATTGTGCAGGAGTGCAAAGATGCGGACGGGTCGATGCCGGAGATCCAGTACAACTTCGTGCCGATCGCCCAGATCGCCAACCTGGAACCGAATGCAACCGTCGACGTGATCGGCGTGTGCAAGGAAGCGAGCGAGGTGGTCCAGTTTACGGCCAAAACGTCGGGCCGAGAGCTGCGTAAGCGTGAGGCCACCCTGGTGGATTCCAGCAACGCGGCGGTACAGCTCACGCTGTGGGGTGACGATGCACAAAACTTCCCGGCCAGCAGCAATCCGGTGGTGCTGGTGCGCGGTGCACGAGTGTCCGAGTTCGGTGGTGGCAAAAGCCTGGGCCTTATCGGTGGCAGCGTCATGAAGCTGAATCCCGACATGGAGGCAGCACACCGGGTACGCGGTTGGTTCGAGAACGGTGGGCGAGATGCATCGCTGGCCAGTGTATCGGCGCGGACCGGTGCCGGTGCTGGTGCCGGGCTCAACACCGAGTGGCTGACGTTCCGCGAGGCAACCGATCGCAGTTTGGGTGCCGGAGACAAACCGGACTACTTCCAGGTGAAGGCCATGATACACACGATCAAGTCCCAGAATGCCGTGTACAAGGCGTGCCCGCAAGCCGACTGCAACAAGAAGGTAATCGATCAGGACAATGGATTGTACCGGTGCGAAAAGTGTAACGCCGAGTTCCCGAACTTCAAGTACCGGCTGCTGGTGAATGTAAGTTTTAGTCGCGACGGAAAGAGGACAGGGATTCTCATGTTTCTCTTTCCCCCCCTTTCCTTCATCCCACCAGATGCTGATCGGTGATTGGACCTCCAACCGCTGGGTAACGATGTTCACCGAGCTCGCGGAGGAAGTGTTTGGTAAATCGTCGCAGGAAATTGGCAGCATGCTCGAGTACCAGGGCGAAGAGGCGGAGAAACTGTTTACCTCCATGTGCTTCAAGTCGTTTGTCTTCAAGCTGCGCACGAAGCTGGAGTTCTACAACGAGCAGGCACGCAACAAAACGACGGCCGTCAGTGCGGCACCGGTGAACCACAAGGAGTACAACGCGCTGCTGATCAAGAGCATCCAGGAGATGACGGGCGTAGGCAAGAACTAAACGCTCCGCGCGTGCAGAGGTACATTCCCTTCGATTTTCGATGCCCATCCTCCGTTGCTTCGCTTCATTCGTTTTCTTCACAAACTCTCCTTGTTTTATACTCAAATCATAACTTAAAATTCAAGGTAAAGAAATAATAAACAAAAAAAAACCATCTCCATCATAATAGCTAGGCTCGGCCCTCAGAGGTCGGTGTTGAGTATGAAGCGGTTTCCCTCGGACTGGGCGCCCACGTACCGATAGCGGCACCGTCCGTACGCTCCCCGATGATCGCCTACTTCGCGCAACGTCTCCGGTAGCGGACTGTACACCGGTGGCGGCTTCCGGCGCAATCCCAACCCTGCACTGACGGCCGTGTACAGATGCTTCAGTGCGTTGCTCTTGCGCCTCGCAACGGTGTTGCTTTCGTTCTCGCTCGTTTCACCGTAGTTCTCCAGCTGGCAGCGCACAAAATCTCGCTCCATCTTTTTCACCCGCTGGCCGTCCAGAAAGCGCAGCTGGGGTAGCTGTCGGATAATATAGAGCCTGCAATCGTACGGAGCGAAATGTTTATGAGAATACGATGGAGATATGAACGTTTCCGGTCTTACCGATACTTTTGATAGTCGTACTCGGTGTACTTGAGGTTCAGCAGATGGCAGGGACACGCGGGATTACCGAGCAGACTGAGATACTCGAGATTCGGAAAGCACAGCGAAAGCTTGGTTAGCAGCAGATCGAGATTCTTGAACTACAAAAAAAAAGGCACACAGAAAAGCAGAGGAAGCACGTTAAATGGTTTAAGGTTCGAAGAATGTAAAGTAGCCAAAATCTGCGCCACTCGAAGAGACTGCCTGCCCCGTGGCGTACTGTTGGGCAAATGCGTTTGCACAGAAACGACGATAGCACGGCGCCCGTTATCTGGCAGGTTGTGTTTGGTGTGTGCTGGCCCGGAGGCGGCGAAGCCGATGTTGATAGCCTTTCGCCATTTTGATTCCAGGCATCAGGTCACTGTGAAATGCATCGACGGTCGCAATGCAATCGCAGGATGCGGCTCTTTGGAGATTGCGACTACGACGACGACGACGATAATCGAAGAAGGCTGTCCGCCTGGCTTGCTGAAAGGATGCTGTGTTGCAACCCAACGGTGGCCTACCTTGTTATTGTTGAGCGACAACAGCTTCACGTGGTTGAGCTGTGCTGGAAAGATGATCTCGTCCGTAAGATAGTTGTTGTCCAGCACAAGCTCCTCCAGGTACGGGAACAGCTCGAGTGCATCGAACGAGGACAACTTGTTGTGGCTAAGATCCAGATGGCGCACCCGGTCGGCATACAGCGACAGTATCGCTTCCGGCAGTTTGTACGTCTTCTGATCGAAGTAAATCAGCTGTGAGGGCGAGATGTCGAGAGGGCAATTAGTAAGTGACATGGTGTGCTACCTGCGGTTCTATACCGAACAGAAGCAGAACCAACCTTCTCCTCCTGGGAGATGTACATGATTTTGTTCCAATTGATGGCTTCCATTTTTTTCCTCTGCTCTGCGTAACCACTGCCACTGTACTTCCGCTTCAGGGTAGGATTTCCGACTGCTATTTCCAGCTTTGTGAGTAACATTGGTACACACGCGCACGTACAGACACACGCAAACCCGGTTCCGGTGAACCAACTAAGGGCTAAGCCAAGGTGCTGGCTGTGAACAGATCACCAACAGCTGCAGTTCACTGATGATTCCGGCGTCCTGTGTCGCCCTCGCGGTTTTGTCGATCCGGTCTGCCCAATGATGGTGTCTTCACGGTTACCGAAGGACAATATTTGAGTCACACAAACGGTGGGATGGCGATCACGCAACCAGCAGAGTTTGCAGACGATAGTGATCTCTTGGACTGGAACGGATTGACTGAGTAGGCTGAGCTGCTGCTGGCGATGCTGGTACGCTGTTTACGGCACCGCGCAGCCAAGATCGAAGACCCCGGTGCACCGGGTTGGGATAGTCCCGGTTCGAGTGGCACAAGCAAGACCGCGAGTGATGATATGGCAGCGCAGCTATCGGTACGAACCGCTTGCAAACTAGTGGCTAGAATGTTGCGGGTATCACCTCGTCCGGGTCGATGCCGTACCGGGCTGCGTGCGTGCGTTCGATGGTGAGTCTTTGATAATTCGTTGATTGCACAAACTCCTTCCTTTCTTGCTCCCCCCTCTCACTCCTGTGGCAATGATCGGTTCTTGTTTTGTTCTTATTGTTCCGGTTACTATTTTTTACTTAATCTCCCTGGCAGCGTTAATCACCATTTTCCAGCCGTGGTTCTTTCGTTCCGTGGCTCACATCTCGCGTAGTGCACTTGTTTACTCACACGATTAGCAGAGTCTATCGCGCACTCGGTTATTCTTATCAGTACGGCACTGGCGGGGGGGGGGGGGGGGGGCTAGGTACTGCTGATGATGGGTTCATATTCTGGACCTTCCTCGAGATGCTTCCATGCTGTGGATGCTTCGCTTGAACGAACGCACCAAAGCGAACGGCCCACGTACCTCCCCGCAGACCTGCTCACGGCCGCAGACCAGGCGGCCTGCAGACCTGCTCACGGCAACGGCTACTATGTGGTATACGCCGGTGCTCCCCTCCTCCTCCGTCGTCACGGGCTACGACAATCTCATCAGAGCCGGCTACGGTCTCGTCTCTCGTAGTTACCGCTTATTCATCACCAACTGAACCGACGACGAACGAACGAACGAACGAACAGACGGGTGGCGTCCAACATCGGCCTAGACTCGGGGCTCTACTCTAACCAAGATCGTCCAAGACCGGTCGGTGGCGTTGCTGCCCTCCCGTTATCACTGTTTCGTTCCATCTTAACACACACCAAAGCACCCCCAGTTTCGTTCCCCAAGTTCCACGGTGCACGCAAAGCGAAACCTCACAGGGGAACGTTCGAGTTGATGGGGGCGATGTTTCGCTCCATTCGTCACTTGATGTGCTTCCCCCTGCCATTCGGTTCCGTTTCGGCCTTTTTTTTTGCCGCTCGTTCGTCCTTGCACCCTCTTCTCTTTGGCAGTCCCAAGATAAGTATCGGCTAGCTGCCGGTTGGCCAATGGGTAGATGCGGTTTGAAATTTGATCCTTCGGTGCTGGTCGACCAGTGGGCCCATAGTAGTAGGCTAGTGCTCACACAAACCAAGTGAGCGACGGAACCGGCAACAATCTAGCAACCCGTTTGAAAGAAAGGTCATCTCCAATCGGTCTATCGAGTTGCTATGGTAGGCCACCAATCCAGGAGATGAATGATTGACGAGCAGATGCAGATTGAAAAGCATGTCACTTCCAGCGGGCATTCTATGTTCAATAACAAGTGGCCACTGGATATTTAATTTCGTTTCTTTTTCTAGGTGATAGAAACAATTTTCGATTCAAAGCCATACGAAGAATGAAACAAACTGTACCAGTCCCACGAAGCCCAGATTACGAAGCTGCTAGACCCTAGATAACGAAATCATTTTCTTTCAAAGAACAACGGAAACAAATGGAAATTCGATTTTTTTACGAATCATAAAAATGGAAAGAAAGAAATGTATATTAAATGTTTTTTGTTTGTTTGTTTGTAGATGGCCCTTGGAGTTCCTTGATTGATTAGTGATGGAACAGCCGCAAGTTGGTGTGCACCATGACGATGCCATGTTCGTTGCAGGCATCAATGACCCCCGCATCGTTGGTCGAACCGGCCGGTGCAGCAATATACGAAACGCCACTCAGCACCGCTCGATCGACGTTATCACGGAATGGGAAGAACGCATCCGAACCAATCGAAACACCCTTCAGCTCGCGGTTCCACCGATCACGATCATCCTGCGTCAGCGCTGCCGGTACCTTCTCGAGCATCGCCTCGAACTGTGCCACCGGCATGTCCTTCCCGACCGTCCCGTTGACGTAGTTGTCGATCGCATTCGAGATTTCCGCCCGCTTCACCCCCTTCCGGAATTGCATCGAGGCAACGCGCGGATGCTGCCGCAACCACCAGTTGTCCACCTTATCACCGGCAAGCCGGGTACAGTGGATGCGCGACTGCTGTCCGGCCCCAATACCGACCACCTGCCCATCCTTGGCGTAGCAGACCGAGTTACTTTGCGTGTACTTGAGTGCGATCGTGGCCACAATCAGATCGCGCAGCGCACCCTCCGGTAGCGTTTTGCTCTTCGACACAATGTTCGTGAACAGGGCTTTACCGATGTCCGCATCGTTGCGGCGTTGCTCCAGCTGCAAACCGAACAGCGTTTTGCGCTCAACCGGGCCCGGTTCGTACGTGGGATCGATCTGCAGCACACAGTACGAACCGTTCTTCTTCTTGCGCAGTACCTCGAGCGCTTCTTCGGTGTAACCGGGCGCAATGATACCATCGGACACTTCGCGCGATATGATCTTTGCCGTGGCCAGATCGCAGGTATCGGACAGGGCAACAAAGTCACCGAACGATGACATCCGATCGGCACCGCGGGCACGTGCGTAAGCCGTGGCGAGCGGTGTCAGACTGTCCAGCATATCGTCTACCATGCAGAGCTTCGCCTGCTCGACCGTCAATGGAACGCCGACGGCAGCACCGGCCGGTGACACGTGCTTGAAGCTGGTGGCAGCGGGTAGCCCCAGGGCCCGCTTTAACTCGCGCACCAATTGCCACCCGTTCAGGGCATCGCAAAGGTTAATGAAACCTGGCGATGCATTGACCACCTTGAGCGGAAGGCGCTCGAGGGCCGTGTACAGTTGGGCCGGTTTCTGGTGCGGGTTCATACCGTACCGCAGGTTCAGCTGCGACACACCGGCCGCGTACTGTTTGCGGAAGTAATCGGAAATGAGTGCATCGTACTCGGCCGTATGCGTGAATGCCTTGAGGGCGAGCACTTGGCGCGTTGCTTCCGTCGTGTCACCATGCGTACGAATTTCCTCCACCACCCGCCCGTAATCCTTCGGATCACAGACGACCGTCACACGCTGATGGTTTTTCGCGGCCGCACGCAACAATGTCACGCCACCGATGTCGATGTTCTCCACCGCTTCCGCTATCGTTACGTCGGGCTTCGAGATGGTCAACCCGAACGGGTACAGATTGCAAACGACGATCTGGGTCAGCTCGTAAGCCTGCTGCCGGATATCGCGCTGATCGGACTCAGTGGTACGGGCCAGGATGGCTGCATGCACGGCCGGGTGCAGGGTTTTCACTCGTCCACCCAGCATCTCCGGTGCACCGGTTATCTCGGAGACATCTCGAACCGGGAGCCCCTGATCGCGGATCGTTTTCGCTGTTCCACCGCTCGCTACCAGCTTCAGGCCGAGATCGTTCAGCTGCTTAACGAACTCCACCAAACCGGACTTGTCCGAGACACTGACGAGAGCTGTGGACGGAAAAGGAGTTGTTTTAGAATGATCATTGCTCACGATCACGTGCAATGGAAGAGCAAAACTGACCTATTTTACCACTAGCCATACTGCTGCTGCTGCTGCTGCTGCTGCTGGTGATACCGTGGAGATATCGTTCGGAACCTTCTTTCACTTTCAACGCTGCGCGTAGACTGATGAGCCAGCGGCCACTATCACGGTCCTGAACGGCGCCGGTCGTACGATTCCTTGCACTGACGTTGGTGAAGCACTCGCGGCTAGCAATAGGAAAGACAAGCACACGGCCAGCTGTTTAGTAGCGTACAGGACAGGAGGCTTACAATAACAAGCTCCAGTGATAAGAGAGGGCCTCGGGCCCATGGGCCCCAGTGCGTTGCCAAGTGATGTTACCGGAGCGCGGGAATCGATCAGTTCCGACACGAGGCCGCTGATAGGGCCGCAATTCCGTAAAGAGGTCAATCGTGAGGGAGGGTTGCAGGGTTAAGGTTTGTTTGGATTGCCAATCAAACAAGGACATGGAAGCGAATCGAATCGAGCTCGATCAGCGTCTTCACAACCGAGCTTATGCTAACTTTGTCACTTACCTTAAGGGCTGCTCTCAGTGCGTGATGGAATTAATAGCAATGAAACACTTTGTAAAAGGACTATTATTTGCTGGTTAAACAAAAAGGAGTCTTTTTAATGATCACACGTCTGTAAAACATTCGGCCAGCGTCACACACTCACCGCAGCATCCGGCAGACCAGCGACGAGAACCGCATGGAAGCGATGATGATGAATTGATGGACACACGCGGTCTAGCACGGAACTAATGGGCGCTTGTGACAAAATGGAAACCTGATTCCTTTCCAAATGCCGGTAATTGACAAACAAACGTGAGCCTCACTCGCGCCACCAATTGGCTTCATTCCATGCGGTTTCCATGGTGGCGCGGCTGTAGTTGTGAAGCAATCTATCGGCTCGCGACGATCGCACGATCGCTTCAACGGTTGATAAGTTGCTAGACGATCCTCACTATTCAGATTTGACTCCAATTTGCTCATAAAGCATATCTGGGGGCAAGCACAATCTTAGCTCGCGCTGGGAAGCCTCCCGGCATACTTGGATTGTGGCTCAATGATTCTTCCAATTCGCGACATCAAAGTAGCAACAGTGTCACGAATCATGATTGAAAAAATAAATTTAAAAACAGGTTCTCCATGTTTTATAAATCCATTTGACTGAAGAAAAGAGAGGGTTTTTGTTATCGTTTCACTTGATTTATTTTGTATCTTTTTCACATAGATTGACTTATAATGGGGCGGGGTATTATGCATCTGTTTCTCGCTTCTATTAAATTATCCTCAACCCCCCGAAAAGTTGGCTCTCGCAGGCAGTGTGTAGGGCAAACGTACGAGGTGGCGCGCTCGGCAAAACCAAAACCCAGCACCCAGAGGGGCGGATATCCCCCTCCCTCTCCCCTTCAAAACCCCTAACACTGCTAACACAATCTGGGGTGTTTTTTTTTTCCTACCTTTTTGTTTTCCGTGATGCGTCTCTCTGTGTAGTTGCCATTGCCACTGTCGCGCTTTGCTTTTACTTTCACTGTTGATGAACAATAGAATTTGTCCATTCTTTCTCTCTCGAAGGTGTGCGTACACAATTCCTCAAGAACAGGTGTTTGGAATCATTTCAGTGCTCTTTCGCCGCTAGCGGGGAAAGACGGATGCGCGAACCGATCGGGAACGTTTGGCTCTGCTTGCGATTACACACTTGCCTATGCTCACATACGTACAATTAGAATCACACATACATCCTCATACATGCACACGCACATACAAACACACACATTCGTGCTTACATTCTTACATCAGTCATGCTTTGTTGGGAGGGCTACTAGATCTGGGGCAATCCCGAAGAGATGCCCCTCGCGCACCAGCGAATCTGGCGCTCCACGAGGAGGAATGGATGGTAGTGGTCTCCTCTTCTTACAGCTCGTCATGTTCATCGGCATCGAGGGTTTCTTCTTCCTCATCCTGTCCACCCGCGGCCGCACTGTTCGCGTCCTCGTCGAAGAACTCTTCCTGTTCGGGTTTCTCCTCGAGCGAAACGCCCAACGTTTGTCGCATCATTCGCTCGATGCTGTCGGCAAAGTCGGCCGTCTCGGGCAGCTGGAAGCCAGATCGGAGGGTGGCCGTGTTGAACATCAGCACCGCCATATCCTTCGCGACAATGTCATCGGAATCCGCATCGACACGGCGCAACAGCTCACGCATCAACGGATGGCGCGGATTAATCTCGAGCGTTTTCTTCTGGTTCAGGTAGTAC
>NC_064877.1:42925000-42927500 GCF_943734665.1 Anopheles aquasalis
TGCCGGTAATGTGAAGGCCTTCTCGCTTACTCCACAGCGCTGGGTTACGATGACGTCACGAAACCTGGCTGCTGCTGCGCAACCTCTCATAAAGCGACAGTCCTTACGTGGTCCACACGGGAGTATTTGGCGCACGCTGATTGGTCCAAATCAGTCGTTCCCCCCCGCAGGGTTGTAGTCGGCTGCAAGGAGCTCGAAGATGGTGCTCGACAAAACGTAAACAAAAAGTTATGCAAACGGTTGCGCTGATCACGGCTCGCTTTGCTCCGGATTTGCACCGGAAAGTGGTTTACCGTCGAAAAATGCCGCTCCGGTTACTGTTTCGGCCCGTGGTAGGTGGTGCAGGGCTGGTGCTCGGTGGCATATTTCCCTTCTCTCCCAACGATCACGATCAGATCACGATCGATACGAAAACGGTGCAGGCGATGTACGAGGAAGCGCCGGGCGACAAACAGACCGGCCAGGAGCGGCTCAAAATGATGTTCAGCATTGAGTAAGGCACGCGCGAAGGGAGGCTATAATCCGGTTGGAGTTCTTAACATTCCCATACTTCCCTCTCTAGCGAATTTGGGCGTGTTTCCAGCGAGCTAAATTCGATCTACCAGGCAGGATTTCTTGGATTTCTGTTCGGCGCTTGCTACGGTGGTTTCGTTAACTCACGCATTGCCTACTTGAACTTTCTCGAGCGAAATCAAGCGACGGCATTCCAGTCTAGCTTCGAGGCCAAAAAGAAGCTCCAGGATCAGGTGACGGTCAACTTTGCCAAGGGCGCCTTCAAATGGGGCTGGCGGTTAGCGCTCTTCACCACGAGCTATGTGTAAGTTCGAGTGGCCATACGATGAGGTGGCCTTCGATATTGATCGCCCATTCTGTATTGTTTCCCTACCTTTCAACAGCGGGATCCAAACGGTGATTTCCGTGTATCGAGGCAAATCGTCCCTCTACGAGTATCTGGCGGCCGGTAGCGTCACCGGGGCGATGTACAAATTCAGCATGGGCTTCCGTGGTATGGCTTCAGGGGGTCTGATCGGTATGGCTCTGGGAGGAGTGGCCGGAGGGCTTTCACTCATCATAATGCGCGCCACCGGCACTACGATGGAGGAGGTGCGATTCTGGCAATACAAATGGCAAACGAACCGCGATCAAGTGATCCACGACTCGTTGAAAAAGCAATCGGAAACCGAAGTAGACCCACTGCTCTCGCACCATCACAGCAAGTTTGGAGCGGCCAACATTGATTTGAGTGAGATCGAGGCGGAAAAACGGAAAATACAGCTCGCGGTCGAACAGGAATCGTTAATGAAGAAAATCGCCGAAGTAGCAACCACTGGCGAGGCGAAATAAAGAACCAGATGAGATGATCTGCGGTAATACACGTTTTCTGTTTTCTTTCAGTGAATAAAAGGAAATCTTCGCTGTAGCGAAAAGATAGGGGAGTTTACAGAGTTTATTGTAAAACGATCGGCCATGTGAAGGAACGAAATCAGGTAAATATTGCAAGCCTGTACTTAGCACTGCCAACTACCGCACACGATCAGTGCAAGTGCTTGCAGGGCCAACAAAAGAAAGATCCTGGGTGTGGGAGGAATAAGAAATAGTCCAAAAAAGTAAAAACGAAACACCCCCACTAGATTGGCCTGAAACAAAACGGTAATTAAGGTCCTAGTGTACTGTTTTCATATCGGGTAAGGATCTCGATTTCATTAACTTCTTCTTGGCCTGCAGTTGTTCGTGCTTAAGCCGCAGTTGCAGCAAAACTGCAGCCCCACAGGCTTCGGCTTTCGAACCAGAAAGGAAAGAAAGGTTGCATATAGTGCAGGATCGGGGACAGGTAGGGGAAGAGAAAAGAAGAAAAAAATATGAAATTTTATCAGCTCCGGGGTACTGGGAAGAGAGAGAGAGAGGAGGAGGCGGTTTACTTGATACACAGTTTAAAAACGGGGCGCAGTGATAGTGAGTGAAGTAAAGTTTGTGATCATTCAAGTTTATTCACAAAACATAATTGAAAAGTAGTTGAACATAACAGAAAAAAACGAAAACGATATCGATCCAGTGAGACACAGTAAATGTAGCGGGGGTTGGTGGATGAAAATCGGAGCGCGACGAATTCATAAACGTTAAACTATTAACATCTAAAAATACAGACGAAGCTGTATATTGGTAGAGAAGGTCTAAATTATAAATTAACCCAACGATTCCCCGCTGGAGATGTTGTGTATTCGGCGGTAAGGTATTTACTAAATGTGTAAGAGGAATTAGATGTAACATCAGGTGGGATGGGGGCGGAGTGGGATGAGCTGTGAATAAAGTGAGAGTGAGGACATGTTGGAACAGAATGGTGGTCATGATCATGATCAGATGATGCTGTTAGAAAATGTGGAGGAAGGAAGCAACAGCTCGCTCGATTGCCTGCTATGGCTTGGAGAAGCACCGCATCGTATCGCATCGCCTCCTAGCTAGCCTACTACTGCCTTATTTCATTTGGTGGAACTGTAAGCAT
>NC_064877.1:42937500-42955000 GCF_943734665.1 Anopheles aquasalis
CCAGGTAGCCAGTGATGAGTTCTGCATCTCTTGGAAACGATACCCTTCGCACAGCGTCGTTCGCCGCTCGCGTACCAGTCATCACGCCCAGTTTGTTCGGTTTCTTGAGGCTACTGTGCAGTATCAACGGTGCGCTGCTACTGCTGGCTGTGCCGGCAGCACTCTTTGGTAGGGTTACTACGGCGCTCGGTGTTGCTGCTAGTGGCAACGATGTCGCTACTGGTGCTGATGGGATGACTTGTGGCACTACCGCCGCCGCCGCTGCCGCTGCCGCCGCAGACAACTCTTCGGCTAATGTAAAGATATGCGATGATGCATCAGGTCTGCTACCGTTATGTGTCGCCTGCGCGATGACAGAGGTTGCTTTGTCGGGTGTTAAGGTCGAACTCATAGCTCCTACCGCAACAGTTGGCTGCGTTCCTGCATTCGAAGGAACGGGGAGTAGTCCTTCGCTCTCAAGGGAGGGTGGTCCTTCGAGTGGTTCATGCCGTAGCCGTCGTATAGCTAAATTTTCATCCATGGTCGGATCCGTTTGCATTATTGCACTTGCCGCCGGGGTTACTTCGATTTCCTGTTGGGATTTTGCCAGCACGACTGGCGTCGCGCTTGGGGACGACAGATCGAAGGACGGCCCCGACGTCGCTAGCTGTGCGGTAGCGACCGTGGCCACCACCACTGCTACGGACGAAGAAGAGGGAGGTAGCGGTTGCACTGCTGGTGACGACGACGGCGACGACAGTGAGAAGGATACCGAACCATCCACGTCGCTGGCGCTGGTGGTGGTAATATTCTCAGTCGCCAACATAGCTGTGTCCGTGCCGGTCATAGTGAGCGCTTCTGCTTTTGTTGCGGATAGCTCTACGCTTTCGCCTTCTGCCGCAGTACTACTGTTGGTGGTGTTCGTGGCTGTTTGCGTGCTTTGTACTATTTCGATCGGTGCTACTACCATCGGCATGGCATGGTACGGTTTGCTCTCACTGGTGCAAGTAGCGGTGGTTTGCGTGTCACTCCGCTCACAAGCTGATGATTCGGTTGCAGTACCCGCCGTAGACACTGGGTCGCCTTCCGTCAACGTAGCTGAAGCCGCTACCGGAATTACCCGTTGCTCACCAACGCTTGCAACCATTACACACTCACCAGCACCGTCGGTGTCGATGTTGTTACTGGTACAGGTCGCGCTGGTTACGAATTCGTCGCCTGCTGCCTTTTTCTCCGTGATTGTTTCGCCGGCATCAATGCTACTCCTCTTGTTGTTATTGTAGCAGTCGTTATTATTGATACAAACGCCACTGATCGCCACATTCGGTGTCAACGTAAAGTCGGCTTCGGTCAGCAAAGGCAGGTTGTTGTTGGACGAGGCTAAACATCTCGCCTCGCAGCACCGTTCACCTGCCACCGCCACATCGCTGGAAACCACTGCGCCCACGGCTGTCTCGGCAACCGAGGGTGTAGAGGCTGTGGAAGAAGAGTTTGATGATAACTGTCGAGGTTTTAAGGCTTCCGTGGTGAATTCCTGTTCCGTTGTGTGGCTCTCCGTAGTATCCTTGCCACCGTCCATCACATTCTCCCGAACACATGCCAAAGCAGTGGCATTAGCAACCGTCGGATTCTCCTTACCGACCTCGCCGTCTCGATCCCTTCGCCCGCTTTCCGTTTCGGTGGTTACGATGCTGTCCGGAATGCACGGAGCCAGCAGTGTGCCTGTTGGCAGTAAACAATCGGGCCCCATCTCGATAATCTCCTGCGTCTTTTCGGTCTCCACTGACCGGGCTGTTTCATGAGCGATTGTTTCCTGTACATCCACCTCGGACAAACATTGATAGCGCTGCTCGTAGCACATGCCGCTACTTCTTCGGCGTTGTTCGTCGTCATCGTTACAGGCCGGCTGCTGTTCCGTTTCCGTTTCGGATGCCCCCTCGTTTACTGTAATTCGCTGTTCGGCCACAGGATTGAGCGACTGAGGTTGCTGCGGTTGCTGCTCAACGTCGGCCGTATTTTCATCGATTTCGTCTGTGCTGCTATTTTTCGAAATCGAAGAAACGGTAGGTGAAACGGTCGAGGTCGATGACGGTGACGATGGTGAGATGAGTAACGCTAGTGCCCCATCTGAATGTCCGGTTGATGGCTGCTGCTGCTGCTCGTGTTCTTGATCCTGTTGCTGTTGCTGTTGCTGTTGCTGCTGCTGCTGCTGCTGGTTCTGCTCCTTTTCTGGTGCCTTTGTTGAATCTATATTCATTTTCCTACAACGTTTCCACCCCACCGTGGCAAGTATCTGTTGTCGGTGGATTAACTATTGGTGTATTCTCTTTTTCTTCTCGTTTCAAAGTTTGCAACGAATCAATTACAAGCATTGGTCGCAATGCGTCTTCTCGCGTATAGCTGGTGGATGGGGTTCGTCACTGTCACCGACTACCCCGAGATGGCAGTCGTTACCGGATTACACGCTTACACTTGTTACACTTCCGTGCGTATTACACGGTGCTTTCATAATTCACACTCGGTACAGCTCCAACACAACAAGCGACATCGGGTACAATTTCGCGGTTTTTCGCCGGTCCGGTGACCCCCCGGGTGCGCTCTCTTCGTTAGTATCCGTACCTTCTATCCGTCCTGTGCTTCCGAACAGCAGCAGTCTGCTTGCCGCCTACTTTAGCCGCCGTTGATCAGCCGTTTCACGCGTATCACGCCCGTCTGGTTTGGGGGGCGCAAAACTAATTTTAGTAACCAGAAATGGTTATATATATATAACCCCACCAACAATCATTTGTTCTGTGCGAACGTCCACGGGAGAGCGGTTCAGATTTTTCCTTGATCACTACCCGCCTTCTGCGTCCGTTGCGCCGCTTACTATGCGTTTTATTTTTCGCGTGGTTCCCTGTGAGCACCTCACCGGTACTACTACAACACAACACAACCGACGACCACCGGGGGTCTGCTTTGTTTTTCCCTATTTTTTTTTGTTCGTTTATCCGGTTAGCTATCTAGGGATTAGGTTCACTGTCGTTCGCGTTGAAGACGAACGCTTCCGCCACCATCTATATTTGTTCCTTATTCTCTCTTGTAGCCGTCGTGCGATACCATTCTTTTCGCTGGGAACACACAAAAAGCCGTAGCACAGACACACACGTACACGTACACAATCACATTCGTACACAAGTCCGTAGGTTTTGTTTTAAGTACCAACCACTAATAAGTCTCTTCAGTCGTTCACCTTTTACGTTGTTGCATGACTGGTGTTTCCATGCGCTGAGCGGTATACTTCTTCGCGCACGCCACTTACAGTCACGGGCTCGAAGAAGTGCATCGAAAGGAGATCGTGTATCCTTTTTTCCGGTTGTTTGTTTGATTGACAGGCACTCGCACGCACGCACGCACGCCTAAATCGATCTTTGCTCAGCGATCATTGTTGCTCAAGTACTTTATCCTTCCTCTTGATTTTTCCTAAGTCGCTCAGCCCCGCCTGCTGTGTGCTGTGTGTGGGCCTGGGAGTAGAATTTCTTCGGCGTAGGTTACGGTTTTCTCTCGATGACGACAGCAACCACGTGTACGGTTTTCAATTCTCATTTCCTGAGTGTGCGAAGCCAGTTACTGTTGCTGATCATGTTTCTTTTGTCTCCTATGCTGTTCACTCCGTATTCCGCACTGTACGAGGTACGACGATGCGTTTGTTATCGGGTCCGTTGTTGTTCGCGAGGACCCCGTACCACCAACCAGCAAACTGTTTCTGTTCCTAAGGCAGATACGTAAAAATAGAACGTAAACCATGGTCAGTAAAAGTGTATTGTGCAGTGTATGTAGAGTATTAACAGTGAGTTCAGCGAGCAATCGTTATCGATCGACACCATTCCGTAACGCATCGCTTTTATCACCGTTTTATCGAGCAGAGCAGAAACAGACAGAGACAAAACAACCATCTCTAGGCCAAGTTCATAAAACGGCAACGGCAATCAGCTGGGCCTTCCTCTGTTTCTGCTAACGATAACCTACGTCGCTCACGAATATCGCTGAACTCAACGCGCGAGTTGTGTCTTGCAGGGGCGACAAGCGGAACAAAAACAACTAAACAACAAATCGTTAAACGTCCCACACGCGCTTCGGCCAACGACAGCGGCACCACACAGCTGACCCGTTAGCTACCGGGTCGCTACAAACGCGAACACGCGAAGAGTGTACGCGGAACGGAAGCCGTTGTGATGATGTGAGATGAACATCTGATTTCGCGTCAAATGTGTGTACCGTGGGCGCGTGCGGTTGCGCTAGCGCGCTCATCCTAGCTTGAGCTTGTGCTGACCCTCGTGGGAGGGAACGAAGTCGGAAACCTGTTTTCTGAACTCTACTCGCTACCCATCCCCGCATCCGCATTAGCGATGCACCGAGCGGCAGCATCGTTCCGTCGTGCAGCTAGCTACCACTCGATGAGGAGCGTTTGAGCGTGATGTGCAGCCACTGCGGGGGGGAAGGCAGTGGAAGGATCTTCGTTTTGGTACGCTTAGTTTCGTAGGTCAAGACACAGAGAGCTCATTTGGCACGCTGTCCCATCCATCGTCCCTGGCTCAGCTCAGTTCAGCTCAGCTCAGCTCAGCTCAGTCACTCAGTCAGTGAGGCAGTCGAACGGTTGTGACGGTGACGCAGCGGAGCACACAAGAAGCGCTGCTCTTTCGTCACACTACAAACACTGCATTTCGCTACAATTGGGGTTTCATATACATGGATGCGTAAGCCATGCTTAGAGAGGTTGGTGCGATCATCTGTCGCAAACCAGATGTGCGCTTGCTTTTTGCTGCATCCTGCTCGTCGGTCGTTGGTCTAATAATCGCCATGACTTCATCGGTCGGTCGGTCGGTCGGTCGCTTCCACCTGCCTGTCGTGTGGTGTGCTTGAGATCATCCACCTTTTGTGATCGGACAAAACCGGACAGTCCCCGAAGGGGTCGGTCGACGGTCGGTCACGCGGCGTTCTGGGCAATGTCAAGTGCAGCTCCATAAACATCAATGTCTAAGCGGTTTCTTCAGTCAGTTCAGTGCGCACACGCCACCCATTTCGTAGCAGCGATCGTTCTTCTTCTTTTTCTTCTTTGTTCTGCCTCTTTTCTGCTTCCGTGCTCCGTGATGATTCGTCGGAGGAGATGACTCACTACATCAATTTAGTAAAGAAGGAGTCGCTAAAAATGCCACAGTCACGCTGAAACGGTTAGGGTCTGCTTATATTGGAATAGTAACCCGCGAAATGGTTGCTGTGTGAGATTGTCACAGAAGTAGGCGGTGCTGCGGTCGTCGCTGTATCGGTCTTTTCATACGCTTGCTGCAATAGTTTAGACGAAAATTGTAATATTAAATATTGTTCACTCTCTGCTGAAGCTCTTGGATCGACGGAAAGCGCTACAAACAAGCTGTTTAGACATTTAATACAGCGCTCGGTTGTACACAAAGCGCAGATTATGGTCCATTAGCGTGAGTAGTTGGCAGTGCACCATAGAAGTATGTGGTCTTTCCATCTCCACTAATCAAAGAATGACCCCAAGAAAAACCCACCCACACCCACACGCTCACATGGGTGGTGTTGGTGGTGGTTCGCATTCTAAGAACTGCTTCGATGTCACGTTATGGGGAATTACGAACACCTACCCTACCCCATTGCTGAAGGTTCTACTGGCAAAAATTACCATACACGCTCGGGGATTAGATTGGTGTTGGTGTTGGGGACGTTTGCACATTGATCGAGGCCATTTACATTGTGCAACCAATTTCCTTGTCATTGAGAGAATTGTGATAGAAATCTAATCAACCATAATAATGCACTCAGAATGCTCCTAAGGTTACCTTTTTAAATAGTATTTTTGATAACAATCTTAAGCTCAATGAAAGGGAACCAGCTCTTCGCGAAGAAGACGTCATCGGTGTTTGGAAAAGCTGCAAAGCCCTGCGCTCGTCGTGATTGCATGCCACTAATGGTTGTGTCCTTTCGGGGTGTATATCAAGGCCGAACTAATTTACCGTACACTAAATTCAATGTTAATTTTAGTCGCTACTGGGATACATCCACCATGGAGCAAGGGGAACAAAGGGTTTCCGTCGAGAAAAAAGAAATTCTAAGCGATATCTTAGCCATTCCTTCCATCGGCCAGCCGAGTTCTTATGCGACGCTGTTGAGGTCATGCACCCAAAACCAATGACCTCATCTTGCCGGAACAAAGCCTTTTTCGCCGCGAAGAAAGACATTCTAAGCGATATCTTAGTTATTCTTTTCATCGCGGAAGGGGTGGCTGGGGGCATAGTCGCAAAAACAATGATCTCATCTCCTCGGCTGCTTACTAAGTACTGAATTCGATCACCGCGAGCGTATTGTGATCTGCTGCCGATGGATTGTTTCACTCGGCAGGCGATTTGTGGTTGACCACAAAAATCCCCCTGGCGAAAATTGGATCAAAATGCGACATCTGATGCGGGCTATCGGAGTACTAATCGGTTCTTCAAATTCGCATCGATCCATTCCAAGAGGCTAAAGTAAAGATCGAGTTCAGTTTACACCGATCTTCTCGCGTTACACACAAGTGATTGATCATGCTGTGGGCTGTGGCGAGTGAAAGAGAAATGTGACACAAGTAGGAGGTCGAATTTGGTTTAAAAAAAAATATTGAAAAGTAATTGCATTATTATGCTCAATTTTACAAAACAAATTTTCATTCTCCTCACTCTCGCTCTCCTATGAATGAAGGAATAGCGCATAAACACAGCAGAGGGAAAATGCAAGAGAGAGAGAGTGAGAGTGCAAGCGAGCGAATCCTGAAACGTAGCAGTAGGCCGTGGCAAACGTGGCCCACGGAACGGTTTTGACAAACAAAAAACAAAAACCCCACGCGCGGCTACTACGGGAATGATATCGGCGTAGTATAGTAGAGCGTAAACGCACCGCGTGGGGTGTTTGCATCGAGCAGAGAAGAAGGTGAGCCTCTTCTCTCGAAAAGGAAAAGACCAGCGGAAGGCGATGAGGGAAGTAGACTTTTGTTTTTGTTTTGTTCACTTCCCTTTCGCACTACCCGTAGCTGCCTACTATGCCGTGCTATCTTTTTCGCACAATTAATTTGCATTGCACCATCGCATCGAATGCATCATCGTTTTGCTCACCACCAGCACCCGGGGGGGCCAGCACCATTTTCTCTTTCTGCGTCACTCGCGCGCTCTCTCGCTGTTGCTTTTTGAGCCGTTTCTCACGCTTCCCTAGAGGTGCATACTGGTAAAGAGGCATTTTAAACCACCCTCTCTCCTCGCGCCACCTACGGGTTGACGCTGTTGAGCTGTTGCATAAAAAAAAGGGGTATATGCACGGTGTGGGTCAGTCACGCCAAACACTGCCCCCGGCGGTCCCTTCTTCTTTGCGACAAAATTGGCAACAGCCCTTTTTCCTTCGCGCTGGCTGATTGAAGTGGCCTGTCATCCACTTGGCAAGTGTTCCAATATATCTCACTACGGCTGCACGCTCTGCTTCCATAACCCGCCAATGTTCTGTGTGTTCCCGGGAACTGCAGATGCGCTCCGTTGTTGCATCTTGGAAGACGGCAATGGCAAGAAGAAAAAAAAGGGAAACCAACAAAGCCGTCCAAATGACACATTGTCAATTGATTCTGAGTAATGAGGGCGGTACTTTACAAACACGATGACCGCATCGGAAACGTGCTATCTACGAAAAAAAACCCCTCACTCCGCGGTGCTGCTGCTGTGACGGATCAGACATCGCGACTGAGAAACCGACGAGTAGCTGATTCCACACCGTCACCATCGCTCATCGTCACAGTAATTAAGCGACTCGACCAGCCCACACCAGCCCACCGGCAGAGACCACTATAGTAGATTACAGCCGGATTCGCACACACATGCGAAGCGGCATTAAACCCCCTGCCAGATGCCTGCAGTAGATTGGCGCGCGCTGACCGATGTTCGATTGTGTGCCGCGATAGTTTACTTGCATTATCTTAGTGCCGAGCGCCGATGACACGTGCCTCGGCCACCCCTGAGCCACCATCACCACCATCGAAGCATTTCTGTCCATGCTGCACACACATGGTTATGTGCGCCACCAATAGTTGCGACTCGACAGAGATCTCCTCCTCCTCATCGCCATCACCAGGTGATTTGCTGGTAATTTTCCTTCAGCCCTTTCCACAGTGTGCACGGGGTGGGTGACGGATGCCGATAACGCAAGACACACAAGCGGTGCTCTATTTTGTTTTTGTCTAATCTAGAAGCTGGTGACCTCACAAGCGGGCCCCACAAAACTCAGGACCGGATCGATTATCGGAAAAAGGTTTTCGCCGATCGGTGGCGGCGGCAGCAGCAGTAGGCCTGGCCCGTTGGTGGCTGAAATGTCACACGTTGTGTGCGGCCTCCACGATCAATATGCCACACCATCCAAGTGATTGCGCGCACAACAACACCCGAGCCGGGTTCCCTTCGCTTCTTAATCATATCTCACCAGAACCAGTTTTGAACAACGAACAGCGCGACGGTTTCCGAAGGTAATAGACTGTGCTTTGCTGTGCTCATTACCAGCCTCCCGCGCACACCATCTCGTACCATCACAAGCACACAGCATTCTCTCTGTCTCCTCTGATCAACCGTGCAACCAGCGCTGTTAATACTTCTGTACGTTTGTCCGGTGGTGTCGAACCCGCTAATCGAGAACCAGATTATGCGTCAGGCCCCCAGGATCAAATCACCCGCTTTTTTCGGCGGATCTACTACACTAACCGTGCCCACCAATTTTTCCGCCTCTCTTCCTAGTTTGAACACACTTTGGTCACTACTTTGTCTACTACGATGGTCGGAAAATGCCAGAGAGCGAAGTGGTTAGCGAACAGACGACGGTGGGAGATTTTACTGACACATTTCGAGAGAAAGAGCGCGCAGGAGAGCAACAGAGAAACAAGCGAGAGAAGAAGAAAGGCTCGAACCAATCGAAGAGCTCCGAAGTATTTTGCATCCAACCCTCGCCACCGCCATCCTCGTTGTGCATAGTGCGGTGCATCAGCAGCAGCAGCAGCAGCAGCGAGAGATGCAATTGCAAATGATTATATCACACTTTGTTTCGCACATCGCACACACTGGGGTCGTCGCAGCAGTCCGGTTGTACGGTGGCGGAAATGGATGGATTTGCCATTCACCCACCAAAAACACCCTGGCCAGCGCAGAAAATGGCCAGTCATATCCCTCTCGAGAGTGTGTGTTGCTAAGGGTAGGCTTTTCGAAGCAAAAAAAAACAAAAAAGAAAAACCCTCCCGATTGCCTACTTCGCACACACATCACGTAGCCCCCGCGGTAGTGTGCATACAGCAATGATTTCTCTGACCTAGAACACACTATTGAGAAGAAACGGAAGGCTGATGCACCGTTCTGTTCTGTTGAGGAGCTGCCAGCAGCAGGTTGACAAACGAAGCAGGTTGCAAATGACACGCGGGGCGACGGCAACGCGGTGAAAGATGGAATTTTCTTTCGATGACGCCATCACAATCACTCCCCTGGTGGAGGCCGCACCGTACAGGGGCGCCCTGAGGGGTCAAGGAGGAGGAACTGAACTGAACCGGACTGAAAACGGTATCGCACTCGCCGCTGACCTAATGCCTACCACGACGACGACGATGGCCACGAATCTTCGAACTTTCCCAAAAAAAAAAAAACCGGAACCTGGGGACAGCACACAGAGGGAACGGAACGCACGCGCTACACACAACTATATCACAGCGAACAAAAACGGGCCACGCACTCGCGTGTGCACACCACACTGCGGCTGAATGCACTACTGACAACTACTGCAGTGGATGCAGGTTGCAGTGACCAACCCAGCAACGCGCTGCACGCGAGGGCGGTGCTGAGTAGTCCGATTGGGAATTGTCTCGCCGTTGCCGTCACCCCCCCCCCCCCCCCCCCCCCCCGGGTCCATATGCATGGCCATCATTTTCGCAAAGAGCGTACACATTTTTTCCTCTCTCGCGCTCTCTCTCTCTCTCTGTCGTGCTCCCTGTTTCTCTCCATTTATGCGCCTTTCTCGCGGGTTTGCTCAGCACAGCGGATCCGTTGTGCATCGAAAGGGGGTTGGTGATGGCGGCTAATTTCTGCTTCTCTCAGGACTCCGTTTGGTAAGAAGAGGGGCTTTTGTTTTGTTTGTACCACCACCAGCAGCACGAGCAACAGCAGGAACCAGAGAGAACCTGGCGGACCTTGGTGCGTATGAATGAAACTGGCGTGCCCCACACCGGTTCACAGAATTTTCCACCATACCGCCCTCGGGAGGGTGCAGCTAAAAAGGCAAGGAAAAACAAATGAAGCAACGCAACCCAAACATGGTATTCAGGTAGGGAGGGAATCGTACCAAAAGGCGACGCATAAACATCGCAGAGCATACTGAGCATTGGGTTGCCAGGGCATATTGACATCGGATTCTACCTACGCCTGCCTACTACGTCGTTCTTGCGTTGGCTCCACCCGTCACCGCCTGCTGCTGATCACAGCAACTTTTAATTTGAGCTATTTATCGTGGCTTTTACTGGCACTCTCGTTGCACCCATTGCCTTTGCTGTTCTGTTTGCATCAGCTCTCTCCAATTTCTTTTTTCTAAATACAGGTGCATTACTCGATCTATAGCGCAACTTGAAGGTGATAATTTTGTGTGATTGGTGCGATTAAACACACAACAAACAGTGCGAGAGCGCACGCGGACGCAATCCGCAACAGATAATGGCAGGCTGCTATTAGAAAGTTCGCCAGCGGGAGTCGTATCGAAAATGCCACCCCTTACAAATCCTGGCACGCTCCGCTTGCCGATCAGCTGCTGCTGCTGCTGCTGCAAAACAGGTTATCGGGCGCAATCCGCAATCCGGTAGAGCGCTACCGCTGGGCTACCTCTCACATCGTTTCACATTCTAATCCGAGTCCGTGCAGCATTGGGCCTCCCCCCCCGTTTAATGTGGATATGTTACTACACAAAGATCTTTCTCGCACGATCGTTGTCGTCGTCGTCATCATCATCGGTTGACGGCCACCCGGACGTCCTTCGGAGTAGCGGTGCCTTAACTCCGGTTCGTTGCTTTGCAATTTCTTGAATACAATCTTGTGGCACACGCGCGACACCCGCTGTGTTAGTCGCCCGCGAACACAATGGTGCGACCCAGGTGCGAAAGGGGTTGCGCGTTGGCCTGTTGCGTGCAGAGTGCGTGTGTTGCTCCGATGATGAGACCAAGAAGAGTACTCTCGCCTCCATAAACCATCGCGACATGGCCACCATACGCACACGTATACAAACGGTCCGGACCAACCACCGGAGCTGGCTCCTCGTCGTCATCGTCACTCACGCACTTCCTCCTGGCCGCCGGCTAAACGACGGGGTGGTAGTGAGGCCCGGGTGTTGGCGAAGTGCAAATGTGCCTTCGAGACACAGACAGGGGGTCGTCGTCGTCGTCTGGGAGAAACCTTCGCCCCCAGGCTTCGGCAGTCTTCCCTTCCCTTTTGCGGGTCATGAAAGTGGTCGCGGAGAGCAGAGAAAGAAAGTAATATGCCTTCGGGCACTTTTTCGGCCACTTCCCGCCGCCTTACCACCCCTTCGACAGACAGGTTCCCCATGGCGCGGCACGGCGCAGCTCGGCACACATTTCGTAATGTACCGTCGGCTGTTCGCTCACGCAGTTGACCACTTTCCTCCAGAAAATAAGGAACCATCCGCAATATGAGGAGAAGGAGGGGGGGGGGGGGGGAGGCCGCCATACACTAGACACCGATTGGCCCAGAAATAACGCAAAATTCCCGGGAAAGGCGGGAGTTTCGTTCTGGCCACTACCGCACACCGTTTTTTTTTTCTTCACGCACAGCAGGCGACCCCGCACACAGTATACTTCTGCGATTGCTTTTCCACTCCGCGTAGCACACGCAAAAAAAAACGTATCGGGAAATGCTCGCTCGCGTTTGGCCACCGCGCACCGTGCTCTGTGGCGAATAATCTATCGACCGAGGGGACGAGCGCACTACTTTACCTTCCAACTGGTCGTCTATCTACACTAAAAACTAACTATTTCTGTTGCTGCTGCTGGTTGCTGCCTTTTCCTGTCACATCCATTTTTCACTGTCTTCCCGTTTTTCTTTTTTCTCCGCGTTGGCCATATAAGCGAGCGAGTTATCGGGCCAAGGCGGCCGTTTGACGTTTTCGCTCGCTCTCACGCACACACTCGGGGCGCTGTTTACGTTTCCCTGGGTCCTGTATCGGTGATTTGTTTTTTTTCCGTTCGGTGGTGCAGCGGTACCGAGACAGAAAACGGGAAAACTTTCCTCTTTTCCTCGGTTGTGGTCAGTAGATCATGGTAAAAACCAGAATGATTACCAAAAACTGTCCCGAGTGTGAAGTGCAGGTGGCGATTGCATCGAAGAAATGTTCCTGTGGCCATATGTTCAGCATGAAATCATCGAGCGCTTACGAGCCCCCGTCGAGAACGAAAACCAGCTCGAAGCGAAAAGCAGCTCAAGCGGCCGCGGCCGCCGCCGCTGCTGCCTCATCGTCCAGCGATAGCCGGAAAGGGTCAGCATCCGGGCAGGTGCAGCGCCGCCGGACGAGCCGAGTACGGCGCGAGAAACCCAACTACTACGATTCCCTGCAGTACGAGAAGAAAAAGAAAAAAACCAAGGTCTGTTGGGGATTAGTTTCCAAACCGTTTTGAGAAAACCACCCCAATAATGTACGTTTTAATCCACAGAAATCGTCCAAAGCATCTCTGTTCAAAGGCAAAGAACCGAAGCAGACGCAGCTCATCACGGCTAAAGAGACGCAGGTGGCCCGTGCTTCTCGGCATGCTAATCGACGTGCAAAGAAGGAAGAAATCGACGGCGGAGGAGATCTGGCGGCCAAGTAAGACTCACCATAGTAATGCACCATGAACTAGTGAGTTTCTAGTGTTGTTTTCCCTTTCGATTGCAGGTTGCCCTTGGACAAACAGGAAGTGGCCGCTATTATACTCTCAGAAATTAATCGAAAAATTGGTTCCGTCGTGTGGACCCAACCGTAGGCCAGGTGCCCTAGCATTAACCGTAATATGTACAGTTTAGAAATCATACCAATAGGATAAGATACCGCAGGCAAATAAACATCGTACAGCTGACTGTCCGAGGAATCACTCTCGCATCGTATTCCTGTTCTGCCAGTTGTTCCACTCAGTAGGCACAGAGCAGCGTACGTCAGCGGTTACCTTGGCAACGGAAAGGATACAACATCGCAGCAGGTCCCATTTTCGCTGTTTCACAAACAGCACCTTTCGCTCTCGAAACGGAGCACTTTATTCAATATCTCACTCCGGAGAGCGCCAGGTTCGACTGAAAGCCTTCCCCCGGGGCGGCCTGTAGTCCTTTGCGCGAAAGTGGGTCAGTTTTATAGCATCGCTAGTAGTGGCGAGTGACGGTGGTGCGTTTAAACGGTAGTGCGGTTTTTAAATGTAAGGTCTTTATAGTGGTCGGAATTGCCCTGCGTTACTGCTGCGAGCCTGTTGTGTGTGGTGCAAGCAACCCTTCGCGAGGAACGCTTTTCCGTCCGTCTATCCGGAAATGGGTTCCGAGGTGGATGGGGCCGTTCTGAAACGGACACAGAGTGCACTGGGAAAATTCGTGAAACGACCCGCACTAACCGAGAAGCTTCTTCGTAAACCACCATTTCGGTTTCTTCACGACGTAGTTCACGCGGTACGGCACATTCTTGCTTGCTCCCATGCACCATGCTACCCCCCACCGTCCGTTATCAATCGATAACGCCGTCACCTGGTTAAATGCGACGGCATTTTGTGCACACTCTGCAGCTCATAATTTATTCCTCTCGAATGCTATCCGGGAATCGCAGATCGTACGCGAGCATGGCCTGCTGGAAGGCCTGTACACGGCTGATGAACTGAATTCGGACAACATCAAGGATCGCGATTCGAAAATGGCGTTTCTGCAGAAGCTTATTGACGTCGTTAGTAAGTATTTAAGCGCGCTCAGAACCCACGCCGCCCGACGCAGAGTGGTCTGGAGCGGGGTTCAAACGGGGCTGCTGGTGTTTGGTCGGGGAAGGGAAACGAAACTCAAAAATGTTGTTTATTTGGCATCAATCGACATGGCACGGGTTGCTGTTAGAGACGCTGTTGGGTGCAGCGTAGGGTGCTCCGTTATTAGCAAACCACCGTGCTCGATGAGAAAACACAGCTCGTACCGGGTAATGCCGGTTTCTGTGGTGCCATTGAATCCAGCAACAACGGCAACGGTGCTGCTGATAGGGATCGGTTCAGGTTTCGCTTTTCGTTTCGTTGACCTTGTAGGCACCTCGAACCAGATGACCAGCACATCGAGTGGACCCATGTGGTGTGGTGGTCACTCAACGCATGGCGACGTATCCAGTATCGATTTTCCTGTTTCCGTCACACTTTCCCACGTGTCGTAATGTTTTATTCAACTCCATTTGTCTACTAACTGCAACGAAATTCAAATTAGCGTACACGCATAAAGAGAGCATGGATGACGATGAACGACTAATGAAGCCGTTTAATCGCATTTATCCGTTTTTTTCCTATGCAGAGTTGCTTACCGATCGTGATCTAAAGGTTCGTCCCTCGAAGGTGGTTGCCGGGCTGGAGGTAGAGCGTACGAACGAGCTCCTGCAGGCGCTCGGATATGCTCTGGAGCAGAAGCTCACCAGTGCTAACATCGTGCGACAGTATCTAGCCGCATCTGGGGACGTATCCGGTCCAGCATCTAACAACACTGTGGTAGCTAATGCGACTGTCGCACCGGAAGGGCAGCAAACACGAAAAGAACCAGCTAAGGATCGATCGAAGGACAAAGAACCAGCAGGGGTCGATAAACGAAAAGATCGAAACTCTAAACCCAAAGAGAAGGAACCAGCCAGAAATGGGATATCAGCGGTAGCGGTGGACGCAAAGAGCAGCGATGGAAAGGGGAAGAGTAAAGTGCAAAATGGTGCCGTCAAAGTATCGAACGATTCGAAAAGGAAGCTGGACAAACCGGCCAAGGGGAAGGATAAGGAGCGCTCCCTTAAACGGATACCTTCGATACCGGAAGAGCAGCTGCAGCCTGCTCCACCGCAGACACCAACCGTCAACGATCGGGGCACAGGTCACGATGTGGTGCCCAACACTACAGTGAACGGTAGCGAACCATTAACGAACGGCAAACATTCAAATGAGCGAAGGAAACGTCGCGATTCGTACAAGGAATTGACTGAACCGGTTGCAGTTCCGCTGGAGGATGAAGCGGAAGCTGGTTCACTGACGATGGAGGAAGAAAATGAACGGCATCGCAAACAGAACGGTACCGGAAGTAACAGCAGCAGTCGACGTTCGTCGCTTAAGAAACAGAATAGCCTAACGCCCAGCGAGAACAACGCGCTGTCGGAGATGAATCAATTCAACGGGCTCGAGAGCTCTCCAGGGCCGAGCCGGCAGGATAGTGGCACCGGAAGTGATCCAACTCCACCGACGATCGAAACAGCCACGGTGCCAGAACCGGTGGCAGCAAGTGCTGCTGTAACCATGGTAACCACGGCGGATCCTTTAACAGCTCCAGGTGAAAGCCATCCTCGCGGTGTCGTCACGGGGAAACCTCCGATGCACCGACAGCAATCGGTTGAGACGGTACTGCGACCGAGAACCAGCCTGAGGCCACCAAGTGTACGACCACCATCGGCACGACCAGGGGCCCCACGGCGGAAGGAAAAGAATGTCGAAGTGATTCTGCAACCGAATGAAATGCAAAAACTGGGCGACATCAACGTCAAGATGGAGGTGTTCAATAGTGAGCTGCTGGATGATGATGGCGAGAATTTGATCGTCATCGAGGATCCCATCAGTGCGGTCGATGATGTGTACGGTGGCACAGGAGCTATCGGAAGTGTTGGCATGGTGGTGGATGGAGGTGAAGCAACCCAGCACCACGGGCAGCAACCGGGGCAGGGTCAAGAGGAACATCAGGGCCACCTGGTGCAACAGATACTGGAAACGCAGAAAGAGTTCTCCAACCATGCAAACCATGACGGTGAACTCCTGCGCAAGACCCAGGAAACGGTAAAGTAGTGAACAGCGGGAAGAACCCTTTCGTGTAGTGCAGCGATTTTCTTACTCGCTTTTTGTTACCCTACGCTCCATTTCAGGAATGGTCCATCGGGCAGCGTCAGTCTTCGGCGAAGCAAATGGAACAGCTTCGTGAATCAATCCAGAAGCTCACACGATCCGTGAACCCACTTGGGAAGCTGATGGATTTTATCCAGGAAGACGTGGACTCAATGGAACGGGAACTGACCAACTGGCAGCACATCTATTCGCGCTCGATCGTAGAGCTGAACAAGGAGCGAAGGTAACACAATACCATTGTAGGACAATGATATGAAATCTTTTTCGGTTAATCATTAACTTTTCTGCGCTCTTCAGTGCCACCGAAAATGCGATTGAACCGCTGAAGCATCAGCTGTCGCAGATCGAGGTCAGCATAAAGGAGTATCGCGAAATGATCGACTCGACACGGGCCACCATCTTGCAGAATGAACAAAAGATTGAGCGGCTCTATATGACGGAGCTATAGAACCTGAGATCGCTGTTTGCTGCTGTTTCTTGCGGGACCCGTTCATACTACACTACTCTTTGTACTTTGAAAATCACACGAACCTTCAAAGGGGACAACTTCCTGAGGACATAGTGATCACTTATCGACACTGGAGCACTTGAAGCGCGAGATTATGATAATGATGGCGGATTGTTAGGCAGTTCCGGTTGGGTTTTTTGGTTAAACATTGTTTAGATAGTTTATTTCCATCTGTGTTCCACAATACATCAATTCCCGCATCATTTCTTCTTCTTCAGTCCTATGTTACAACATAATATTATCGCTCTTTCTTTCCCCCAAAACCTGCTCGTTTCATCGCATCCGGTCCGTGTGCTTGGGGTGATTACACCGATACTGAAATTCTGCTATTCATCTTTACAGTATGTACAGACACACGCACCTTTCCACGAGATTGCCTTCTCTATACGAGCTGGCCTATCCTTCTGTCCCTTTTTTTCATTTGACGATTCTTTCCTTTAATTATAGTATCCATTATTATACATACACATTTACACGGTTAAGGCTCATTTAGTGTTTTAGGGTAGTGAGGACGATGTAGAACGGCGACAGATTAGGCGGAGCATCGTTATTTTTATTGTGTTTCCTCCAACCAGCCCCGGTGTAAAAGGACTATTGGGGAGAAACAAAGAAAAGTTTTGCTCCTAATGAAAATCCTCAACTTTTCACGCAAACCGAATGAAATCCGTGTGTGTCTTGTCCAGCTGGATCTGGAAACTAATTCCTCGTTCAATCGTAGTAGAGTCAGTCGGTTTTTCATACCGCCCGTGTTCCACGGATTCTATAGGTTTTTTTTAACGGTGATACATTTAATAAATCGGATAAACCTTCTCTAAGAACCAATAACAGTAGCTTCTTCTTAAGTAAAA
>NC_064877.1:42960000-42972500 GCF_943734665.1 Anopheles aquasalis
CGGACAGACACGAATGTAGCTGTATGCGTATCTGTCTCTGGATTTGCCTAATAAATCACGTTTATCCAACAACCACTCAGCGGTAGGCGGCTGGCACCGGGAATAGGGCCTTCACCGAGGGGAACGCCAACAACGTTCCCGGGATTTCCGCCCTCCTCGTGGGGATCTTTTTACCCCTTTTCTCGGCAACTGCGCGATGCGCATGCAGTCAGTCAGGTGGCTGGGCGAATGGAATTTATGCACATAAAGAAGATAACCCGAGAACGCTGCACCACCGCCACACCACCGTTCCGTGTCAAAACCGTCCTATCACCGTCCACTCTATGTTATCACGAATCAACAAGCGCCACAGGAATAATCAACCAACGTTTCACCGTTCCCCCGACCGCGTCTGTGAGGGTTTTGAAATGGGACAGCAAATCGCAAATTCTTAATATTTAACCTGGTAACCTGGCAACAACGGCCGGGAACAAAGAGCAACACGTAAAACACTGGCACACAACTCGACGAGCCTCAATTCGGCGCAACAGCGAGCGCGCTTTGAGTTTTGGGCTCAACACAAGCAATCAAAATTCTACATTCCACTCTTTGAAAACGGAACACCGGTGGACCTTCGAACGGTGCGCGCTTATCAACCCAACACACAAATAGACGACCACCCGTGGAAAGCCTGCGGATGCGTTGTCAAAATCTCGAAAACTGAACAACGGTCGGAGTCGCAGAGTACACTTTGATGCTGTGCGTGCGGATTAGCGACGAATGACTAATCGAACGGCCGGGCGGGCAACCACGGGCCGGGCTGTTTCTATGCGCTTCCTGGTGAACGTACACGCGAGATCAACCTTTTCGCACTTGCACTCGCTTTTCTCGTTTTGCTTTGTGCTCCGGTGGTGGTTCGTCATCACCGGGGCTGCTGCGGGAAGGAACCACGAAACAACGCGAGCGAACTCGCCGACACAGCTGCTCTTCACGATTTGGACCGTGCGAGTGAATCTTCGAGGAGCGATTAGCGAGCGAGCGATCGCGCTCGCGTCGACGACCCTCTTGGAAACCACCCACCTTGGAAGGAGGGGGGGTGGGGGGGTGGGGATCGCGTATGCAAATCACTAGAGCAGGCTGAAGCAACTGATTCAAGTGCGTGCGAGCGCGGGAGCGGAGAGTAGTAGGCCGGGCGAGCGGGAGCATAATCGTGCGGTTCATGTTTAGTGTTCTCTTTTCAGCGCCTGCTTGCTCAAACAGTGAGAATGATTATAGTATCACGCAACGCAGGCCTGGCCTTTGGAATGATAAGTGGATAAGTACGGAATTTGTCGGTTGAAGAACCACAGGAAACATGCTCGCGTGAATACCGCATTTGCGGACGGTTATCACTGCTCGTGAGCTCTTGATTTTGGGAAGAAAAAAGCAAATAAGCCGCTTGGAGCACAGTTCTGGCGAGCTGTGACGTAGTTTAGCTTAGTGCGCCGCCCCGGAGTTTGAAGCGCATTCTTATCCGTTCGAAGAAAGCAGAGATAACGCTAGTCTCCGGAGTTGAGAGCGTGTCGGGTTTGATAGTGTAATAAAGCAAGAACAACGCGTTGTTTGTTTGTCATATCTTGGTGTTTTAAACGAAAGTTGCGATGGACATTTTTGGAAGCGTAATGAGACGACGGGTTTCGAGGTCAATGGCTGTTGGTGGAAAGCAAATCGTACACCTTGTCCAACCTCTTTGTGGGTATTCGGTTTATTTGTTTCACCTTCGTTCGCACAGTCTCGCAAACAAACTTATCTGCTAAAAACAAAGAATTGTAAAGGAAACAGATACAACATCTATTGCCCCTGATTTGATACCAGCCCTTTTGCGCAGCTGATTCCCCCCCATTCCGATTGGTGTTGTCCTATCGATCTGTTCGGTTTGGTTCGTCGGTGATTGGTACGTCTAGAGAAAGGGAGATAAAAACGAAAACACTCGTTCAGCCATTCGAAGCGAATCGTTACCAGGCGAACCGGGCACTTACTTTTGCCATCGCAGGCGACAATCTTGACTTTGTCTACCTTGGCGAACTCGTGCACCTCCCGGAACTCGACGTCGTTCAGCATCAGCGTCCAGACGTTATCGCAGAAGCGGTAGGTGTTCAGTTTGGCCGCCTTAAACGTGACCCGCGACTTGACGCGGTTCGAGAGGGCCGCATTGATCGATTTGTCGAACTGTATCAACACCCGGCCGGAAAGATGAGGCGTAATTTGTCCATACTGCAAGTGAAGCGAATCACAAGAACAAGATCAGTTTTCATGCTTTTCTATGCGCCGCCGATAGGTTTGTTTACCTGAAGCATCTCGTCGAGCGTTTCCTGCAGCATACAGCCCAGGGTCGTGTTGCGGTACAGCTGATAAGACATGTTTGTGAAGCCGAGATTACGACTGGGGCACGAGATTTCCGACGGTTCCTGGGCGATTCGACGGAAAACGCTGGGAAAAACCAAACTGAGCGGGCAAGGAAAATCCGAGGAAAACAAACCCAGCTGTCAAAATGGGTAGAACTGGGAGCAGTTTCTGTTTAGCGGGCCTTCTAGTTATCTTTTCCATAGGGACCATGGTCTTGTGGAAAAGACAAATACAAAACCTTTTCTTGCCTCGGTTCCATCGGTCGGTCAACTCGAATGAGTCAACTCGAACGAGTTGGTCAACTCGACAAACATATCGCCGTCTCTCTCTCTCTCTCTCGCTCTCCCCTTCCCTTTCTCACCTCGCAACACTCAGTACCACACATACCGCATTTACTCCAAATTACTAATTACTAATTGATTAATCGGCGAAACATAAACAAAAAATGCGAACGAAAATCAACCCGAAAACGAGGAAAAATGAGGAAAACGAGGAAAATGTGGAAATAGAAATCGGTCGGAAATGGGTAAGTCGAGTGCGCAACTCATTTTCCACGTTTCCATCTACAACCACTAGGGTCCTTCACATTTTCATCTGTAAATTCGACATTTTCGGTCATAAAGGCCACGTGATTTTTTTGGTAGAAGCTCTAACTTTCCTCTTTCCAAATCATTGACTTTGAGCTTGATAAGTTTGATAGTTTTTTTTTTGAAAATTCTTCAAGTGAAAGATGGTCGATTTTGGTTGTGACAAAAGTAAAAGCCCACCGGCACGGAAACATATGTTTATCAATTCATATGGGCCACTCATACCCCGGATTTTCATTTGTAACTATTTTGTCATGTTTTTTACATGGTTTCAGTTATGTTGGGTATTATTCTCATTGTATTGCCTCGTAAAATAATAGTTTTTAAATAGAAACATCGTTCATAACGGGAATTTATATAAAAATTCCCATAAATTCTCAACCTGAGCTTTGAGAAGGTGATTCTAGACAATCAATACGACGAGGATGTCAATCAGAACTTATAGTTTTAGCGATTCGTTTAAAATCGTTTTCCTATTGCTCAACAAAATTGCTCCCTCGCGTGCCCATACGCTGACTGAATAAATCGATGAATCCTTTCTGGTGTCAACATAAATTTCAAACGCCCCAGTATTGTTGTTTTCACAATTTTAACATTCTAATTGAACGGAAAACCCGCTCACAAGCCCACCACCGTGCCTCATAGTGACCTGTAATTGACGGTCTGGCATACCATGGTTTGCTTTCTATCAAACTCTCTATCGACGTATGGCATTAAAATCCATAATTGATGATTCTAAAAACAATAAACCACTTCTCGAGCCTTCGAGCATATTTCCGAGTGAAATTAAGACGATTCAGCTCAGTTTTGGACGAAACGGAAGTCTTTTAGCAGCATCCACTCCTGCACTCACGTGGTGCTGATCTACCGTGGCATACTTCGCTCCAAAAGTGACTGCGAAAGGGATGCTATGATTGAATAGATAATTAGTTTCGATAATTTCTTAATCTCTGGAGTTTTTTTTACATTTTTTCAATCATCCGTTTTCCGAGAGCGTTCGAAATTGAAACAGTAAGCTACTGATCTAACACATTGGTGATTAATTAGCATGTCATGAACTGCCCTCCGATTGATGATAATTTTTCCGCTAATATCTGTTGAAGTACTTGGTTCAAACAATGATTAACAAGTAGTTTTCTGATGACCATAGGGTCTGCTGTCCGTTGATATACCCATACCACGTGGAAAAACCCGCGCGCAATCGGCTTTCCACTGGAGATGCTAGGATTAGTGAACTTAAAATATGTAAACAATAATGGAGGGTACGTAAAATATGAAAACAGACGTAAATGAAAGTCCTATTGAAGGTACAGTAACCATAGGGCTCTGTCGGAGTCGTAATAATATTTATAGCAAAGTGGGCTTTTACTTTTGTCACAATCATAATCAACCATTTCGCACTTAAAGAATTTTCAAAAAGAGACTATCAAACCTATAAAGCTCAAAGTAAGTGATTTGGAAAGAGGAAAGTTAGAGCTTCTAGCGAAAAAATCACACGGCCTTTGTGAGCGAAAATGTCGAATTTACAGGCGAAAACGTGGTGGACCCTAGTGGTGGGCTTTTACTTACGCCGGCCACTGTACATGTTAACATGTGTTAACAATCAGTGCACGCAGCAGGAGTGATGCCCACAGGTTTGCAGAAATCCTTTCTATCACCAACAAACGGATTCTTGTTGCCCAAAGATGGCCACCACCGTTTCCGGATTCAATCGCATGGTGGATCTTCCCCTTTCCGGCCTTCACAAGGAAAAACGTCTCAACGAAACGTTCCAACAGTGATCCAGTGTAGAGGTAAAGGCATGATTCGTATTTAAAATGAATCTATCGAATCATATTCACCTACATGCAATCGATGCTCCGCCGCATGCAGTTTATAATGAATCACATCGATTTAATAAAAAAAAAACACCATTAAAAGCCCAGGAATGGAGGATTTTTAAACTGTGTACCGTGTGCATGCAACTCAACTTCCGAAAAAACACATCAACCATCCACAGGGGCGGGAGGATGATATGGTTTGGCTATAAAGGATTAAATTACCACCACCGCGCATCACCACGGTGATCAATCTCATGAAGAAACCTTCATTGTGAAGCCACCTCCGCTGCACCTTCGCTTCCATCGAGCACCATGTGTTTGCCAACGGCAAATCATAAATATGTGCATTGGGAACCCCTCCCAGGGGCCATTTGCCGTAATAGGACACCCGCACACATCAGGCACACCTCAGCCCCCCCCCCCCCCCCCCGTTTGTATGCTGATGCTGCCCGCGGACACACCAGTCCATTACTTTGCCGGCAGTTCATTTCACCGACCATTGGGAGCAAATACCGATTTCGGTGTCTTGGGAAAATATTTGTCCCTCAACCGGGAATCGGAATATTTGGTGAGTGATTAAAAATAAACGAAAAGATATTCCCCGATCGACCACGTTTCTCCGATTCGATCGAGATGGGATCGAGAAGGGATGGGCGTACGCCTGTCCCGTGCATCGATTCGTCGTGACACGCACCAGGGGCAGAGAGAGAGAGAGAGAGAGAGAGAGAGAGCGGGAAATTGGAAAAAGGCAAAAAACAATCGGAAATTCTTCTCGGGCGAGATATTTGGCTTACCTTTGGCTGCTCTTGTGTTCTTCCGACCGCCGTTACCGACACGCCACGGTGGCTACCGGAGCGGGATGGATGTTTATTTTGGTCCAAAACTGTCAACCTTCCACCCCCCCCCAACTCCCACCCCCACCTGCCGTGAGGCTGCTACTCTCGGAGGCACGTAGGATCAGCAGCAGCAGGCTGGCAGGGTGGTAATGAAGAACGCAGAACGATCACACGCTTCGATGGAATTAATGACGTTGACAGAAGGAAGAACGCGATGTTGGTCGTTCGGTCGGTTGGTCGGTCGGTCGGTCGCTGGGTTGGTGTCCTCCTTGGGAAAGGAAGCAGCTTCCAGCTTCCCCCCAAAAACTGTCGCTCCAAAAAGTTGCGTGAAGCGTGAGACAAACCTTCGCTCCGTGGGCGCTGGTGGTTATCCGCCATGTCCTTCTTTGGGGAGGAAAAATGAAAAACCTCAAATACCTTCCTCGCTTCTCTCACGTACAACGTCGTGGCCCTCGGTCGGTCGTTATTTTCCTTTTAATTGAAATTGATGGCTTGTTGGTGTGTTTGGCGTGGTAGCTCCTTCCTTCCCTCCAGTGGCACTGGAAACTGGAATTGCCCAAAACGTTTTGCCGCCACGTCGAGCGGTTCCGGGCACAGTGGGAAACTGCGCATGAAGCCAAAGGTTGACAATCAACCTTTTTTAGGGTGCGGTGAAACTGAGGGTGCCGCTGGTGGCGCTGAGATTTGCTTTCAATTATTCATCAATTGTAAGTCGTGTCGAGCGAGCGAGTGAGTGAGCGAGCGAACGAACGAAGGCGAAGTTGTTGTCTTTGGTCCTGGAGAAGTACACGAAAAATGGAACGTTCTTTATTCCTCCTCAGTAATGAGCATTGTCGGGGACCGTGCTTGGGAATGTGTTGGGAAAAATTAGTCCTAAGAGGGCGCCCCGCGCGAGGGCGTTCGAGATGAGCGCGCCGCGATGCCTGCCACCAGCTGGACTAATAAAAAGGAATAAAAATAAACATAGACCATCAGCTCCATGCACGCACCACTGTTCGTCATGTAATGCGACGAAGAATCATAAGTTTTCGGGGAGGGAACCATGAAATTGGAAAGCGATTCCACCGCCAGCGACGTCGTCGGACTTTCCGATGAGGGGATTAGACCAAGCGAGCGGCTGCGTCGTAATTAATCTCCAATTTATTATTGTGTGTTTTACTGTTATTCCCGTCTGCCAGTGGCCACCAGACGGCACCGGAATGTGGCCGGGTGCTCCAAGTAGCAGTTTCTCATTAAAAATGCAATTCCACTTTTGCATGTGACGTCTAGTCGACGAGGAGGACTCCTTTCGTCGTCCTTTTCCTCCTACAGTCACTATAGCGATCGCATAAGATGAATCCGTTTGAAGGTCGTCGTTGGCGCTTCTTTGGTTTCGAATGATGCACCACGGCCAGACATGTGATTGGCTGGCTAGCTGACTGGCTGGCTGCAGCTGGTCCAGCGCTACGATCCCGCTACGGAACACAGATCCCGTCGTTTTGTTTGGGTTTCATGAAATGCGTATACGCGGCTAGCACAACAATGGCGCATTATGGCCCCGTTAAAGTGCATGTGACGTGGCAGTGGTGGCGTTGGCGATGGTGGAGTGCCGAAAGATAAATATCATCGACATTTCGAGTATTTTCATCGCTCCCGAGAGCGGCAGAGCACTCTTCTAGACGCCGCCACCGAACCGAGGGAACCAAATAACAGATGAAGGCGGACACAGCCAGGGAGGTCATATAAAACTCGGCGGTCCCTTGCGCGCCGACCGCACGCCAGAACCGTGCGGTGTGGTTCCGATCCCGAGGGTAGCACTAAAATAAACACCAATCATTCCGATTCCACCGCCTGTGCCTTGTGGAAGGGGAAGCGAAGGGTGTTGTTGGCTTCGCTTTTCGATTTGTTTTTCTTAATTACAAACTACTTAAGCGATCGATTGTTACGGTTCCGCCGGTGGTGCCACTGGCAGGGTGGTGGTGATCTGTCGGATGGTTTCGAGTTCGCTTCGCGAGACACACATCCATCTTCCGTTCGGTTCCAAACCTATACCGGTTGGTGGCCACCGCGTGCGCCCTACAGAGCCCACTTAGTGGTCAGCTCGTCCGCCAGTCCGCCAGTGGTGGCCAGTGATAAATAAAGTCTCTCGGCGGGACTCCTTGTCTCTCTCTCTGCCGGGTGCCGAATGTAAGATAAATCATTTCACTAATTTTGTGTTTGTCATTTGTCACCGGCTCGTCCTCCGGCAACCGGCCATCCATCGATCCCCGGCTATCGTTCCAACGCTCGATAAACGGCTCTTGACGACGGTGGCCCGCACTTGGCTCACGTTTCACGGTCGTTTTGCCGGGGTGGGTGGGAAAAATGGTTGGAAAAATTAACCGAACGCCAGGCAGGGAAACGAATGATGAACGGTGTCCGGGTTGGGCGGGTGTGTGAAATGAGTTATGGCCCTCGTACGTCCCCCGCGGTTGCCTTCGGTGCAAGCCACACAGATTGCTGCTGACTGCTGGCTGCGTTGGTAACAGGTGTTCCACGTTGTAAGGAAGGGGTTAGAGAAGCGTGTGCCAAGCTGGGCCGTGTGGCACACGCTGTCACCGATGTGTCCGGATGATCCGGGCCAATTGATGACGATCTCGCACGGGGAGAGAGAGAGAGAGAGGGAGAGATGGTGATGCCACTGGGTTCAGCCACAAACTAATGCTTCACTCGCTCACCGCAGTGCTGTGGTGCATCACGGGTGTACGATCGGTTTTTAATGTGTTGGTCGTCGATGGTTAACTTGCTTTTTTTTTCGTTCCTCTCTCTCGGCAGAGCTTAAGGTTTAAACTGATTGATGCAGCATTTATTTTGGAGTGGAGGTGAGTGGATAATGTGGTGCTGGAGGATAAGGGAACTAAACGCGTCAAACAAGCTGCTGCAGCTGATCTGCTGTTCTGTGGTGTTACTGTCAGAGATTTGCTTTGTTATCCAACGATTCAATTTGCATCATCTGATCGTAAAGACTCTTCTAGACTAATAATTCTTGGAGTAGAGTAAAGTGGGGCAAGAGTGCGCACCAATCATTTCTAGAAAACGGTAGCACTGAAACTTACAACACTCTACTTGTTTGAAAGGTCATGTAGTGGCTTGTTCATACGTGTTTTTTTCTTTTGGATTGGATAAATAACAACGAAGAAATGCAGTAAATTGTAGTTTTCGCGATTTGCATATTATTTAATGTTTTTTTGAAAACACTCTCTCATTTCGTTTACATTTTCTCATGCTACGCTACCTAAGTCACAAAGACTTCTTAATTAATGTAGAATCAAATGCTGAAAACTTCATTCCGAAATACGGACTGATATTTTAGTATTTTACAATTTTTCTCAAAACGGCACTATGGGGCAAGAGTGTGCAGTGCGCAAGAGTGTTGTGGTTGTTCTTTTGTCGCAAAAATGCCGAGAATGCTTTCAGAGTGTGTTGAATTGTGCCTATGAACGCGAAAACATAATTGAATTAAATTGAAATTGAAGAGATGAATAATTTTTTTTTTGGAACCCCCCCAATGGTGGGACAAGAGTGGGCATTTTTTATTTTTGCCTAATTTGCATTTTTAACAAGATGTGTGAGTACGATCAAAAAATTTTGTTCCACAATTTTAAGCTACAAACCCATACTTTTATTTGGTGTAGCTAACAGGACGAACACTTCTTTCCTTAGAGAAATACAGCGAGTTAAAAGTTAAGTGCGCACTCTTGCCCCACCTTACTCTAATGATTGAGAACGCGCATGTTTCTGAGAGGATTATTGTCGATTGTTTGATGCTATGTTTGAGTGCTTGACTCCTGCGATCTTTGGTGACAATCTGGTGATCTATCTTATCGTACAAAAAGCAAGGATCCGATGGACTACTACAAACCCCGGTGTTTAGTATTTCCGTTCGAATTCCAAGTGGTGCTGCTCGATAGTGGTCGCTGCTCGACTAACTTCGCGCCCGGTTCGGGTTCGTTTCGGGAACCGAGCTCGCCGAGCCAAACCGAGTAACGCTCGCCCTCCGAGTAGCAGGACTCATCGCTCCTGGCCTGGATTTACGGGAAAGCTTATCCGGGAAAAAGGTTCGATGATGATGGTACGGAGGCATCCGGGAGGAGGAGCCGTTCGGTATCGTTCGCAAAGAAAGCAGGAAGAAGAAAGCACGTGCTCGGCTAGTGCCGATTGGGTTGGTCGGTGATGTCCTCCCCCGAAGTTCAGTTCTTGTGCTGGCGTTCGTGAGTGCGGACGTTCGCGCGTGCCAAAGCCGTCGGTTAGCAGTGATTTGGGTTTACCGCTCGTGCTTCTCGTCGGTGCTCCACGTGTTATCGTGGCTAATACCCTCCCGGTTCCTCGGGTAAGAGCCGTGGGTGTGATTTGCGGCAGGTTAAAGGTTATCGACGAGATGGCGAGCTCCCTGTGAACATGTGTAGTTGTGGTCCAGTGTGGAGGCGGTGATGATGACCCCCATCGTGGCCACTTTTAGCACCGCAGCATCGACGTGATTTCGGACCCCCAGTGTCACGTCACAGCCACGGTGGTGGTGGTGGTGACTCGGGTGGTGAGATAAATCCTTCCGACGTGCCTATTGGTGATCGATGTATTATGTAGGATTTAACAGCCGAATAAGTGGCACTGGTGCGTTGTGCGTTGCGCTCGATGCTCGATGGGAAAAGCGTAAACCACAATCACGGATTTCCGCGACCCGGCGAGCGCCACCAGTGTTTCTGTGTGCGGTGTGCCGGCTGCACCATTAAGCATCCGTTTCCGAGGGAGAGCAGCATTACCAAGTGTGTTTGGTGGTGACCCCCACCCACCACCTCCCAAACCAGACGCAACCACTCCGATCCGTTCCGATCCGATCCGTTCCGATCCGGTTCGGTCGGTTTGAATTTTCAATAAATAATACTTAATTATTCAGCACAATTTATCCAATGAAATGGTTAGCGGTGCATTGGGTGCGGTGCGACATTCACATGCCGGAGCCAAAAATGTAGATTTATGGAAAATCCCCAAATGCCACGCCAGGTGCCGTGGGAGTATAACGCTGGTGCCGAAGTTGGTTGGTTGGTTGGTTGGTTGGTGACATCTTCCCTCGACGTTCAGTTCTTGTGCTCGCGTACGTGCGTGCGGACGTTCTTCGTGTAACGTCTAGCGATTAGTGAGATTCATGTTGGTGTTTTTAATTTTCACTTTTCAGCTGCTCTAGCTCTGTGTGTCTCTTCCACTGTGCTGTGCTAAAGGTGCTTGCTGTAAAGGAAAAGTACGAAGCGATCTCGAACGAAACCAAAGTCACCGAAATCAAAGGCCCAAAGGTGGAAAGTAGTGACGACACGGATTAATGGATAAAATTGAAAGCACCGGTGCGGCCGCGTGTGAGTGAAGTGCTCTTTAACCATCCACGCGCCAGGAAGGGCGACATTTTGTGTGCCCCTCGCTGTGTTCTGCCCTAAAAGGAAGCATTTCCACGGGAAAATGAGGCAAAAAAGCGAAATCAACGGCTAGTCATTAAAAGGGCAATTTGTTGAACTGGGGCCATCGGAGTTGAAGGAGTGCAGCGTCCGGACCGGCCATCATCATCATCATCAACACCACCATCAGACGGAACTGCCATTCTTCTGCAATGGCGCAGAAGTGAAGAGAGAGAGAGAGAGAGAGAGAGAGAGAGAGAGAGAGAGAGAGAGAGAGAGAGAGCGAACGATCAAAAGGTACGGACGGGGATGCGGATAGGCTTATGATGGTGCTCCAATGGGCTGGGAAATAGTGAATAATGAAAAATTGATTGATAATTAACGGTCGTATTCATATGAGTGCACCACGCCACGAGGCCACGTCCTGCGACTCACTTTTCGGGCGGCAAAATGTGTTGCATTTTTCCATTTCCACATCCACTCGGTGGAATGCTGCTAATGGTGTGGTGTGGATGCAGGATGCAGTGCCGTGGCGGCATATATAATATTGCTTTTCAATGAGTGACAGCGACGGCATTACGGGAACGACAGGGAAAAGCAAGGGAAAAGGGAGGGAAAATCATAAACCTGCAATTATGCTTATGGTTGCTTCTTTTCCGAGCATTTTTTGCATTGCAGTTTTAATGGTTTTCATTTGTTGTAGTTTGAGAATAAAAGTGAAAAAAGAAAAACTTCATTAGATCAAACCCGTAATGGCGGACAATTGCTGACCCACGCCGTGCAACGATAACTGTTCCCATTTAGTGGCGAATCAATGAAGCATAGGATGGATGTGATAACAGTGCATGTACCATATCAATTCCCCCCTTGTTCGCGGGTGCTGTTGACGTGTAACAAGTAAATTCATTGCCCCACTCCACCGGCAGAAAGGATTCCCATCGCTATGCTGCACTGGAAACGATACAAAACTATTTAATTTAACAGTGGTTGGCTACGGAATGGCCATGGGAGTGGGGAAATGGGAATAAAATGTAATGGAATGTTGATAAAAAGGGCCATTAATCTAACCGCAACAGAACGCGGGGCGGCCGCCTGGTACCGGATCGTAATCGGATCCGCACGCGCGTAATGAGCTCATGAAGCGTGATTTCTTGCAATGAAGTGACGCGTAGTTGCGTATTACGGCCAATCGTGCCCGAAATCTGGCGCCATTCCCGAAATAATCACGTTAATCGATTGCATGCGTTGTAATCCCTGTGTTTTTGGTGCTACCGTTACCCTGGAGCCCTTTTAGCGATCGCAAATGATTCAATTACATTCCGTTCGCATTGGTACGGTGAATGGCATTCGGTGCGGAATGTGGCCGCACACACTCGTCGACCACCACGTGAGTTCCCTTTCATTCTACAACGCTTTGATTGAGTAATGAAGCGAATGTCGGCACGTAGCCTTTGAAGCCCAAAATTGTACAGCAGATGTTTTTTTTTGGTG
>NC_064877.1:42977500-43025000 GCF_943734665.1 Anopheles aquasalis
TTTTGCCCAATATTGAGCGTATTGAATGCGGCATAGATAGTGAATTCCCCTAGGATGAAGTTGATTTAAGGACAATTTTATTATTCGAAGACATTTGAAGACGCTTCAAATGGATGATTTTACCAATCTGAACGATCTTGCGTAATTTTGAACCTAACCAACTCGGCTGTGTAATGCGCGACTCTATCGAACATGTATCAATTAGGGTGATATCGAACCAAAAGCAACATTTTCTTTTACTACTACCTTTATGTGCACTTGTTCCTAATTGATTGCTTTGAACTATTTTCAAATTTAAATGTACTTGTAACTATTTGAAAGTGGATTTAAGTCGCACTTGATAAGCTGAAATGATGCTTGTTGTTGATGACAAGTAATTTATCTGAAAAAAACCATCCGTCTGTAAATTAATTAATTGAGTAAAGGGAAAACTCGACCAAGACGGGTAGATTGCACGATAAACAGATAAAAATCACCTATCAATGGCACACATTTGATGCCTTTTGGGCTTTCAAATTCACGCACAACGCTTTTCCAGCAGCTACCTACAGTAGAGCAACAGCACTCTCATGGCCAACGGGTACCTTTTGATTTCAATTAAATTTTTAACCATCAAACCACACGCCACGCGTGCATAATTAACAACAGCAACAGCTAACGGCCGCAGGTGACAGGTGTTGTTTGTGGGGAGGAAGAGAAACCGTAGGCCACCAGCATAGAATCACAAACGCTGTACGCCGTGATTTATTTCCATTACTCCCCGAGACCCCGATACCGTGTCTGCAACGGCGCGTGGTTCCGATCTGCCGGTGAGAAGATATAAGATAAGCAGATACAGGTGTGTGGTGTGCGTTCGTTATTTGCTTTCCTTTGGCTTTGCTTTTGTGTGCCATCGTAGCCGGCAGGCTTTTCACAATCGCTGGCACGCAGTTTCGGAAGGAGGCAACAAGTTTTCCCCCGAAATTTTTGAGGCCACATAGCGCAGTAGCACGAGAATGGCACACAATTAACAACATTAAGCCGTGGAAACGTGTTCTTTCTTTGTGGAAAGAGAGTTCTCCATAGCACACGCGATGGTCAATCTGATCAGTTCCGCGAAACGCGAAATAAATCTACTTCAAAAACATTATGTTTTGTGACATGAAAGAGAAAATTACCGGGTAAAAAAAGGGATTCGCAGTGGTGGTGGAGTTGCTTTTCGCTAATGTTAGCATTCAATGTCCAAAAAACGAACCACCGTTAGCTGTTGATGAGAGGCAATTTTCGGGCCGGTTCCGTTGTGGTCAAGGATCAAACAACGGGCTGCCAAAAGGTTGATAACATGAATATGTTTGCGCTTCTTTTTTGTGATTATAAAATAAATTATTATTTGCCCGTTTTGTTTCGGGCTGTTGCGCGGACCGTGACCAACGGGGAAACAACAGTTAAACCGACTTTAATCGAACAGTTTGCTCAATTTCAGTCGGTTACGCGGAATGGTGGAAACTCAATTTACCGTCGATCGACCGGTTTGAGTTGTGCAGGATTACGGTATAAGCGTTTGTCGCACGCAGCGCGCACCCTCTCCGGTGACCAAGCATCCACCTTTTTTAAATTATTATAATTGTATTAAAATAATGAAAACAAACGTAGCACAAGCGGCGCACTACCGAGGAGAGGGAGAAGTGGGGAGATCCCGATATGCATCACATAACAGCTAAAACCGCCCCCGGAAAATCGACCCGTTCCGAGGGAAACCAACCAGCGGGCCACGGTAAACCGATATCAAACACTACAAATGGTTTCAATTAAAAGCGGTAATATAAACAAACATCACGAAATTGATCTATCCTGCCTGCCTCCCTTATGCGCTTCCATCCTTTTGCGGCCAAGCGGCGTTGATGTTTGTTTTTTGTTTCGCGCTTTCGCGTTTTGGAACCATTTTTTGGAGCGTGATGGAGGACCGGCACCACATGATGCGCTACCGCTTTGCGGTTGCATATGCCATGTTTATGGAGAGGAGAAAGGAGGACGTGCCCGCCGATCCGCCGATGACTCTAAAGGGGCTCACTTAGTGCGGCTTTCCGTAGCGGTTGGTTTTTAGCGTCCATTTTTCATTCATCCGTATCGGTCGGTCGGGTCGGGTCGGGTCGGGTCGGGTCGGTTGGTTGGAATGGAATTGGTAGTGGAGTGCAGTGTATAGCTGTGTGGCTGTGTGTGTCGAATTATAGAACGAAAAAGCAAAAAAAGAAAGGAGTAGAACTCGCGATACTAATGAGTGACCACGCTATTTAGTAACCTCGCCGCTAACAGTTGGATGCGTTAATGCTGATAATTTAATTGTGCGGCATCGGTCTACTTCTTTTTTCTCTCTCAATGGTCGGGTTCAAGAATTAAATTAAAACAACATTTCATTAAACTGATTACGAGATATGAGCCCCGGCGGTGTTAGTCAGAGCTTAGATAATTGGATCGGATTTCTTTTGCTTTTGCAGCTTAATTTCCAAGCAGGTTTTAGCAGGCGCATTCGTTTATCTGCCAGTAAATCGAATCTCGGCGATACTATTGGCAACCATTTGTGCTACTCACAACTGCTCACTTTGATTTCATTCGTGCAACAGCCACTGAGCACAAGTGAGGGGAGTGAAATGGAATGGAGCCATCGGCTATCGTGAGGTTGAATGTGAAACTTTTAATTTGCACCCATTCACCAACACTAAATGCAATTTGCACAAGCTGGTCCAACCATCACTTGGGATGTACGAGGAACGAACCGCACAAATTCACAAATTTGCTTCTCTAGTGCGTGCCCACGAACTGTGTACCGTGCAGGCCGCTGCTCCCTGGACTGCCCCCGCGGTACTCAAAACAAACTTGAACTTCACCGTAAGTTGGTCATTTAGAAGGCTCCAGGCAAACTGGAAGACGGGCAGGCAGGTACGGAAAGAAAACCCGGGGGCAAAAAACCCGAGGAAAACATTTGGCGCAATGTTGCTCGCTGCTGGAAGGATGCCTTGTGCCCGTTCCGACGATCAAGACGAACGTTGAAAGTGGTCCAGGTTCATGATGATGGAGATCTAGCGCCGTGGTCCGTGTTGGCAAGTTTGGGACGGAAATTTATTCTCCTCCCCAGGAGAGAGAGATAGCGAGCAGCGTAATGGAGAAACGAACCTCAAGCTCAATTATAGCTGTAGTCAGGCGAAAACTCGGAATGCCATCATGAGGAGGACGAGGAGGAGGAGTTGGGATTAAAAATAAAATATAATTAACGGTAGTCAAACTTTTTAATCCCCAGGTCAGCAGGTCACCGATAGTGAGTGAGGTGATGGTGCTGCTGCTGAGTAACATTACCCTCGCCGGTCGGCCGCTCGCCCGTCGGTTTGTGGTTGTGTCTCCCTGGTCCCTTTCTCCGAGAAAGGCCATGGGGGAGAAAGCACCAAATGCTTCTCGTTATACCAGACAGCTACAGTGCAAGGTGTTAGGGAGGGCGGGATAGAGAGGCGAGAGCGGGAAGGAATTTAAATAGAACCAACCCCAGGTTTGACCCCCCGATCGTTGGTTGATTGGCTGTCAAGGGAAAATTAATTTTCCGAGGGAGATTTTCGGGGGTGGGAGGGTGTGCCGTTCAAATCGTGCTGGCGCGCCCAGGAGTTCCGTTCTTGGACCGATTCATTTAGCATTTCTCCAGCGAATTCCGGCCGGCACACGGTCGATCACGCGGGAATATGGATTTGTCGGGGCGGTAATGGTATTTCCCGTGGACCAGTGTGATGTGTAATGTCATCCACCTCCACGCACACCCACCCACCGCGTTGGAGGAATTTAAATTTGTGCATCGCAAAGTTATGATTGGATCGTGGGTTCGACTCGTGATGTTCGAGATGCGGAGGCTGGCGCTGGGACCATGTGACAGGCCCACACGGTTCACGAATAATTTGTTACCAAAGTCGTGGGGCTGACCCCCTCCCCCCCCCGCACCGGAATCCATCCTCTGGCTGGTGCGAGACCATTTGTCAATCGAAGTGCTTCGAGTGGCGTTCGCCTTCTTTCGACCATCCGACGGACATCTGTAGCTGCCTCAAGACGGTTTGTGCCGGGCACGAATATGTCTTCCATAATCAAATAAACATTTCTCTTGTGTGTTTTCAATTTGTTCTCTTGGTTCTTCGCGCGGCGGTGCACCACAAAAAAAAAATGGCAGAAGCAAACGATCGCGTGTGGCGGCGTAAATCTGGTAGCTGGCGCAAGGTTCTCGACGTACCCGGGGGCCAACATCGCGTGCTAATGTCTTGGCTTCTTTAGCAGTGACTCCGGATTCCCTTACGGGCCCAGCTGCATCTGCCTGTTAATTACATTTTAACTCGAAATACCGTGATTAGTGTGCATTGCAGGGTATTCCCCCTAAAAAGACACTCAGCTGGACATGCTCAGTTGGCTGGAAGAAATGACTTCTCCAGGAGATAATAAGGAACCACACGAAAAGAGAATGTTTAAGAGTGATCTTAAGCTGTTAGAAAGAGCATAAAGAAAGAGAAGAAACAGTTCAAACGAAGAATGAAGGTACTGTTATCTCCACCAGCGCGTTCTACATTCAATTCCCGGAGATAACTTTTGTCTGATCCAACGTGCACAACATACAATGTGTGCCAGAACAGAAACTCACATTCCCACTCCGCCTGGTCTAGGTCCCTTTTATGTATTTTCATGCATTTACGGGAGGGAACAACACCGGTGCCGGGACTGTGCTGTGGGAGCTGGTGCAGTCCAACTTTCAGCACATTATGTCATTCTTTACCAAACTACGGCAATGCGCACCACGCCACCGCACCAATCCGAGGCCACACGCTACTTCCTCCATCCGAAAAACCCCTTTGCTTTGATCGTTTGCTTTCTCGTTCGTTCGTTCGTTCGTTTCGCATCGCCTCATACCCGGCGTCGTCGTCATCGCTTGGTCGGGGAGTAATTTGCAACTCACACACATCATTTCCTGCATGAGACCGATCCGCTTCCTGCGGCCGTATGCCGTATGTGGCCGCTGGTGCCGTTTCAATGAAGAAAAATGAACTGACAACTCCGAGGGAGAATATTGAATTTTCGGGGCCTCTGTTCGAAACGAAGCACACGCTGGGTCCCTCTCTCTCTCTGTCTCTCTGGTTCAGATCCTTTCAGCCATCAAAAAACCACGAAACGATGGCCGGGGCCAAATACAGCCCAGCTCGAGCGGTCCTCGAAGATGATAAATTGCAGAAGCAACCAAAATTACTTAATGGAATTTAATAAGCTGCTGAGCGGCCACCGTGGGACGGCGCATCGCAGTAGGTAGTATCCGTGGTCGGTTGGAGGGCATGACGACAATGTATTCGCGAGGAATCGGGTGGTACGGGTCTCAGTAAGCGTATGCGCCATCAGCATCACCATCAGCATCATCATGAACGGGACGTTGACACTACGGAATATACGGGGTCTTGGTTGGCAGCAGTTGATATCAGATTACCGCATGTGACTCATGAACGGATCTCTATGACCTCTCCGCCGGTAGTCAGTCACCGAGACAGCCGGTCGTTTTGGTTTTTTTGGGGAGCAGCGTTCGAACCGCAGTTCGGTTCCAAATGGATGCTGCCAAAAATAGTGCCCGTGCGTACGAGTCGCTTCCAGTACATTGGTTGCCGTCTTGTGCTTGCGGTTCTTCTTCGTCGGAGAAGGCGCCAACGGTTCTCGGTCTCGGTCTCGAGATCTCTGCTAGTTCTCTGCTGGTCCGCTCCGCTCCACATTTGCATAAAATCGCGTCAGCAGTGAGTGATGGGCCCAGAGCCTAGTACCCAAAACTAAAGGGGCGGGGGGGGGGGGGGGCGGTACTGGCTGGAGACTCCACACTGGAAACCGTCGTCATCGTCGTAGTCGTCGCCGATCGATGCCATCTGGTTGGAATGACAAGTTCTTTTTTGTGATTTCGGTGGCGTCCGGGATGTTTTTTTTTGCTCGATGCTTTATTGTCGTTGTTGCCATCGTTTGCTGTCCGTGTCCGGGGATCTCCTGCTCCTTCTTTTTCTTTTTCTTTTCAACTGCCCACTGCGGTTAGTGAAACTTTACGACACGCGGTATGTGGCGCGTCGGTAGTTTTTTGTCTTCTGTTTGTCGAGGTTGGTACCATGTGCGATTTGAGGGGAGGCGGTTCCCTTCATCCTTCCGTGGTGGTGGTGTCATGTTTGCAGCGGAATCGATTCGAGAGTTAGCTTCACTCGTGTGCCGGCCTGGGTGTGTCGGTGTGTAGAGCCTTCCTTGCACCGGTGGTCGGTCGAGAATTAGATCGCACCGTTTCATTGAACCGATGGGCAGAACCTGCCCCCGCACAAACTCCATCAAATCGGTCGTCCGTCATGGAGAAGCGCACTGGCCCCGGCACGGGCGCCGGGTTTTTGGCCCGGACCGTCGTTATGCCACCAGATGTTGTTGATCGACAGGAGAATGACACCAAAAAGTGGGGAGCAAGGATGGCAACAACAAAAAGAAAAAATGCGAAAAAAAGAGCACTCGGAACTGAAATGCTATCAGTGTCGGTTGACGGTGGTTTGTGCGACGGTTGTTTGCCATGTGTTTTGATGGTGTTTTGCTCCGGTCAGTCCAATGGCCCAATACACACCGAAGTAGATTAAGGCGTGGGGTGGCATACTGCCGTGGAACGCAATTTGCTCGTTTCCGTTCGAAGTTTGAACTTGTTCCGCTGCAAAACAGCTATGACCTGGGTCGCGTCGGTGCCGGTACCGACCCCGGAGACAAATTCTCCCTCCTGGTAAATCTTGTGATCCGTTACTCTGTCGTTGGCGACGATGGTGCATTGGTTCCGTGGATGAAATGTAAATTATAATTGTTTTTGCTGCATGAAACTACGATCCGGGTGAATCCCGGGATTGAGTGGCCCTCCAGTATGCTCCAGTCTTAATGAGAAACTTTTCGCAGCAAACGATGCTGCATTGGGCGACAATCCAAGGAGCCCCCCCCTTCCCCAGGGCGCGCAAATTGAGATCGCAGTAGTGGCGTCGTTTGCCTTCAGCGAGAACGAGAAAGCGTGGCAACGGCAGTTTTCCTTCGCCAAGCTGTTTTATTAATTAACAAGTTTGGTTGCTTTGGTTGTGTGTTTGCTGCGACTGCGATCGGTGTTGGGCTCGTGCTCGTCGCATTCCATCGGAGCAGGCGAGATTCTGATTTTCAATATTGCTGAGTGTTTTCCCGGGGCCACTTAGGGACTCGGTGGCGGTGCTGCCGCTTGCTTGACTGCCAAAAACCTTGGACAACCCGGGAACCGTAATGGATGCCACTATTCGGGGAAGCGCGAACTCGGGAAGGCCCCCCGTTCTCTCAGCCCTTAGCATTCCGTCCTCCCGTTGTCTGGTCCGGTCCGTGGGTTTTTTGGCGTAAATTTTCGCGCGAAAACCCCTGGAGGGGATTTTTTCCGCCGCTATTTACGGTTCGCCTCGCGGCACGGCTTTAGTTTCAACGGTGGCACGGGGTTGCACTGCAAACTTTTGGCCACTGCAGTTTTCCTCACCTCCGCTTTCCCGGTTATTTGTCACCGTCATCGTCGCCCCGTTTTCGTTCGGTCGTCCGGTTTGTTTGGTCCGCTGGTCGGTCGGTTGGTTGGGTGTGTTTTACGATGGTGTCGCCTTGGCGATGCCATTATCATTCTTCGGTTTGGTCTGGAACTTTTAACTTGATTTTCTTTTGTTTGCGCGCTGATCCTCGGAGGCAGAGGAGGCAGCGAAAGAGATCCGACGAAAAATACGAGCACCCGGCTCTAGGGCCGGATCTTTCGGCGCTAAAACTCAAGTGTTTTTTTGAAGAAAAAAAAAAGAGAGGAAAGCCCGGGTGCAAATGAAGGAGACTCCCTAAAGGTGCCAAGAGGCGCAATTATTCCTGTCGCTAGTGTCGAACCACCCGCCCGGGGGCGCGAGAATGGCAGAGAAAGGGGGACAGGGCAACTGCAGATCCCCTGGAACGCCATCGCTCTGGCAACGGGTTTTAAATTTCAATTATGAAAATTGTCGCCATTAGTTAATTAGCAAAGGGGACGCGCTTCGAACGCGCGGCGCAAGAATCGCCGGGCAGCAGTGTGTCCTTGGTAGCGAAGTGAGCGAGTTACTCTGTGGGGTGTTTTTTTTTTATTCAGAAGCGCAAACGCTCTTCTTTTGCGTTCCATTGGAAGTTTTATTTTCTGCAATCGTATTTGTAGCTGCAGTAAAGGGTCGCAGAAAAAATTACCTCCGCTATTTTTCATTATTTTGGCTTTTGTGTGATCACACTACTCGTTAGTCATCGTGGAAGGGTTTTTGCGTGTCCGGTCGGTTGCTATGGCAGACATAGGGGTGACAATTCGTAATTCATACCCTTATTTGAGTTATTGCAAATTAAAATTAGCACACAAAAATCTCAGTTTCACACAGGTTTTATCAGGTCTGTATGCAAAATGATACAGAAATGAATCCACATGATTGGAATAGTACATCATGATATTGGTTAAATGGATGTCCATAACAAATTTCGAACGTACTTGTGTAAAAAGAGTTCAGTGATTTATACACGTATTATTACTATTTTGTTAACATATGAACGTGGAAAAAAAAACATAAAAACACATTAATGTTCATTAATTCCGCATTATTTAGGTCATGCTTTGATTGATTACTTAGGGCATGATTTTTATTAAAAAAGTCATCAAATCAATAGCTCGATGGACAGATATGACTATTATTCTTTGAGATATATTCTTCAGGATAAAAACAAAAAGTTCTTTTTAAAAAAACATGCAAATTTACCAAGTTAGCAAATTCTTTTGCTGTTAAATGTTAATATAAATAAATCTAATGCCACCCATCCACCCTTTCACTAGTTAGCAATTTACACACCACAAGACAAGCACAAAGATAACGCGAAAGAATGTGTAACACGCAAATGAACAGCTACTCCAGCCGCATCTCGGCACAAAGAATCCACGGTACGCGGTCTGTCTGAGGCCCGCGTCGTAATAAATTTCGCTTTCATCGTCGAACACCGCTTGTTGACAGCAATGCAATCTACAAAACAGTTGCCCCGAGTGCCGCGCGGACGGGAAAATCTGTTACACATTGTTAGCAGGTGTGAACCGGGTTGAGGTTGAGTTTGTGCGTGAAATGTTAAATATTAGAAATTCGTTCCCGTGTCGCTTGTGGCTTGTCGTAGATTACGGTCCAATTCTACCGAAGGAATCGAAATAACCTTCGTGGCACTTCCGTCACGACTCTCGGTGACTATTTGCTTCACGGATTTGCCATCGTCTTCTGACCATCATCTGTTTGTGCGTAGCGTGCTTTGAACTTTACACTTGATCACGTTTCAAGTGGTCTGCTTACACTCGCGTCGCACAGGACAAAAGTTGTAATCAAGTCCGGAAGAGATCCGGTAAACAGCAACTCAAAACCTTCCATCCATCGATTCCATTCATTTGAACATCCTTTCGTGTTCGTTTCGTACCGTTCGCCCAACGAGCTCCCGTATTGATTCTTCATCTGTCGTTCGGTCGTCCATTCCACAGCATCGTCCGATTACAAAGAATTCATTTATCGCCGCTTCACTGGGACTGTGTGTGCGTTGGTGTGCACGCTCTGGTACGTGAAACTGTCTTAGGAGGTAAGTGAGTAGGATTCAGTATGATCTGTTAGTCTCTACTCTTGCCGCTTCTTGCCTCTCTACTCCTTCTACCCGGGTTCCCGGACACGAAGAAAAGTGCGAGCAAATGCCAAAGTATTTCGTGCCCCGTGCCAATCCCAATCAATCCGTAACCCGGGGTTGTGCGGTGGTTTCGCACTCCACGTTTCTAGGGCGGTGGCCATGCTTCCGTCGTCTTCGTGCATTAAGTGTCGAAAGTTATCTTCTCCGCTCTGCTGGTCGCTGCGCTCTCTAGCAGGCAGGCAGGCTGGCAGTCAGGCAGACAGGCCGAGGTCACATCCACACGATCTCGATCCCCAACTCCCCGGCAATTTTGCACATTTGTCCGTCAAGTTCACACCGGGGATGCGACGTGGGTTGCCTCACTGGTTGCTGTCAGTGCGCACCCAACGGGCGGATGGTGGAGGGAGGGAGGGAACCACTTGAAGTGCGAATAAATGTCTGTCATCGAAGAATGATGAACGGTGCTGGAACCGTCTCAAGAAGCAGTAGCAGCAGCACCGTACACTTCCTGTGAAGTGAGATCTATGTCCAGCTGTTGAATTGCTTTTCTCCCTCGACCGGACGGCCAGTCGGTTTGTAGTGTTCCGCGTTTCCGGCGCCTCCGTGCACTTGTCTCTGTCTTTTATCGTTGCTGAATCGTGGGAACGTTGCATCATTTGAATTGGTGGTGGCAGTGCTGCTGCTGCCGCTATTACTACAAAGCGGTGCAGTATCTTCCGGTCTGATGCTGGTCACGCGGCGCTTTCATTCCTGTTTTCTTGTCCGAATTGTGAGGCAGCCAAACCTGATTAAACCAGTATTTTCCCGGTTGTAGTTGTTGCAATGTAGTTAAGCAAGTGTAAAGGGCAGTAAAGGGCCAAAATAGGTGAGTTTTACCTTTACCAGCGTCGCTATTTATGGCGTCGATCCCAACTCACTTTGAAGTGCTTTTCTTTTTCTCCCTTTCCGGTTTTTTTCTGGCGGAAATTATGCTTTTGACCAGTGTCTTCAACATCAAAGCGTTCGTGGCGACTGGTGGCCGCGACGATGTTCGGTGTTATCCTTTCCTGTTAACCCGGTTTTCCGTTTGCTCTCTTCACGTTCATCTCGCTTGCTTTCGTGTTCCAAGACGCCCAGGATTCGGACACCAGAATGGCAGCTCAAGCGAGTTCGAAAATCACAAAAAGCCCTCGACTTCTCGGTAATGCAAATTGATTCGCTTACTTAACATTTTCCGGTTGCCCATTTTCTGGAACCCATCATGGGATCACGCGTGGGTCTAAAATATTCACCCCGCCCGAAAAAGGGGATTCAATCGTGTCGCTGGTCGAAGAAAAGTGAAAGAAAAAACTAAAAGAAAACAAACAAAGAGGGTCTATTTAGTGTGGGTTTCCCGTGTTTTTTTTTTCGCTGGAGCGGAAAGCGGAACAAGAAAAATCCCAGCTTTTGAATGGTGATAAACGGCCCACGCCTCGATAACTGCTTCATCTTAAAGCAACAGTTGTGCAACCGGTCTCTGTAAGCTTAGGTGATGCCTGATCCCATCGAAAGGAAGGGGAACTGATTGGTCGGTTGGTACGTCAAAGGTTGCGAGAGTTTCGGGGAAGCGGGATGCTGAACCGCAACGCCGAACGCTCGAGAGTAGATAAGAGATTATTTCCAGTTTTGTTCTGTCCACTAAGCGCATCAAAGTGTCGTGACCAACCACACGTATATGTGTCCTTGTTCCGTTAGAACAGTGCAGAGCGTCGGCGTGCCCTGCAGAACGTTGCTGCAATCGTTGCTATTGCGCAACCGATTGTGAAGCTTAGAGTTCAGACAAATGCGATTGGATTTCCTCCAGGAACCGAAGGCCACTGTGACGCAATCGAACGATGTGTTCACGTGTGTTGATTTCCTAGAGCCTATGAGTCCCTGGAGGTCGATCCGAAGAAGACCAAGGACCATGGATTGGCTCTAGCGTTTTGGATCGATTTCCTCGTGACGATTGTCGATAGCGTGACATTAGGTCCAGTGGTTCTGCAAAATGTTTCGCTCGCTCTGTAGACATCGATTCGATGTTCTACGTCCCAGATCTGACGCACCGTGTGGCCCGGAAGGCACTGCAGTGACGATACCGAAATGCTAATGGGCTTATCTTCCGGTCGTGATCCGTCGGAGCGAGCCCGGCCGCCCGGCTACGGTGTTTATGTGAGGAAAACCCATACACCCTACAGCCAGTCGGCGTCTAGAGCGGTTCCTGAACCCTAATTAAGGAACCAAGGGGCTCGATCACAAAAATTCAACTTTCACTGTTCGTTAACAAGGCGTTGGCGATGGCGCAGGCCCGCAGATAGGCTGCCCGGGTCGCACAGGATCAGGTCTTTGATGTGCTGTGCTTTAACCGTCGATGACCACCGGGAGACATTGAACCATCCTGTGACCTCTGGTGTGCTATGATTTCGTTCGGTACAAACATTCCGTGCTCCCTTTTCCGTCCGACAATTCGAATTGAATTCCTCCAGTACCGTTTGGAAAGGGCTGTCGGGGAGTGGCTGTGGTCCCGGAAAGAACGTTTTATTCCGACGACATTCGCCACCATTGCTACGACAACCGATGACGTGACCGTGACGGTGCTCCAGTATTTTGTGGTGAGGAAAATAATTAAAAGTTTTTAATAAGCAAAGTTAGGTACCTCAAGAGCTCGATCCAGCTTACATCTCACCAGGAACCACCACCACCACCACCAGCAGCTGGCTGGAGTTGAAAGAGTTGGCAGAGAATTATCAGCCACCTTCGGTGCGCTCAGTGAGTGGAATACGGCAATTGGTTCCATCTGTAAAGCAGCTTTCGACGAAGGTACAGAAATGTGAAACACATTGCAACGTTTGTGGGAGTTTGCGGGTGTACTCTTTGGAATCATAATTGAGATGCAATGTAAAAGCGCGGGAAATCACGGAACCCCATTCAGTGTAATTGGTTGTTCAACGAACGCAGCATGATGAAAGCACGATAAAAGACCCATTCCTCTTGATTTGGACTCTGTTTTCACGCGGAAAAGAAGTGTTGCGTTCTCGTGTGATGCCTTCTGGGAATTAATGCCACGTTTTTGGCGATACACATCCCATTTCCCTTACACGCTGTTAATATAAATGCGTAAACGACGCCTTTATGCGTTGCTGCTCCCGTGATTTCGTGCAATCATGAGTTGATGTTTCCAAATTCGAAACTACGGTGGAATGGCGAGAAAGTGATTTGTTTCTCTTTGCCCCCCGCAATACGTTCCCGAAGCTCATGTGGAATACACGACAGTACTGACAGAAAGGATGACCAGGCGGAGGTGAAGCAGAAGCATGGCCAACCCAGACCTCGCGCCGTTATGTGATGAATGATCATTTCGTTTAGTTTGTTTGTTGTGCAATAAATTTAATGGAATTCGTTCTTGGCACGGCTGTTTGCTTGGGTCATCGTGAGTGAAGCCAACTCGTTCTGCTCGTGTTACGGAATCGTTCTCGATTCCTAGCTGCTCCGTAGGTGACTCCTAGGGACTACCAGTTCCCGGACAAACTAGCGTCATATTTGGATAGCAGCAAGTGAATCAAGCGTCAAGCAGCGGAAAACGACGACGAACAACCGAGACGACACCGTTCCGTGCAGAGAGAGAGAGACAGAGCGGTGAAGATAAGAAAGCGTGCCAGGCGGTAGTAAAAGCGAATTCTTTTCCTTTCCCCGTTGGTGTTGGCGGAGATTTTACCACCGCGAATGGGATGTGCTGGGAGTGCAGGGAATTGTGGAATTTCGTGTAAGGGGCAGGGGACGATGTACATCAACGAACCCAACGAAGACACCCTGGTGCTGCTGCTGCTCAATGTTGCTCACTGTGCTGCTCCTGCTCTAATGGTTCTCGCCTTTCCCTTTTTTTGCTTTGCTTGCCTTCCCACTCTGCCGCTCGAGCAAACGGTTTCGAGGAACCGAAATTGAATTTTATTCGTTTGCTGGCAGCCGACTGGTGCTCGGCGCGTTGTCGCGTTGCATATGGTACGCATCCATGGTGCGCACAGAGAAATAAAGGACCCCATTGGGGTTTGGGAGTAGAAGGAGCACGCCAAAGTACGCTGGCGTCGACGTCGACGGGGAATTGAAACCACCTCGCCGGGTTCACTGGTGAGGTTTGGCTGACAATGGAATCAAATCGACGGTTCGGTGCCAGAAGCTTAGGAGTCAACCGAGTTTCCGGGGAGGCGGGCTCTGGTGCCCTTTTGTGAGCTTTCGGAATGGAATCGGTACACGACGAAGTGGTGGAAAATGTCGAGCAAAATGCCGTTTGACTGAGACTGGCTGGGCTCATAAATTCATCAGCGGCGGACAATGCGTTGCCGTCAGTGCTTTGAAAAAGCTGGCCTTGGTGTTGGGGAATAAGTTTACGTTTTCTCCGGTGACGCGCACGGTCCGGAAAAAGCGAATAGTGCCAAGGATGGTGGCTCCGTGTACTCCCCAATCAAGGCCATCAGTTAGTGAGGATGCTGCACGCGATCCTTTCCTTGCCTCGCATTCGCATGGCTCAAGGTTAATGTGAGAGGAAAGCAGAAGCGACTATCGTAGCAAGTTGAGTGAAATTTCTTTTCCATCAAAGCGTGGATCAAAGCCGCCCAAAGCCGGGGATGCTGATGAGAACGATCCAGCCGCTTGTGGTGCTCAGTTCAGTTGAGCCATTGAGCCATCGTGCGATTGGGAAGCCAGCGGACGACTGAAAAAGTATACGATTTTGTCCCATTAATCGGAACTACTTTCACGTCGAGGTCATTTATCACAATCAGTCATATCCATTCGATGAAGAGAACGGCTGAGAACCATCTGTGTCGACACACGCCAACAGGAAGATGATATACCACCGTCATCATCATCATCATCATCATCATACTCGTCGTCGTGGTCGTCCTTTTTTTTGTAAGCAAGGTCCCAGAAGAAGAGCAGCAACAAAAGTGTAGCCGGGTTCAGCCAGCCGTTTTTCTTCCCTCCGTTATTTTGCCATTGGTGATGCTCTTTAAATCCTTCGACTTTGTTGTCGACCAAGTCTCCCGTCATCCCGGACTCCCTTCCATCTATCGCTTCGTTTGCCCGTGTTCGGGAGTGTATGAAAAAGAGACGACATTTATTTATAAACGTGCAACTGAAAGAGAGAGAAAGAGAGAGAGAGCGGGAGAGAGAGGGAGCGATCGGTGGTGCCGGAAGAGGGAGGTGGTTAGAAAAACACTGATGCGCATAGAGCAGCAGCAATCTTGACATACTCTCGTTTCGCTTTTTCATGTTGAGCGCACGGCCGCATACATAAATACCGTGGCACATGCACCCCGTGATGGAACCACCCTCTCTCAAACCCCCCCCCCCTCTCTTGGTCCAATACGGTGCGTGGATGTGGTGCACACGGTGCCGGGGCGGGATGGCGACGAATGGCAAACATATTTATCAATGTCATCATTTTTATTAAATAGATATTAATAGACGTCTCTTTCTGCTCTTTCGGCGAGGTTTCGGCTTTCATGGCGCGGCCATAGCGGAAAGGGAGGCTCGCGTTGCATTCGCGACGATTGATAGAGTGGAAGGAAGGGAGGGAAGGTTAGATGCTGTGGTTGTGGTGTTGACTTTTTGCGCGCCCTTAGCTACTGTGGGCCGGTCGGAGGGGTCGGGAATGGTAGAGAAGGTTATCGTTCTCGATGTGTTCTTCCCACTCGAGAGAGAGAGGACGGTCGGAGGGGGTTTAGGAACGGGGAAATTCACGTTTCGCTAGGCCAGCCACCAGGCGCCTCCATCATTCATCAAATGTGCGAGATTCATTTTTCGCGTGGATAGCATAGTACGGTGAAGGTGGTGGTGGTGGTAGTGGTGGTGGTAGTGGCCGTTGCGCAACCTCTTAATGCGACCAGACGTTGTCACAACAGTGTCACTCAACATTTGTCCTGGTTGTCCCCGGTGTGGTTTGTGAAGCCGACGCGCTGTCTAGCGTGGAACCGTGATGAGCGTGATGAACATCATACTTTTAGCGACAACGATATGAACCAGCTGGCAAATACACACCCCCGGACACACGCGCGCACTCGTGCAGTTAACGGACGGCGGCCTTGATGGGCACGCTTGCGGTGGTCAATATATGCCAGGCCCCCTTCTGGGGCGGATGCCTTAAGTGCAATGAATTAATAATCTTTCGTCGTGGCGTCAGCACGCCGGATGACCACACGATGACCTGACCTCGACGTGAGCTTCAACTCAGCTCAACGGTTTCACTGACTCAGGTCACGTACGGACGGCCGGACGGACGGCCGGCCGGACGAGTCCAAATTAATCTTTCCCCGAAAGCTCCAGCGCACAAATCCTCCCTCTTGGCCGGGCCTCTTCACTCGGTGACACGAGAATCGCGTGGTAGCGTAGTTAATTAATAATCAAAAGGTAGTTAGTGTCATCTCCTGCCCGTGTGATGCGGCAACCCGGCATGGCCGTCATTAATGGGAGACACTATCGGTCACTGAGTAGCGATGTGGATGAATTCCCGGGCGCCCGGAATGGTGCTGGCTGCTGGATGTGTTAGATTAAGGGAGGGTAATGACTTGATTGAAAGTACCGGCGCACTAGGAGCAGGTCTGGTGCGATATTAGCTAGCTGATGTGGTACTTTGCTGGCCAGGGGGTGTGAGATATGGGGATTTATTTTTGGGGTATGTTAGTGATGAGTGATCAATCATTTGAAAGAAATCGTCGTTTGTTGAACACTCTTCCAGCAAATTGACTTTTGGTGAAGATTTTCGCAAGAAAAAGATGTTGCTTTGGACCGTGTTTTTGAGAAATTCATAAGCCATTCATTTTTACTATGATTTGGTAAAAAAATGGGGATAACGTAATACATGCAGGCTTTGCTTTTCATATAGTTCCTGTTCGAGTGAAGAATATAAATGGTTATAGCTATTTGCAAATCTACCTTTTGGGATTGAAAAAATGATTTTTTTAACTGATAGGTTATTCTTTTCAGCAAATAGTAAATGAGTTTAAACAGAAATTGTTGTTACGCCATTTCAAAAATTTGATATCAAGCAAGAATCTCGATTAACTGAACAGCAGCTGGAAACCTTACGTAAGATGATGAAGGTAATTAACATTTTAACCGATTAACATGTTAGTGAAATCCTGTAAGTTTTCTATGCATCGCATACGAATTTTTTTTTTAAATTAGCGAGATGGTAGAGTGTATATTATATCAGGTGGTCTACGGTGTTCTCATTTCGCCGAGTCAGAATAACCTTGAACTTATTTTGGCCAAACTAAAAGCTGCATAATTTTACATTTTACAATGTTAATCAACAGTCGAACGCACAATCTATAAACTTATTATTCCAGTTTCAATTCCTCCATGCAAATCGCAGCAAATGGCACATTACTGCTCAATTCACAAATGAGTGTCCACCTAAACGAGTCCATTTTGAAGGGAAAAAAACATGAAACCTTCTCAAACGGCAACCATTTATTTGATATGCTGCATAAACATCCTTAATATCAGTCAATGTTTAACTAGCACCAACCCGCCCAACCTTACGGCTAGCACTTGATAACGATTGCAACTTGGACGATTAGGTTTGGCACAGCGCGCACCCGTGGTGGGAGGTTATCATTTGCGAATGTGTTAAGAAATTATGCATCGATGAAAAATCAACAGCCCGAGCCCCTTTTTCCATTTACAAACTGCTTCCGGTCCAAGTACCTGGGTACCAAGTTTGCCTAAAACGGAATATGGTGCCCATCGCCTGTGAGCAGCAAGCAAAGCTCTGTCCTTTAAATGCCACGCCACTTACCAGAGCCGAGGCGGACGTTTCAGCCATTGTCATGGTGTAATTTTATTTTCCTTCAAAAAGCCAAAGCCTTGAAGTGGGTCCAGCACCGGCTGCGGTCGGTACTAGCGCGTACCATCGGCACTTTCGACGCTTTTCCGGTGCAATTCGCTTGTGCCTGGCAGCCCAGCAACGCAGCAGCATCCAACTATTTTCCCTTCGACATCGGTGGCTACTTCGGTCGGAGAAAATGCTTCTTTCGCGAGGCTCGACTTAGTTCAAAGAAGATGGTCGATCGGGCGGTCCTTCCGGTGCCTTGTGCCACGAATCCGGCACAGCTTCGATGGACTCCGGCGTCGTCGGCGACACAGTCCGGCGTGCCCTTCATTTATCCGTCGCCACACTCAAAAGGGAGCATAAAATGGAGCAGAAATTTAATTTAATTTAATTCAATTTTTCCATCACTGGTGTACCACCCTCAACAGGGGAGAGTGCCAAGCAATGTCGTGGTGGTGGTGGTGGTGGTGGTGGTGATGGTTGGACAGAATATGATTTTCCCTTCTGTCGACCATTTTTGCTTACTCGCGTTTAACGCGATCGCGATGCTGCTGCTGCTGCTGCTCCTGCTACTGCTGGCTGCCTCTGTGTGAGTCTGGTGGAAAGTTTGCAAGGATTTGCGATTTTCACTTTTTGCAGAACCTGAAAAGGAAGCTTGCAGGCTTGCGCGTTACTTGCACGTTACACCAGAAGCACTCCTGCTTCTGAACTAACTTTTTGGGCTGACATCAGCAACCATTTCGCCTTTCGCTTCCATTTCGCTCCCGGGCAAGAAGGCGATGGCGCAATCGTACGCCGATTGAGAGTGTGTCTTTTGAGTAAACTTCTCTCGTTCCTAATTTGCTGCAAGTGGCGTGCACGCTATGAGCGGCAGCCACACGGAGAGAGTTCATCAATTAGCTGCGTGATTTATGTACTATGCCGTACGATTGGTGGTGTATCTTCTCTGGTTGGCCCTCCCTGGAGTCCCTCGATATTGATGTGATGCGCTGCTGTCGAAGTGGATTGGCGGGAGGGAATTGTAAAAATCGAACAGAAACACGTTCCTTTTGTTTGGGCAACTGTTCCCTTGGCGTGTCGCCGCACTTTGTGTGGCGTGTCGAACATGGCGCATCATATTCTTTTTTTTTATGATCCCCATAGCTCCGTTACACAACAGAACGCCACCATTGGTGGATTGCTACGCTACACGCGCCCTCAAACGGCCAAAAACCGTTTAAAGCAAACAACAGCAATGAGGGTGGTAGAGTGCAATAAAAATGATTTTCTTCAGGATTCCCCTCATGCCGGGGGAATTGGGGACTCCCTCGATGCCGAAAATCGAGCGAATTCGAACGAGCTGCTACGTAGCGTTCGTGCATAATCCAGTCCAGAAATCCTAGTGTGCCGGCGGTTACGAGGGAGAGGTTTAACGACTCCGTTTGGAATTCTCAAAATTAGATTTATGTGCTGGTGGGGGAGTGGGGGCCGGAACAGTAGCGTGACTACTGGTGGGACTTCCGATACTCCGGATGAATCCGGTGTGCAACAATACCGTGCAATACGGCGTAGCGCTAGTAGTTCGTCCATTTTACTGCTTCAAACATCGAGGATGGTTGGTTGGTTTGGTTCGTTGGTTCGTTGCGAGCGTCGTTTCTTAATCGTGAGTAATGAGGTGTACCACCAATGATGGCACCCTTGGCCGCTTCGTTCGGTTTTGTACCGAAGGAAACCATCGGCATCATCATCACCAGTAGCAGCCTCTTCTACTCAACCACATCCGGTAGCGGTGTAATGGTGGTGGCGGTTGGGTCGTTCGGCCAAGATGGATGACTGCATACATTGTTCAAGCTCATGTCTCTCATGGGGTGGTGGTTGGTGTTGGTGGTTAGGTGAAGCTCATTTACCGATTTCTGGTAACAAGCCGCTCATCGATGCTTCCTCTCATCGTGACGCGAGGCGTGTTTGGTGGTGAATACGAAACGTACGCGAACGTGGAGTTTGTTGTTTGGCTGCTCTCGATGAAACCTGCGATGCTCGGGGGAATGATGATCACGATGATGATGAGGCTGAGGATGAGTAGAAGGAACGTATGCTAGCGGCACAAAAGTGTTAAGCGCTTCCGGTCGATTAAAGCGCGTCCCTTGGCGGTCGGACGAGCTGCACATGGTAAAGAAGGACGAAGAAAGAAGAGGAAATGGGCAAAGGATCATGGCACAGGGTATGGTTTACTGGCGTAGGCTTATCCTGCCCTGTCTGCCTCTGACCCGCTTCCCGATCAAAGACAGTGCCACCATCGCATTGCTCATCGGTTAGTTTGGCGCGAGCCTGTTTGCTATCCATTGAGCTATTTGGTCGTCTGTCCGGAACCGACGGAAGTGGTGAAGCGTCTTTGTTCGCAAGGCCAATCAAGGGTCGCTCATATTCCGGCCCGTTACATACTCTGGACCGTGGAGTGCGGACGGATGGAGCGAGCCACTGTGCGGCCCAAAATGGTAGCAAACAGCTAGCGGTCGTTCATAATATTGCTTCTCTGCCCGCTGCTGCTGCTGCTGCTGCTGGCCGAGTCGAGGAAAGATGAAACCGTGAAAGCCGGAAGTCGATTGGTTAGCCAGCTCATTGAGCCAGGGAAAATATGGTTCGGATCAGGTTCGGAATGCTAGATGGGTTTATCGGCGACAAATGGGGTCTCCTACAAGCTGCTAGTATGCTTATGCTGACGTTTGTGATTAGGAGTCGCCTGGAAATGAAAGAACTGGGCAGTGCTAACGGGTATTGTTTATTATGTTTGCGAGAGTAATGGAGACAGGGAAGAATTACGATTGTTGTGGGTATGTGAAAGTACTGTAGTTAGAATCATTTGAAGAATACAAAGAAATGTGATAAAATGAGTAACATGGTTCTTTTTTGCATGTAGAATTAACATTAATTAAAACATGTAGAATGATTAACCTGCGCCAAGTTACATGGTGTGTTGGAGTGTGTGTCAGTAAAAGTTTAATTCGATTCTGTTTAAACTAAAAAAATGGTAGAAATTATTTCTCTCATTTTTTCGTCAATAAAACGTTACCAAACCAGATAAAATTTGTCGTATTTTACTCTGATAATTTTGTTCAAAATCATTTTGTGAATCCGTCGTTACTGTTACGTTCTGAGGGAAATGCATCAAAATTAAAAATAAAGGTCCATGACTTGGGTTATTTTGAGTCCCTCAGTTCTTTTTATTTGGTAACAGTATATAATACTTCAATCTGGTAATTTTTCACCGTTGGTCTAAACCCCAAACTGGATAAAGCCCAAAACAAGTTTTTATTAACAAAAAGGCATTTAGTATTTCATGGCTAGCTTCTATATCTTTGTCAGCGTAACTTGTTACAACCAAACTACCAAAAGTTTTGAGTGAAAATCTTTTTCCGTTTCTCCGATACTGTCAGTTTGCGTCAGAAATGAACGTTATTTCTGGTATTGCATTCAACCCAGGTTATTTCAGTCTAATCCGTAAATGTTGCAGGTTAGTGATGAATGATCGAACGATTATTTCATTTCCAAAGAACTTCCATTTCGTTGTGCGTCATAATTTCGAAACAATACTGCACAGGGCTAAGCTATGTAATGTTTGCCACCGAGAGATGCTCGAGAAAAACATGAAACATTCCGTGCTCCGGTGCTGCGGTGGCCAGTTTGATAAAGCTTGGACAAAACAAGAAAGTTACGAGAGCAACCACACAATCACTGATCTAAAGTCCGCACCAACCGACCGACCAACCGAGCTTGCTTGCTCTGCGGGTCTGTGCGGCTTTGCTTCAAGTGTAGAGCCGTTGAGAAAGTTGCGGACCTGGCCACCCACTTGGTCCCGCTGTTGTTGTGCACCCGGTGACGGTGCTAGTTCTGTTCTGGTTCTGTTGCTTTCCACGTGGTTGCTCTTTTCCGTGTTTGTTCCATTGTGTACGTTTGTGTGTTTTGCTGATTTTTCCTCTTCCTTTCCCTTCCCTTCCCACAATCCTCTTCGTCTACTTTTGTCGTGCTCTCTCTCTCTCTCGGTTGTGGCGTCTCCATCCATTCTTAAGCACTATAATCTGTTCCATCGTTTCGAAGCTACAAAGTTCGGCACCAGGAGCGGGACAGATTGCTGTTAGCCCTCCCCCAAAAACGGATCCCGGCGGCGCTGGAGGATCTGTGGGGACCGTGTTGAGTCAACCTCGGTTTCTCGGGCTGCCACTCCTGTCACGCGCACCATTCGGTTGGACTTTAAGCCGGCTTCCGGATGTTGTTTTGAGCGGTGATTCCTGTGTGTGTTTCTGTTTTTCTTCTTTGCCATTCTGTTTCCGATTTGTTCACATTTGTCGCTACTTTGTCCCGAATCCGTTTTCCATTTTCAAAAAAAAAAAAGAAAAACAAAAGAAATGATGAAATAAACTCGCAAAAAAAGCAACAACAAAAAATAAAAAAAGGGTGCCGGCAAAGCACTTCCTTATGCGCGCACTTTTTTGTGTTGTTCTGGCTTTACAAACTAACAAAACAACTTTGGTGCTGGTGCTGCTGCTGTTGCTGCTGCTGGAAATGCTGCAGACGCAAGCAATGTTTATGCCAATGTGTACCGGCCAGAGATTGTGCCGTCGGATAGATGGGTGACGCGCCACGAGACTTTTGGGCTTTTGGGCGGGAGCTCACACGATTGACATTGACTGTCCTGGTCCGGTCCTGTGCGCAATTTTCCCCCGGGCGGCGGATAGTTTTCCAATTTGCTACCGCCGCTCAGCATTCAGGAGCGAAGGGGTGAGTGTGGATTGGAAAATCATTGTTTCAGCAGCGCATTCTGTCCACGTGTGCCAGTGTGTGCGTGTATTTTGAAGTGAGTCAGCCCTTTTCTGGGAAGAGGATGGCTTAAAACATATTTTTTTTTGTTTCGCTTGGAACGAACACCGCCCAACCCAGGCCACTCTAGGGGCCGCTGATCCTTTAGATCGGTTTATGAAGGTGTACAAAGCTGGAGAGAACGGTTAGATCCGCTGTCCAGCGATCCGACGGTCACGGTGAAATTGATTTTTCCGAATTCACGGACTAGCGTTCGCGGACTAGACGTGGCAGGTTTCGGTCGAAGCCGACGCCGAGCATGAGCCATGTGAAGTGTAGGAATCAATCTTACCAATCTGTCACATCTTGACAGCGTGTCCGGTTCCGGTGCAGAGAGTTCGAGGGCGTAGTGTTGATGCCACCGAATCCCTTTTTTCCCCGAAAAATGGCAATGGCAAAGTCCCAAGGTCCCCGGAGTCACAGATGGACTCGATCTGGGGATAGCAGATTTTCCCCGGAAAACGACGAAACATGGCGACCGCGCTGCTGCGTCAGCGGGCGATTGTCAGGAGCTAGTTGGGATCTAGTAGTCAGTTGAATCCCTCGAGAGGGGCGTATGTGCCTGCAACCCTTAAACCGAGCGCTTTGCTGTCGTCGAAAAGCCACGGATCACACGGCCCGTCGACCGTCGGAGGTTAACTCGAAGCTTGAAGACGTCAACGCGTGCAGCGGGTGTCCCTTACCAGCGCTTTATTCTGGTTCCCTTTCGATCGGCCTGCACCGGCGTGCGATGATTTATTGCCCCTTTTAACTGCTCCACAAACCGGATGGCCACGGACAGTAGACGAGGGAGAGGGTGAGTTCGGTTCTGTTCCTGTCCGGGGTTCCCGGTGTCATATCATCATCATCATCATCATCATCGTGGTCGTCGCTACGAGGGATCGGCTCGACCATAACATCGAGAGCAAACAATGCCAATGTCAGCGCGCACGCCAAGGAGTGGCTGCGTCGTGCTGTGGCCCATTGCGATGTCCCCGTAGGTCCCGTACTCGAAAAGCGAAACGATCGAGGTTTGAAGTGGAGAACACATTACCCGGGGGCTACGATGTTTGCACGATAGTTCAGTGATTTTCTTTCGCCTTTTTTTTTGTTTTGTTTGCTGCTGCCCCGTTCCGTTCCGAAAGTAAAATCCTTTTTTAATGTTCCTTCCCGTTCTTTTCTTGTTCTTCTGCTTTCACAGGCCGCCTCGTTACGCCACGCCCGACCCTCGATGCCGATTGGTTGCGTTTGTTGACTCAGGCAGCGCGCTTAGCCACTCGTCCCGGGGTCTGCTGTCAACGGTTCCGGTTGCACGTACGGCTCGTTCCGGGTGTTTTTAGGAGCAGAAGACAAGAAGAAGAGGAGGGCAGGAAAAAAAGTAAGAACCGAGTGATCGAGTGGTCCCGGCGCCGCCGTGGCGACACCAAGGCAGACAGCAGAAGGAAGGTCGTGTAATTAAAAAAATATTTATGAATCCCTGACAGACAGAGGGCCCCAGTGTGGTTCTGCTGCTGCTGCTGCTGCTGCTTGTATCGTTGCACAGTCAGCCAGTCAGCGAGAACACGGAGTGCACGTGAAGTGTGGCACGAGGGTTTGTGATTCGTAAAGACTCTCTTCCCTTTTTTGCGACATTCACGCCAACGACAACGACGACAACGACGACAACGACGACGACGAGTAGTGTCGAGGGAAGAAAGGAACGAAACGAAGGCCAAGAAGTTAATTGCGGTCGAGTGTGCGCGCTCTGTCAAAACACACAGCTAATAGTGACACTCTTTTTGGAGGGAAGTGGTTCCCAGAGAGAGAGAGAGAAGGAGAGAGAGAGGAAGAGAGTGCGGTTATATATTGCCTGGTGCCTGGTGCTGCAGCCATCGTCTCCACCATCGGGGGGGCTGCTGATGGGGTGGGCTATTTAATTCAATAAAATAAAGGAGTTGATGCTTGCACAATCCACCTTCCCGCAGTGCACGGTGCTACTGGTGCGGGGCGGTTATGCTGCTGCTGATGCTGCACATAATTTACACCAAGAGTGTGTTTCATGACGTGCTACGATTTCACTCCGTTGCCCTCTGCTCGCTCTGAGAGTTTCCGTTCGATCGATCGTGGGGTCACGCGTGTGATTGTGAAAGAGCTGTTTAGCGGTCCGTTTCGTAGCATCGAAGGTGGCTATAAGATAAGTGACAGTTTTCGTTTCGGTCGGCATCATTTCGCGTTCGCATCTCAGCAGCCCTCGAGCCCGGAAAAGTATGCTACCGGCATCCAGTGAATAGTGACTCCGCAACGTTAACGTTGCTCGCTCGCGAATAAAATAAGTGGAAAACGAACGAAACGGACTCCCGGGGTGGTGATGATTGGTGGAAATTGGTGCAAGATGGATACGGAAAGCAGTGTGGCAGCTTCTCGCCGGTCCTCGCGGTCCATCGGATACATCGGTGCGATGAAACGGTTCGTCAGCTTCGCGATTCTGCTTCAGATCATCGCCAATTGTGGTAAGTGCACCCTTTGATGTCTTTATAGGGTTGAGTGGGAGTTTTTTTCCGGCCACCGGCGGGTGGCCCAGTTTACGGCGTTGGTTTACACGGCGGCCAGTGGTTTTTTGGGTACCGAGAGTATGGCAGTTTGGCACCGTGCACCCGGGCGTACATTTAATGATGCGCGAGCCGGTGTCATCACGAGTGGCCGTTTATGGTGCGTGGGGAAAAGCAGGCCCGTGCATTGCCACTGCACCGTAACGGTGGACCGCAGAAGGGTGTTTCGTTTGCGAGTTTATTGCGAGCGTTTGCGCTGTCCGGTGTCATTATCCGGTAGCTATCCCGCTCCCGCGTTCGCGAAAAACTCGCTTATCAAGCAATAATGTTGACGCGAATGAATGATTTCATGTGCATGCGGTGCATGTGCTTTAATGTGTTCGAAAAATGGAAATGGAAATCGTTTAATTTTGCGACGTCTATTAACATGTTCCGTTGCACTGCTTTAGTGAACTGCGGTTTCTTGAGCTTGGGGTGGAATGATATTGGCGCAATGAAAAGTTCACGATAACATCGTTGAATTGCAATTTAATTAAGTTGCTTACTGTAACATATTAAATTATGTACGGCGTTGCGGCTTAATTTTTAACACCCATTTTTTGTGTCAGCAAAGTTTTCTGGTGTAACTTGCGTTTTTCGACACAGAAATTTAGATAACACTCTGATGCTGCTTAAAGTATTAAATGATTATAGGAATTAAGTTCTTTCTTTGAGCTTCCCGCCTAATAATCATATGAGAACAGGCTAATAATGCTGCCAATAATGACACCAGAACCTTTAGTTTCGTCCACAACCAGCCCACGAAATTCCTCCCAAACTTTCCCCTAAAGTGCACACTAAAGCTCCAGCGTCGCATCGTAGTGGCCAGCGAAAGGCCAATGAATCGAACACTTAATGATGGTTCCAGGCTGGTATCGAGGCTATTCCCCAGATTATTCGGTCCCTTTAGTGGACCCTGCCATTAGTGATATTGCTTCATGCATGGTCTAACAGTGAAAGTGGTCACCCTTGTTGTGTCGTGCTATGCACCCCAAAAAGGCTCAATGCTGGCTCGCCATGCTACAGTAAGTCTCGGTAGTGTCGTTCACTTAGTTTGCTCCAGATTAAATATTGAGCAGCTCGTCAGCTTGGAATAGCTGATCGAGTATCGGTCAGGACCGCACTGTGTCTGTGTGTTTGTGAACCGCCGGTGATGCAACATGCAGCGAACAAAGCGACATTCTTGTGTTACCTAGATAGAATGCTTTCATCAGAGAGCAAGTGAGAGAGAGAGAGAGAGAGAGAGAGAGAGAGTGGGCACCGTGATGTTGGGCTCAGGTTTCCCCTGAGAGCCACCGTGCTGATCTAAGCATGAAAAATGGTTACATCAGTGTGCCAAGAGTAGTGGTTTTTTTTCTTGGGACCCCAACATAAACGCCGCTGTAGAAAATTCGGGACCAGGTGATTGGATTTATATTTCACCTGCTCTTGTCACTGTTCACTGGCATATGGGGTATTTGTTACGCTTCCATGCTACAAACTATGGTAAAAAATGATCAATCCCCTGAGAATGTTTCAGCAGAAAGGATGCATTTCAAATTATCGGATTACAGTGAAAATATTTTCGAATAAGTATTGCTGACGTACCCGGGCATTGTTAGTAAAGTTTTCATCGAAATGAAATTACCAGTGTGCGCTGGCCTGGCAGAAAATGGGTTTCGAGTGCACTAAAGAGAGCTCCACAAATTTGCACTAACGGCATACCATCTAACCATCGCAGCAAATTAATGGTGTTTCAGTAAATGAAAAAACTTGTGCTACAGGAAACAGCAAACCTTCACGTACACGCATTCAGTTCTGCACATCGGGCACTTTTTTGGAGAAAAGCAAAAAAATGGCAGGCAGCGTACACATCCATCAAAATGGCGATGAGCGTGGGGTCTCCTTTTCCTAGCTGAAACAATTTGTCTATTTTTGAGCATCCAGGTATTCTGACCCTATTCAAACACCGCTCGGTGAAGAGCTTGGTGCTGAGTTGGTAACACCTCCCTGTCCTGCGTTTTCAGAACCCACTACATGAAGCATTTTAATAACGAGACTTCATATTGAGCACTTGATTTAAGTGAAATTTTTAAACATAATTAAACCAGCAAAAGGAAATATAATTGAGAAGTTGTGTAGCGTCCTCAAAATGAATATTGAGAGTTGCCAAAGGATGTTGTGCTGTTGTATACCAGCAAAATTACGAATATCGTCATTTTTCTCGAACGCTACATGATCTGCCCGTCTGCGTGAGCTATCGCCACTCAAATACGCAAATGGCGGGTTTCAACAACTTGCATAAAATGGATAAATAATAGCTTCCAGCCGTTCCGCAAGCAGAACGACGATCATATCCTTTTTGAGCCGTCTGCGAAAATGCAGCAATGAACAGCAAATGTACTGAAGGAATTTGTTATAACACTCCCACAGACTCTCTACCCTCGCCCTTCCCGGGAAAACTCGGCTTAAGCAAACCAACAAACAGCATTGAAGCGCTTTCGCTCAAAGTGGCGGGATCGGTTCACTTCTTCTTTTGCCTACGGCGTAAGGTGTCGTGGGATGGGCGGGGCGATGCAAAAAAGTTTTCCCGCCCTTTCCCCCACCTGGACCTTTTTCACGCCCCCACGGTACCGGATGGAAGCAAAAGGGTGAGCAGAAGGTTTACGGGGGAGCGATGACGTGCAGCAGATGGCGCGGATGAAAACCGCGAGGGAGTCTCCGGTGCTCCGGAGCTCCGGGATCGCAGGATAATAATGGGTGTTGGGCTCTGGTTAAGTTGGTGAGGTTATGTAACAGGCGCGCGAAAAGAACCACGATGATAACGCATTGGCGGGGCGGTGAATCAATCGCTTGATTTGAGCCACTGTCGAGAGTTTCCCGGTGATTCAAAATTGAAATATGTTTAAACGTGTTGCTGTTACTCCTTCAAGGTTCCAAGCAATAAATGTTTTTTTTCCTTTCGAAGGACGTATCGGCATGGAATGATTTGTGGAAACTTTCTCCGAAATACTTTCCAGTTTATTAAACTGTCATTAGCCCGTGCGAATGGATTTTCCGTGATTTCTCAAATTCGTTTCATAAGGAAAAACCTGAAAATCATTCTTTTTCCAGCTAAACCGGCCCTCTGCCTTCCCTAGCGAAGGTGGTGGTGGTGAGCTTTTTTTTTGGCAAAGAGAACGTGGTCCAATTTTTCACACTCAAGACTTCCACTCCACTCAAGTGTACACCGGTTTACACCTCTCCACCTTCCGCTCCTCTTCCGCTTTCTAACGCTTTCGCCGATAAACGATGATCAAATTCCCGGCAGCAACAGTAAAACGTGTAGTTTTATGTTCGAAGAATCATCTGGGTTGAGTACGACCGGTGTCGTACCACAGGGAGACACGGCACTACGGTGGTGGCTCGGGAAATCTCGGGAAACATAAAGTAGCTAACGGATAGGCAGAGCAAAAGCAAGAGAGCGAGGGACGATGTTGGTGTGCGACGGTTTGTCGAGAGACGACAGCTTGTTCGCGTTTACGTTGTTCGCACGCAAAACTACGCTGCTGCTGGCTGGTTGGTTGTGGTTTTTCCTGTTGCGCGTTACATCCGGCGGGTGCCAGCACCTAGAGGTTCAGGGTGTTCCAAGGCGCACCTCTACCTCCACCACCTCGCGGGGTTGGTGCTAACTAACTGGCTAACTAGCTCGACGAGAACTCGAGACCGGCAGGTTTGATGGTTGGTTGGTTGCCGGGTTTCCGGCTTTTAGGAAGATTAAACTTTTCCCCCTGAACTTTGTCCGTGGCCGCATGGGCACGAGGACGACGACGACGACGATGGGCCAACGAATCGGTGATTTTTGCATCGCGTCACGCGCATACCGATTCGCCAATGGTTGGGAAAATCTTGTTTCCCGTCGGGCCTGCGGACGGTTCTGTTCGATTCTGTTGGTGTTCGCTTTTGCTTTGACAGTTGGCGGTTTGTGGGTTTTTGGTCGAGGGAAATCTTTTGGCAGGCGTTTAGCGTTTGATTTCTGCTTGCTCGTTATGTTTGTGGTAGAAGCATTAGGATTGATGTTCTTATTGATGCTAGAGTAGAGGAGCAGGAACATTCGGTTGCAGACGACGATTGTCTTTATTCTCTCTTCAATTTGATTCTTTTCTCGCGCGAGCAGCAATTGCAGCATATGTATGCTATGGGTAACATCGAGGAACAATAAACAAGTGGTGGACGATCTGTAATAATAATCGCTCGGTGGAATGGTTTACGATAAACATCAAACGCGTTTGCTTTTGAAGGACTGTGCTGAGCGTCGCACAAATGGGCAATCCATGGCTAAGAAGGAGAGAGCGCACGAAGCAAAAAAGGATCATAAGAAAGAGCTCGGGCTGTAAGCATGCAGGCATGCAAGAGAAATAATAAACGAACGATGGGCGGTCGTGTGCTAGTGATCGAGCACCAGCACCAACGAACGTATCCGACATGCCTGCTGTAACCGACTGGTGGCCGTTCCTTGGTGCAGAAACAAATCAGTGGAAAGTGGTTCGTGGTGCGCTGTCGTCACGCACCATTAGTGGCGTTAGTGGCGTATCAGTGGCGGCTGATTCCGCTGCCGTTTCAGCACGCGCCGCGAGCTGAGGTTTGATTTGATTTCCACTCCGATACACATCCCGCTCCGTCACGTGGGGCCCATGGCCGGCGTGGTTCCGGCCTCACATCACTACATGATACCCGGAAAAGGGCCAATCTTCGGTAGCCGATCGTAGCACATTAAAGAGGATTGTGTGTTTGTTTACTTCAACGAGAAGCAGCTTCCGTTTGTGCGAGCACCAGCTGGACGCAGCCCGGCGATGGTCGACGTCCGGAAATATCCGGCTCCGTGGAGTTCGACCGTTGAGGACCGGCCTGGAGCAACGGTTCACTTGCACTTCGCTGAATTGTGGTGTTTGTGGTGCGCCCGGTTTCGTGAGGAGCAAGCGGAGCGGATTTGGTTTCGTTGGTGGGCGGGGAATCAACGAAGACGATGTTGTTTACGTTGTCCTGTGTTGCAGGATCCATCAATCCCTTGCTCTACGGGCGGTCGGATGGATTGCTGGGAGGCCAGTCAATTTATTACTTCATAATTGCGGACGAGCCATCATCGAGAGCATCGTCGACGTAGAGGGCCAGCAGGTCCCGTGCAAGACTGCAGCCGGTGCAGCTGCTTGTCGCCGTAAGGCGGGACGAGACGAGACTTAATTAGAATCAGACATCAGGCATCAGCAACGCAGAGCTTGATTCCGGGTGAATGTTTCGATGATTTGTATCGATTTCGGGCCACCATCACTGTCGAATGACCGAAGAACGGCCTAGAACGGATCTTTCCAGGGAAACATGGATCGAATAAGGTTCGGCCCTCCGCTAGCCAATGCATCATCATGTTTTATTTTTCCGTTCTTTTCGGTCCGGGAAAATGTGCTTCCGTCTCGGAAAATGGACGAAGATGAAGCAGCAATCGAATGGGATCCTGAGACTTCGGAACTGCTTGCAGCCGCCTGGTGCATGTGAGGCAAATAATCATTGGAGCAAATGTATGTGCCAAGCGAACGGACGTACGGACGAGCTGACCATAAGTCTGTTGGGGGGGGAAAAGTTCGACCACTCGGTGGGGCCGTAGGTCTCTCCCTCTCTCCTCTCCGTCGCTCCACAACTATGTTGCTTGGGTGCAATTTCGATCGAAAGAAATTGGACTAGTATATGAAAACGGAGAGGAAAAACGGCCAAAGAAGCATCCCAAAAACCCTTTCGTTGGACATGGCGCTGGTTGCCATAGCTTTCTTCATTTTATTGAGCCTCACGCTGACCAAAGGAGGGAGTCTCCAAGGGGAATCGGTACAAATGAAAGAAAACCCACTCGGAAGATGGTTGCAATATTGGCGAAGGACTGGTCGGTCTCCAACTTCATGTGAGGTGCATGTCGGTATGTTGGCGAATTGCACAACCTGCCAGCGAGGTGCTTGACTTGGGGAAAATTTTCTCTTCTTCCCATACTAACACTCCAGTTGGTCTTTTTGGGTAGCTCAGTTCCGGCAGAACTGGCAACAAATTTCACGTAGAGACCTGAAACACCACCGGTACACCAATGTCCAGTGTTCCGCCATGATATTAGGTCCGGCCATCAGCTTCTACCTGAGTTGCAATTTCGGTGGAATCGAAACATTTGGGCTGTTGGAGCAGAGCAGCAGCAGCAGGAGTAGAAGCTCGTAGAACTCACGTACTAGTCGTAGCTTTGACCGGCGGCTTCCGGGCGGACCGGGCGATAAACAACTTTGGCAACAAACGGCTAGCGAGCCGCTTCGTTCTGGCAATGGCTTCATGGACTTTTCGGCAATATTGTGCCTTGGGTGCTAAATTTGTTGTTGAAAAACGGTTCTTCGGGCCTCTAGGAACTCCTTAGTAGTGATAGCTCACCGTAATGGACGATGGCCGTGGCCGGCATGACTCAGCGGTGACGTTGCTGGGCGTAAACCGATTTCATAAAGGAAGCCGACAAACTTACACTTCGATGTAAAACAAAATGGCGAAATGGTGGTTGGGTTGGGTGAAATGATTTCCCAACAAAAAAGAATAGGGAACACTTCATTCGCACGCTTCACGGTCTCGTTGATGAGGAACAGGAGCACCACAACCGGGACGAACCGTATAGAATCCGCTTAAATGGAACGAATGGACATGAAATGGTGAGCAAAAGGAAACCATTACCAGACCGTTGCGCTCTATACACACAAATGGCTGGTCGCTCCATGGAATCGAAATGCACTTTCGGTCGCGAGCACCGTGTTGGGATGTTGGTGGTGATGGTGGTGGTCCGGTATGTGGCTGCTTTGTAAAAATGTAGTTTTTACGCCCCTTTGGTGCCAAGCGCGAGCACTGGAGCCGGAGAGAAACAACAAAATGGTGGTGAATGGAGCATAGAAAACGGAAGGATTTGGATAACACAAACCTTCCACTGGCTGGCAGACCAGCCAGACATCATAATCAAATACAGCGAAGGTAAGGCCAAGGAATGCACAGCATGTGCGCTGCATCAAATGAATGGAAAATGAGCTCCCGCTGATTTCGCCAGGGGCGTCAGAGAGAGAGAGAGAGAGAGAGAGAGAGAGCTGCCTTCTGGCTGCTGGTGCTTCGGGTTTTCCCAGCGTTCTTTCCGCTGTAATAAACAGCACGGACGCGTACGGAGCTTGCTTTCTTTCTCTGTTTGGCTTCTCATCGAGCCACAGTCCGTGCCACAACCGCAAGTCAATGGGTGGTGGTAGAATGGATGCGCCAGCATCGGGACCACGGTGCCAGGGAGAGGAAAATCTGTGCCCTGCTCGTAGTACGAACGAACGACGACGACGCAAGTGGTGGAGTAAATTTGTTTTTATGGTGTAATTGTGTTGATGGTGTTTTGTAAACAGTATGGTGCATTCTTAATTGTGGCTGGGCACTGGGGAAGAAGCCCTCCATTGAGCGCTGTTGTGTGCGTCGGGTGAAAGAGACCTTTTTGCCTTTCACGGTGCTCAGTGCTTAAAGGATTTGCGTTCGGGAAGTTTTAAGGGGCGACCCAGGGGAAGAGGAGTGCAGTCGCGCGCGCTCGGTGCCAGACGCTGACGATGGTGACGCTCTTTGCGCGTCTTGGCATTCGCTCCGTTTGGCATGTCAGCATCGGTCTCAATACGGCGTCAGTCGTTCGGTGCCGTGATGCTTCTAATTTGTATAATTACTTCAGTTCTGTTTCACATCCAGTTCTTCGCTGTGTGGGTTTTGAAGGTTTGAAACCGTGTGAAGTTCTTTTGTATGCGTGTGTTGGTTTGTTTGTAGTCGGCCACACAAAGCAAAGATGCACATAAGCGTCCACAGAAATATTGAGGATCAGGTTGGAGTGCAGCATTTAGGTTCCACCCACCAAGGCGTGAAGGCAGCGAGCTGGGTGGTGATTTGTTTGGTACATTTTGCCGGTCTGGTGTGGCGGTTTGGTGTTTCGCGGGCAAAATGCGACCTGACATGATGGCATCAACTGTGAATAGTTTGTGTGGTGCAATTGATAAAGAGAAAGGGACAAAGTGGGCGACATACAGCCGTATGTATCTTCGTTCTTTTGCCGTACGCGGCTGGGGCTGTGAATATGCAAAGCATCCTTTCTGGGTGACAACGACGACGACGAAGACGACGACGAATGTGGATGCCAAGGAAGGTTTTCTGGAGCACGGTTTTTCGGTTAGGTTGAATGGTTGACGGTGAGGAATCTGGCTCGCTGACAGTATGCAAAGCGAATGCCGCCTCGATGCGAGTCCATGATGGTGGGTGGTACCGTCAATCAACACCATCTCGGGAGAGGGAAAGAATTCACTTTGCTGCTATTTCTGCCGAATCATCATCACGATGGTTTCCTGTTGAGGACACAAACTGAAGGTATTTGGGACTTTCTCTTCCACTTTTCTTTTCTCGGAAGAAGAACTCAGTGTTCGAGTTGTTCGGTAAATAGTACACCGCTTCGACATCGGACGCATCGGTTTTGCAGGTTCACCGACACGGATTTTCAATTTTCACTTTAAATTCTTGCATCCGACTTCAACCGAGCATTGAGGGCGCACACATCGTGACATCGTGGTTCAATTGCCCTGGCTAAACCCCATCCAGGGCCACTTTTTTCCTTCGTCCGCTGGGAATCGTACCGATCCGTCGTCGTCGTCGTCTTCATCGTCGTTGTACTGGGGAACGGGTGTTGACGAGATGTGCCGTCCTAATTATGGCTGCAGACATAGCATTCGGCCAGTGGTTCGCGCCGAGCTGTACGAGGAAGGTCTGCATTCCATTGGTTTGTGGCCCTCGTATGTGCATATGGCGCTATCGATTGCTTCGCCTTCGCCTGGCGACGGCCGCTTGACCGTCGTCGGTTCGATGGCCGCTCACTGGCATAATGTCGTCTGGGTATTATTGATTTTCGAAATCCCCGGGATTGTCCGGGACTCTCTCCCAGGGGGAGGAATTGGCTTCAAAACTCCGAAAGCCTCAGCATCTCCGAGCGAACGGGGACGAGCGTGCGTCTTGCAGTGCGCTGGGACTGATTCGGAAGCGTGTGACGCTGATGTCATTAGCAAATGAAATTCCCACCAGCTTTCCCCGTCAGCGAGCGTTGCGGTGTATGTGTGCATTAGCCACTGATCAGAAGTTTCCGATTGCCCGACGACGACGAGACTGATTAACGTGCCCGGTGACAACCTGGTGGTCCACCCCCCTCCCCCCTTTCCTGATCACCGCGTAATCCGCTTTCCACTAACCGGGCACAACTTAAAGCCAGCAGAACGAGTCGAGTGTGATGGAAAACTGGTGGAAGGTGCCGAGAATGGCCGGCATGGCATTCTAGGCTGGCGCTTAGAAGACAAACTTTCCTTCCTGCCAACACTTGAGATAAAAGGAGTTGTTCCCCGGTGGCTGGCCCGTTGCCGAGTCTCGCTGGGTTGGATCCGTGACTTTTGGTGCTCGAGACCAAATGGGAGGGAAACAAATCGAAGCAATGCGAACGCCGGCCGGGGGCGCCCGCGACGACAACAACTGAAAAGATAAACATTAGATACTCGTAGGTCGCGGGCACAACGCGAACCACGACCTTTCGCTTCACTCCGTCCTTTTGTTTTTGTCGTTTTGCGAGAGAGGTCGTTGCTTACACCTTATCCCCGGGACCGAAAGCTCTGAAATCCGCCCCCTTTTTGCGGCACGATACATGGCCGGACAAAGAAAGAAAAGAAGAGAAATGACAAATAAAAGTTTTACTGTTTGCACTTCCACTCAGCCGCGGACGGGCGATGGGAGGACGTCGAGACGTCGGGGCCATTTTTTCCGGAATTTATCTTCGCGCTTGCCAAAAACTGGTTTGGTGGGAAAATGGGTGGGAAAAACGGAAAAGGTTTCGCCGAACCAGGAAGTGAGGAAGAAAGGGGTGGTGGGGGGGGGGGGGGGTGTAAGGAATCGGGAATTAAAAGAAGAATAATCCAACTAAAGAATCGAATCGAATCCAAGACTGCAAGGGTAAGGGTTCGCGTTGTTGTTGCTGCTGATGCTGCTTCTTCAGCTGCTGAGTGTTGTTGGCCTCGAATGGCACAAAAGCATCGATGATGGTGCACTGGAAAAGCGCGCAAGCACGGTCGCTACAGGAATGAGTATGATGAGTTCCACGCCTCCCAAGGATGGGAGCAGCGAGCAAAAGTTTGAAGCTTTTATCTGGCTGTTTCGGGTGCCCTCGATTGTTCCGCACTTTTCCTCACGCCTTGGTCAGACCTTTTTTTTACCGTAGAAGGAGGAGGAGGGTAATTGTAGGGCTTTTTTCGTCTTCTCATTGCTCCGGAGAAGGGCCCAGTGGGCGCGGGGTAAACGAGGGGCATCAGGGGTCGGATACCATCGGACACCATTGCGCACGGAGGGAGCACGGAGCGGCGGTCGGAAGCGGGGCGGACAAGAAAGTGGTTTGTAGGAAATTAGATTTATGTTCTGTTTGCTCAGGCCGATTTCTTTCTTTTCGGGTCCTGCCCTCCACCGGTCACTTGGCGTGTGGGCCGGCTTTTCCGGCTTTTTTCCTGCTTTTTTTTTCTTCTCTTGTTTGCTCTGTTTTCCTCCCCATCGTGTCTTTAACTTTTCCTCTTTTTGCCGCACTTTTTGCACCGCCGGTTTCTTTGTTGCTGTCTCTTTTTTCTATCTCTCTTTCTCTCTTGCTGGTGGTAGCTTCCGCCAGACACCAAACGCCGTGATAGACCATGGAGCAGTTATTTAAAAAAGGGGTTGTCGTAAAACTGTCCATTACAGCATCGCACGCTTTTTGGCAGAACCGGCCACTGGGAACCACCGGCACTCAGGAGCATAAGGGGAGGACGGATGGTGGAGGGAAGGTCTGGGACTCACTGGGTGGGCCAAATTACGTCACTTTCGTTTGGAAAGTTTAAGCATAAATCTCTGCGAATGAAATGTAACACAGTTGTCTAATTAGTGCCATTTTTCGAATTGGCTTTTAAGCGAGACGAAATTTCGAGATAATTGGCCGGGATTATAAGAGGCGCGCCGGGGGTTTTGGAGCTAGAGTTTATGGGGTTTTGGCTTGTGCCGAGAAAGAAATCGGACATTACGGCACTGCTTAAATTGTTTGTAGTTTGCTGGATAACTGAAGTGTTTCGAATAAGAATTTATACGGTGGGATGTTTTTTTAATGAAGCAATGCAGCTGCAGAAACTAAACAAATTTCTGGTTTTAGAATATTGCGAACCTTACTTTTGCAAACGAGTCCTGTCTTTTTAACGGATAGAGAGTTTCGGTTCTTTTTATTTTATACGATTTGCTTGACACTGGGTCATCAAGCGGCGTGTAGCGTCTGTGAATAAACATTTTTCCATTATTTCAACATTCACCACATATTGGAGTTTGAGATTCTTGGATTATTTTGCGATTTAAAATTTATTTGACAAAACCCCTGAAACTATGCAATTCTACCGGTTACCTGGCGCCTCCATTATCGGGTTTCGACAGTATTGTTATTGCCTTTACCTCTCTGGCCACGAACATCGGCACCAGTTGAGGTTTGGTGGCGAAAAGCAAATTTAATAAAAGCCATACAACTACAAATTATGTAAAAAAATAGGCCGCGGATTGATTTATACTTTAAACTACGGTTTGATGTCTGCCGGTCACTTTATTCTGCGGCCCGCAAATGAATAGAAGTTTGAGACCGCTGCTGTAGACCGTTATATGTTTAATGATTTGTTTGAGCATGTAAGTTGTATAATATGATTTACCTTTAATAGCTAATTTGGCTGTAAATTCAACTTGACTATTTCTAGATTACTGGATGGGACTTTAAACGCTTGCGATGCAATTTACTGACGGAAAACAATATCAGAAAGTTTAGCAGAATGCTCTATCAAATCCTGGAACTTGAATAGGACTGTGTCTAATATACAAAACGGAACAAAGTGTCATTTTCCCTCGCCAATAGTTAAACGTAATTTAAGAGAGATTGTTTATAATGTGATCCTTTATAAAAATGGAGCACCATGTTCAAAATCATAATGGACTGTTAAACGCCATTGACGGTCCCCATTAAAGCCATCTTGCAATATTTATAATTTCATTAGGAACCGGGGATAGCTACATTCCTCGTCAGCCGTGCCATCTGATTGACTTTATCATTCTCCCTTTCCGGTCCATCCGTTTCGCACCATACTGCAACGAACTGTTCGTTAAAGACTCTCAATTTAGGAAGACCCTCAAAGGAGGTGAGCCATAGCGTAAAAAAGGCCATGGAAAGCCTGCCAAAAAGCTGATCAAATGCTTATCAACCGATTTACAGATTGTTAGATAGAGCCGCGCGCCGGCCGAGCAACAGATGCCTCCGTTCGCGGTATCGGCCTGTTTTTGGAAAATGCCCACGGCATCGAATCAATTGAGCGGAAGGTCGTTTCAACGGCAAACGGCTAAGGGTGCGGTGGGGTGCGCTCAATTGCCCGTGAGCCCGGATTGTACCTCCGTGGCCCTAAGCCCACCGGAAGCCGCACCGCTTCACCGGTTTAGTCTGGTTAAATGGAGCTCGGACGATTGTGAACGGGCGAGCGGTTGTGCATTGCATGAGGGGGGGGGGGGGGGGGGTTCAGTGCGTGAAATGTAGCTTGACACATTGCCGACACGGAAAAACAGCGAAGGACGCGTAATCTTGTTAATTAAGACTCGTACAATTTATTAATTTCGTTTTCAGCGCCGGGGTTTTTTCCTCTGTTTTCCACGAAACCAGAGCCATTGCGTGCGTCATGCCGTGTGCCATGCCATGTGCCTTTGGAGGTTCCCAGTGCCTGAAACATGCGCCATTACGAGGAATCGTCTCCATCGATGAGATGCCGCATTGCTCAATGTGATTAGACCCGTCCTGGGGTGGTTGCTAGCGTGGTCTCACGGCGTAAAACATGCGACCAGCTCATGCATGCCATCGTCACACCCTTCTCCGTGACTCCGATTGTCTGTGTGTGCGAGTGCGCGCGTGGTTAGCGATAATGGACTTTTGGGACGCTGGTGAGGCTAATTACCACGGAACCACCAAACCAGCAAACCAGAGCCCTCGCTCCTGGGGAGTGGTGCCAATAAAATTACGCAAATTATTATCCTCAACATAGCGCCCCACAGACATACACCCTGGCAGGGTGGCAGTTGTTGTGGTTCGCTCCGGTTTTGATGACGATGATGATGATGGCCGGTTCGTTAAGGTGTACCATTTGTCACGAACGTCGCCAGCATCGCGAACGAGCGAGTGATGGCATGTCCTGCTTTGGGCCGGGTATCCTCCCCGGGTGCGCCTGTGGCCGCATGTGCATTAAGCTGACGTTTTATGAATCACGAGAGCATTAGGTGTGGTGTTGCTGGTGGTGCCGAGAGTGGAGCATAAAAGAGGTAACTCAATTAAATAATTAGTTTCATCGCGTGGTCCCGCGCCCTCTAGTGCAGCGAACCGATCGGATTGTTCCCGTGGTCTGTGGCGGGTTTCCAATCTTAAGAAATGCCGCAGCGCAAGTGAATCATTACCGCGAGGTTCCGGAATGAAATTGTCATCGTTTCGTCCGTTGTCGTCCACGAAACTCTACGTAAGAAAAGACATTTCGATTGCGATGACGGCACGATCTTCGTGGCCGATCGATCGAATTTCTTGAAGGAATAATTCAATTAATTAAATGCACGCCAACATGTTGCGGTGGCAAAGAGCGAGCGAATCAGGTCAAAGACTATCCGGCTGTCGGTCCGGTGACCGGTGGTCTTGTGACGTAGAAAGATTAAATCCTTCATTCTTCACTTTGGGGGCCTACGCACGGCCACTCTCGGTCACGACGCCGACCAAGGAACATAGGGAACCAAAGAAGTGTGAAACTAACTTTTCCCTTTCATTTCATTATGGCAATCCGGTCGACCGGTCACTGGTCGGGCGTGATCCCAACCCAGTCCCCCCTTCCAAGGAGTAGCTTTTGATGAAAGTTCCACCCCCCCCCCCTTCCCCTTCTGTCCGGCAAACCAAAGCTTAATTTCCCCAAAAACCAACGCTCGCTCGTAAGAGGCTTCTTCATCGTCTTCCTGTCCAATTAGTGTGAGGATTTCCCAATATTGTGTAGGTGGGTGTGTTTGTGTTGCTCGAGATCAACATGTGCGTACGAAAGGCGTGATGCTCCCTTTCACGGAGCACGGACCACGGAGCACAGGGAGTGATTTGCCGGTCCGGTTTGCGTCCGGTCGGCCTTCGACTATATCTTCGTCAAATCGATGGACCCGGGCATAAATCTTGGGTTCTTCGTTACGGTTCCTTCCAAGCTACCTTATCCATCGCCATCGAATTAGATCGAACGAGTGCGAGGGAACGAGCGTAGTAGTAGTAGTAGCAGCCAGTATGGTCGAAGTTTTCCCCACTCTCATTTGTTTGCGGGCTGGCGGGCTGGCGGGCTGGGTTGTCTGTGGCACTTCCGAGACTTTGGGGCCTGGATTTCAGTTTTGGGTCAGTTCGTCTAAATCAAATTGTGGCATCGGCGGATATCCTCGGGGCTGGCTGGTGGGGTTTGTGGCAAAGTGAAGCGGATCCTCGGCCTTCTGTGGCCACACTCTCGTGCTGTCGAAGCCCGAACCAGGAGCCCGAGACTAGAGCTAGAGCTGTTTACCAACTAATTAGACAACATTGGACGGAACTCGGACGACTTGCTCTCGACTTGCGGACGGCGAGAACAGCGTGACCGAAGGCGAGAACACAAGTAGTAAACAAGCTCCGAACGTCACTGACAGTAGCGCACAAGCACACATACACGGGCAGACGCACACATACCGAGTTCTCGGACCAGGTTTATGAGAAATGTTGCTTCGTCACAGAGTGAGAGAGAGAGAGAGAGCAAACCGGAACCTGGCAAACTTTCGCTTCGAACCGAATCGGTGACGGAACTTTCATATTTCCTCGTCCTGATGGTGGGGAAACCCGGGGGCGCATAAATCTTATGCGCGCCAGCTTCTGCACTTGTTTCCACGGTGGTTGTTTTCTCACACATGCAAACACACTGCGTACCGTGTCCTTCCATCTTCCTCTCGGCTCCCCAGAAACACTAATTAATGACCAAGCATCCTTATCGTCAGTGGCCGGCGCTCCCACCGGGTGCTCCGGTGCTCGACTCGTCGATTGAGATGCAGCGGAAAATTTTGGGTTTTGGACCGGGGAAAAACCTACAACACGGCGATGAGGGTGAAGAAGAAGACAGTGTGGTCGATGTTGACGATGGTGGTGTTTGTTGCTGGCGGAGAGCACGTGTATGTTTATGCCCACTGGATGCCGGTGCATGCCAATGCAGCATCGTGAAGTGAACCGGTTGTGCGTTTTGTTTGCGGCGATTCGGTGGTGGTGGCGGTGGCCATTGTCTCTGTGAGGTGCGGCTTGTGAGCAACGTTGCCCAATTTAGGCGATGACACAGAAGGGCGGACGGGATGGTTGTACTTAATTAATAGGGTAGCAGCAGCAGCGCAGAATGACGCACCATGAAGTGGCGACCAGTGATTTGTTGAAGTATTTGGAATGCGTTACATTGAGCAAACAGCGCGTTTGGAGGAAGTAGAATATTTTTGAAGGATTTCGCAAGGAAAATTCCTTTTCAGAAGCACAAACTTATCACTTTGTGCGTTATTGATTCTTTGTTTGCGAACTAAACGTAAAAATCATCTTAATCGTGAATTGAAGATAAATTTTTAAGTAAAATTCCTTGCCAAATCTCGTCAAAGTCGACGTTTGTCGTCCAAAACTTTCAGAACATACCTGTTTTACCCCGCGAATCCGCTTCTTTGTGTTGAAAACGTTGTGTTATGAAAACATTAAAGAAAAGTGGTGCAATTCATTTCGAAACTTTTTTTAAAGCATTTTTTCAGCCTTTTCTCGTTCACCACTGGTTCACCACTGGGCGCCGTACTGAAAGCCAAGCGGCGAAGAAAGATGTCTCGTTTAAGCTACGAGAGGAAGAGGAGAGGAAGTGTGGAAAGCGGGGGTTGGCAGGAACCGCCAATCATACCACCACACCAGCCAGCGGCAGTCGTTTGCAATTTAGACATCGAGCCATGCAGACGTGCTCGCGCGTTGTTGCTAGAGGAAGGTTGCTGCCTTCTCTCCGGCGACTCGGTTCTCGGTTCTGTTTATGTGCCGCTGGCGGTTGCACGTTTGCTTATGAGAGGTTTTGCGGCGAAACTTTGATGACTCCCCGGGTCCCATTTAGGAGGCCGGCTGTTCGTCCTGCTCGGGAGATGCGAGATACGCAGCGAGAACGGCGGAGGACATGCAAATACGAATGCACCGCATCGCTGTCGATGTTGAACTCTGTGCGGTACGTGAGTTGCACGAGCAGATTTTGGTCGTCCTCGCCGTTGTCCTCGCCGTCGTCGTCGTGGTTGTGTTTGGCCGCCCCCAAAAACGAACGCCACGAAACGGAACTGACACCACCTCGGCCGGGGCCGGGATCCTCCATCCTTTGGTTCTCCACCCGGCATTCGGGACGGGGTCTGCAGTCGTAGCGGTCTGCGAATCGAGATATTTATTTAAGTTGTCTGCCACCGGCGCACATCAGGCCGCAAAAGTGTAGAGCCAGATTCGGATTCGACACCAGTTCGGTTCGGTTCGGTTCCGTTGTCCGTGTTGGCTTCCATGGGCCTTGGGAGTAGCAGCAGCGGTAGCGGCAGCGTCAGTGTTCGAAACGGAACAAAACTAGCTGCAGCTTGGGCAACTTATTTTTCACATAATCTCATTTATATTGTTTCTACCGAAGGCAAATAAACATATAAACTTCCCACACCAGGGCGGCCCAGAACAGAACAGAAGCACACAGACACACACGTGATGATGGGTGGGATGGGTGGGATGGGTGGGATGGGTGGGTGTGCAGTGGTGAGCGGTAACCACCGCATACGATCGTTTGTCTGCTGCTGCCTGGTGCTTGTGCGGCTTCTTGGCCGGTAAAAGTTTCGCCTTTCGTCGGTCAGTGCATCTCTTCGTTCTCTCCATGGGGCCAGTGGGAGGCAGCGGTGTTTGTTGCTGGAGCCTTGGTGCACCACTAGTTGGTTCCGTGGTCGCCGGTGATGGTTCGCCAACGCCGCCGACCCCTGGCAGCAACCGAAACAAATTGCACTTGCATCATTCTGTAGTGGGTACGTCCGGCACCGACCGTCGACCGCGCGGACAGATGGACTGGCGTTGGCTGCCGCTGGCTAGTGGATCGGAATTGGTCTCGGCCTCTCGCTTCCTTATCAGCTTTAAACGGTGAGCGCAAATTGTATCCCGAATTAGATCCGGCTCACTTTGTCTTTCTTTGTCCGGAGAACCGCTTCCGATACGTCGTGGTGATTGTGCTTGGAGCTTGAGCAACTTTAGGAGCAGCTGAACTGAACTGAACTGACGCTTTCTTTGGTCTTGGACGATGTGTTTCTTGCGGACGGCATTGACTCGGTGGTAGACTAAGCATGGTCAATTGATCTCTTTATAGAAATAAACGTAGGATTTAACGCGGGTATCGTAATCCTATTGGCAACAACTTGGTAGCTAGAATCCGTTATCGAATAGGCCAAGAACGTTTTATTGAGAGTCTGGACGCGCCATAAATGCGTAAATGTAAAATGTAATGAAGTCCTGAACTTAAACCCTCGAAAAAGGATTCTGTTTGATCTAAATTCGATGCTGACTTGATGGCCACTAATCTGTTTAAAACATTACCATACTGATAAAGTTATTAATAATTGTTGTATCGAAGCTGGCTTTCTTAGCCTTAGCTGAAGAAGTGATTAAATAAGTTGTGAGCACATAAGAGAAATCTTCTAATCATTTGAGAAGTTATACACCTCAAAATGGAATAATTTGCCAATAATTTTGTCTGTTAAAAGGAGTTAAAGATGCTATCTTTGATAGCCTAGAGAGTTTTCCTTCTCACGGTAGAAATCTTTTGCTTATCATTGATCTCAAGCGTCCCAATTTGAAACCGGACATTGTTTGCTTGCTTGTTTGCAATCACTACAGTAAGGCGTTAGGCCTCTTCAATAGTTGACGTTACAACAGTTCAGTTCAGTTCATAATGTTTATTGACATATTTTAATGGTTACAAGAAAAGGTATGTGAGATGTAGCTTTTCATATAACATAGCTTTTCAAACACAGATTTTTTAGCCATTGGCTGAGTGGTCGTCTGGTGGGTGGTTGACGTTACAACAGGATAACAGCAAGTTAAATGGAATGTTAAAAAAAAGAAAGCAAATGCGCACCCTGTCATCCCCCTTCCGCTGCATTACAATCGAAACACGTGTAATCGTGTCGGTGTGTCGGTTACACTCTGGAGAGCACTGAGCATCGAGATTTAATAATGCTAATCCGCGTGTCCACCTTGCACGCTATCCTTCCTCAAGCGCGGTCAAGCGAAAGATTTTGATGGATGGCATCGCGTTGAAGCTTCGTGCCGGGGAGGGATTATGAAAATTACATGATTAAATCACTCCAATTAGTGTCTGGCTTCGTGACCATCACCCCGATGGGAGGACGAGGCCGGGGGAGCCACAACAACAGCTAATTTCCTGGCCACTCCCGCTCGCTCGTCCGTCGGATTGCTTTGTAGGTCTTTCCGCTGGGTACGAACTGGCAAACAAAAAAAGGCTTAACACCTTAGGGAGTGTCGACGTTTTGCGTTTCTATCTCTCGCGCATACCTGCCCGGTTCGGGAGTTCAGGCAAATCATGACAGTCCATTTCGTGGATTGGGACCTAAGCCCACTCTTCGCCGCGCAGTGCTACGACCGGAACGGTATGATTTGTATGCGTTTTCGGTCAAACCGGCGTGTTAATGGCTAATGAAATGTGTCCGCTAATGGAGAAGATGCTCCGGTCTAGCACGAACCATTCATTATGTAAATGACAGTTTCGCGGGCAAACCTGAACCGACGGGCGAAGAGAGGTGTTGTTGCGCGAATGATTGGAAAGGCTGTGTCCGTGTCCGGTGCAAATGTGTCACACGCTCGTTGCGGTAGTGGTGGTGGTGGTGGTGCGTGACGTTCCGTGTGACTATCATCAATTATTTCCCCTCGCGTCACGCGGGAGAATCGTGAACCATTTGGGTCTTGTGCGGCTGTCACAATTGTATTGGGCACGCGAAAAACTAATGTCCTGTCGCTGCGATGCCGGGCTATGGCAGACGGGCTTACGCTTCGCTGGAATCGTCGGCTGGTATGCAGCATAAGCGAGACATTCAATTAGCACAAATTGAAGGTGTGTATCTGCGTGTCTGTGTGTGTGCGAGGTAGAAAAATGGCAAATAAAAAGGCACGAGGAATCAAGTCACGGCACGGTGGGAACGTTCCAGTGATGGCCACCACGGGAAAATGAGCCAAAACATGAAGAAAAGTACCGCAGCGCACATAAATAGCGTCCGTAAGGTCCGTTTGAATTGTGGCTGTTCCCGTGAGGCGAAACGGTGAGCCGATGGAGAGCATAAAAGCCTAACCTGCCGTTGCGACCAGAACAAAGAGCCGGCGTGAGAGAGCAATTCCGCTGATTAGCGTAATAAACCTCGATTCATCTAATTATCGGCGCAGGAGGCGCCCGTTTCAGTCACCGTTGGCCGGTGACTTTTCCTCTTGACGGAAAACATGTTTGGCACTTTTCTCGATCTCGGCGAATTTCGTTTGAAGGAAAACAGGTAATGGTTTGGGGAACGGTCGGAAAAAGGTCGCGGTTCCGCCATTTTGATAATTGCTGACCAGTGGTGTGCGCGAAGGATACGCGCGCGGGGCGGTTGATGGGTTTTAATGTACTTAAGTGGGATTAATAAAATTATGATCACCCCGACACACACAATCGTGCACCTTCCAACAGTGATGGGACATTTTTGCAAGAGCGGATCCTCGGTGGAAGTGGATCCTCTGGCGGCTTCTCGGAAGTGAGATTTACATGTTGTATGTCGAGCGGCACTTAGCGGAAGTAAGTGATGTTTTTATCATCGTTCGATCGGTCGGGGAATCGAGATGGCAATTTGGGAAAGTGATTTCGTGACAAAGTGCTGTTTAAGGATAGGAATCATAATTGATTTCAAGAGAAAAAAGAAATGTTCTTCCATCGATCCGTCGATGACATCCATTTCAGGGTGTGTTAATGTTTCTTGGGCGTACCTGGGCTTGTGAAGTTTTTTTTTTCATTATTTCCGTAACTTGTTGGAGGCTGCTTTTAATGAAATACATTGAAGCATCATCGAGGGAGAATCAGTACTTTGATCAATGCTTGCATACATCAAATACAGGGAGCTAATCTAAGAGTATTATCCTCTGTTTTCTTGATAAAACTATAAATGTAAATTAATGAACCTTTTGTAACGTTTTAACATACATGATCCATAATTAAAAATTTATTGTTCCAGTGTGTTTGACTACATTTCGAATTGGCTATCAAAAAATATCTAAAGCCGCACGCAATCTTTACATTTCCTCTAGCCATTGTTTGTCCTATTTCTCATTCATGTATACGAATAATAGATAACTTAAATTGAGTTCATCACACGACGATGGCTGAAGTTACACCATCATTTTAAAATTTCCTTGATTGTGTTTCTCAGAGTATTGGACATGAATTTTTTTTTCCAATGAATATTCACATGTGAATATTTATTCTAAATAATGTTTCTGAAACAACCCTACCACCCGAAATGGTTCAATGGTACTTTAGAACAGAAGGGCTTGCCGTCGCGGAGCACTTGTCAACGACGAACAATTTTCCAAATCACAACGATCACCGATCTCGATCGTTCACACGCTTCCCACAATCGCACGGTCCGTTTTATGGACCTGGTGTCCTCTCGTAACACAGCAGGAACACAACCGAGTTAACAGCGCAAGCCGCAATTCCGCAGATTCCCGACTGGCCAATTTGCCGAAGGATACCGTTTGCGTATAAAGCATATTTTGCCACAGCCGCGGCCCCGAACGGCCATCATGCGCAAGCTCATCATCATCGCAGTGGTGCAGTAGTAAAGATAGAGCCACACATACACTCCACCTACCAGGACAATGGTGGGATGTTCCATGAAGCGACTAACATGCGCGAGCACACACCGAGGGAGAGAGTGAGAGAGGTCATTCGGGTTTAGCATTATTATTACGATGATTATAACCGAACCGAAACTATTTGTGTATGTTAATTTATCACTTCCCAGCTCCACCACTGAGCGAACAGGCGTTTATCCGAGCGCCTCTGACCCTCTTTCCCACCGGAATGCACTGGTTTTTGGCCGGGCGTCCTCGGTGTCCATGTGCCAGAGGAAACGGGGCCGGAGTGGTTCCATTTTTACGGTGCCTGCCAGCTTACGGTTGCTGTCACGGACTTCAAGCGACGGGACTCGGCTCGACTCGAGAGTGAGAGAACAATAGGAATGGACGATGGGCAGGGACGGGGAGGTGCAATGGGGGGGGGGGGGGGATGGATGGATGATCCTTTCGGTCATTTCTCCAATTTGGCCTCACGCCCTTTACATTAGCCTGGGCTTGGGCTGTCGTTGGCCGTTGGTGAGTGGCTTCGCTCGGAGGAGGAAGAGGAAGCGACGGAACCGACCACCGCACGTCCACGTCAGTCAGTGGTCCCAACGAATGACAGACTGTCGTTTGTGTGTCGCTGTGTGTGTGTGTGTGTGTGTGTGTGTGTGCACATTTTATGGCCACTTGCCTCCCGCTTGCTCCACCGGGCGTGCCCCGGCCTGGCTGGAATGGTTGGGCGGGAGTTGGCCATTCGTTCTCTTTAACGATAATGTACCCTTCCGTCGCTCACTCGCACGCTCGCACACTGTGTTCTATTGTGCTCGTCAGTTCGGTTCGGTGTGGCTGTGGCTCCGGCATGTGCTGATGTGTTCATCGTGGTTTTTCGGTGGATCGAGGAAGGAGGCCACCGGAGCGCAGCGTCAGTGGCGTAGCGGACGAGAGCCGAGAATGGTTCTCGTTGTAACTGTCGTTTTATGGTGCTCTGGGCACGTGATTTACCTCCCCAAAAAACACACGTTAGATGGATCGTCGGGTGGGCCACCGAAAATTTGCTCATTTTACTATTTTGCACCAGGCCCAGGGCAGGGCTTTTCCTGCACATTTTTGCCAGTGTTTTGGCGCCCCAAGACCCCCCCCCCCTCCCCCCGGAGGACCCCTTGGCCATATTGGAAAGTGGAGCCGGTTTGTGTGTTCTGTGGCGAAAACTTGGGCGATGGTTTTATTTATTTCGGCCAACTTTCGGCATGTTTCGGCATTGGAAAAGTTTCTATTTATCACGTTTTACATTCCGGTTCGGGCGGTTCGGGTTGGCCCGGCGACGTGTTTCCTATCACATTTTTTTTTCTTTTTCTTGTGCTTGGAATATTTTGTTCTTGGCGTTGCCTTGCTTTAGCGTCAAAGACAGGACGAAGGATGATGCAGCACCTTAGTTAATGCAGCATTTCGGTTCATCTTGGAAACAGTACACAAGTCTTAAACCATTTTAGAGGCAAAATATTTCTCAATTCTTCATTTTTAATGAAACAATTTATTTATTGACATTTATTATGTTAGTGATTTTGGAGTTTTTAGAGCTATTGTCCGTGCAACATTTATGCCAAA
>NC_064877.1:43032500-43067500 GCF_943734665.1 Anopheles aquasalis
ACGGTGGTGTGGCGAGTGTAAGAGAGACACACAAGTGTGACAAGACAAGGTGCAAAAGGGCGTCACCAATGCCACCACCAGCATCGCAACATCACCATCATCATCTTCGCCTTTGGCTTCGCTTTCAGCTGTCCGAACGTTGATGAAACGCCGACGTCGTCTTATCCTGGAACGGATTCTTGCGTCACAGCTCGTCACAGGTCACAGGGGTTTGCTTGCACTCTTCAGCTCCTAATATGCCATGCGGTGGGTGCGCCATGGTACTGACTTCAATCTTGCTGCTGCTGCTATTCCTGATGTTTCACCTGAATGAACGTGCTTTCTCGTGGTTTAACTGCCGACGAGACTTTGCATGTAAAAGCTGTGTGCGTCCTGTTTTGCGAGTGAAAGGAGTGGCCACAGGAGCGATACAAAATGCTTTCCCGAACGAACCACCAGCACTGGAAAGGGGTGAGGGAAAACTATCGGAAACCAGATCCATTAGACGGGCGCTCCTTTGCTGATCGATGGCTCCATTCCGTCTAGACGGTCGAGAGGACAAGTCGTACGGGTCTGTTTCCTTCTCCCCCCCCCCCCCCCCCCCCCCCGGAGGAATACCTGACCGGAAACCGGCTCCTTGTCCTTCTTCTTCTCCTCCTTCTCGCCCTTGCTTCTATGTTTGGTCTTTTTGTGCAAAATCCATTAGTTTCGCATGATTCAATCACTTAGCGGCAACCTGGTCGACGTCGTCGGTGGCGTACACGATTGGTTGCGCTCCTGCTACACGAGCATTTACGTCGCGGTAACCACTCGCCTCGCCCTTCCCCCCCTGGTGGCCCCTCGATGGTGTTCGATCTTTCCAGCACACCGGTACCTTTGAAGGTGCAAAAAAGATTAATCTATTGCCTTTCCAGCGACGCACACACTTCCACGAAAAACACTTATCCGCTTCGAGGTGCCTCCATCGAGTCCCAGGTCTCCGGTCATGGCGCCGCTCCTGAGCACCATTGTCTGTCTGGGTGTGGTCGGGTGGCACGCGTGGTTTCCCGTGGCGGAAGGACCACGCAAGGGGCAGCAATGGAGTGCTGGATGGTTGCCCTCTCAACCGGTAAGAAGTCAGCGAGGAAATAATGAGATTTTGTCACGCAAAAGGTAACAGTAAGGGTGCGGGATTTGGACTCCTCGCTACAAGCGACAGTGAGGTTGGTGTCCAACGAGAGACAGAGAGAGAGAGAGAGAGAGGGCTGGAGGTACTACTATCTAAGGGTGAGGACACTTGCAGAAGTTACCAGCACAGGATTGCTTACTCTCTACCGCTTACTGCCGGGATTGTCTGCCGGGGAACGGTTCGAAATTGAATTTTGTGTCGCCTTTTTCCTGCCTTTATTTGTCCTGGTTGCCACAATGTCCTGACTGTTGGGCAGAGCTGTGACCCTGTGGAACCTTTGGGCCTTTGGGGCCATCCAGCTGGATTGGATGGCAGGTGGTTCAGTATCGTCGGTTGTTTGGTAATCGAAAATAGATCAAAGTGTGGGCTGCGATGCTTGGACCAGGCCCTGGTGCTGATGCCAGTGAGAGGGAGTGCTGAAGGATCTCGATCATTCTTGAAACGGTAGCGAACCGTGCCGATGAGCGATGAGATGAATGAGAGGATTCATTCGCGCCAACCAACTAGCCAACCAGCAACCAGGTCCATAGTTGCTCCGATTGGATTGGTCTCGCTTGGCTTGGCCGCGAAGAATCGAGATTGGGCTACGAGTGCGGTTTATTGAGGAAACTCTTGAAAAACAATTCCATCGAGCTCCACAGCCTTTGGAGGATTTCTTCTCCGGAATCTCGAAAAGCGAGCGAAAGTCTTGCGGCTCTGTGGTCTACTTAAGCACTCCAGCTCCTGGTTCGGTGCTGTGCTGCGACAAACGATGGTTTTTGATTTAAATTTAGCAGCTGGCCGGGATCGAGCGAGCGACAAGTTTCACGTCATTATATCAGGATTTGTTGCCAATTATCTCCCCTTGGTTGTGCCTTTCTCTGTTGCTAAGGATTCACAGTGTACTGCTGGCCTTAAGCTGCTGCTAATTAGTACTGTGTGAGGGTTTTCGCCGGGCTAATAAAAACGGGAAACAAACGTCACGTAATCTGGCACTGGAATCCTTTGTCCTGGAGACGGGTTTTTGTGGCATGGCACGGGATTCCACCGCTTCCGGGTTGTTTATTATCGTGGATCCTGGGGAGAAAGCAGCTGGCGCTCGCCATTGTTGATGTTTTGCGACGTAAACTAAAGGCAACTATCTATTGTACGATAATTCGTGGGATTGAGTCAGTCAGCCTTTTTTGTAATGTAATAGTTACAAACAAATACAGAGTGTTCCCAGTTTGTTGTAAAACAATAGCCACTCTCCACGGTTGAAAACAAGCGATAACAACGATCGAATTCGAGTGAAAGCTGTCGACATCATGTTGATGGAGCGAGTTTAAAGAGGGGTTGTTGTTGTTGAAAAGCTGTCGATGTTCGTTATCTGGGTAATTACAAGCGATAACCGTTCACTTTAATGTGGAACCGAAATGTTTGCTGTCGTCGTTGAGACAGAGAATATCGGCAGGCTGGCTGGCGGGCACATTATTGGCATTATTCCGTGGAATAGATGAAACGACGCGGCCGCGGGACACTTCCCGGTAGGTTCCGTTTACCGACCCACGAGGCTGGTCAAATGCCGGTCCCATTCGACAGTTAGTCGACCCGCTAGCGCAATCATTAGCTACAGCTCAGTGAGCAATTCTGCCGAATCTTGGGCCGTTTTTCTCCGTGGGGCGAACGTAAGGGTCGCCACCACCGGGGGTTAACTTCACCCCTTTTGCATCGCTTCGCGCCATCTTCACGGCCACGAAAGTGCGGCCATTTCGAGCCGCCGTTGAAAGTTGCTTTGGATGACTTTTTAAATTTATCTTCTTGGGAAAAAGTTCGCCAACTCCCACCCCGCTTTTTGCTCTCTCTCACTCTCTCGGTGATCACCACGGGGTGGCAGTGGCGAGGTGGCCTAAAACTTGACGTCGCGATGGCACCTCCTCCTCTGACCGGCTGTCTCTGCTTGCGGGTTGCTGGCACTCCGGTCCGGTGGTTAATTTTTCGATCTCAATTTTTGATGCGTTTTTAATCCACTCGGAAAATCATTTTCCAAGGGTCTGCCGCTTTGGGGGGACTAGACTCGCTCTGGGCTTTCTCGTCCAAGTGGAGCTATTTAATTTTCACGCAACCGTTACTGGGGGTTGTCCAGCTATTCCAGTTCTGTGTGGAGTTGGGAAGCCTCTCCTTTTTTGCTTCTTTGGCGCGGTTGTTTTTGTAGCGGTCATCGGTGACTCTGGCAACTCAATTTAGTCATTAATTTGGATGTCTGTCCCTTCAGTACTTCCATGGGTCTGGTTCCTTCATGTTTTTTTTTCGTTTTGTAAACATCATCCGTTGTCATGTCAGCCCCTTTTTTCTGGGGTCACGCTTGCAAGAAATTCTTTTGCTCTTTATGCTGCCAAAGTCGGATATTTGGTTTTTACAAATGAATTTGCTGTAACTAATGATTTTTGTATGGTTGAATATATTCCATTTTTTTTGTGCGGCATAGACGTGAGCATATGTGCATCGTGTGTATAGTTATCGTAAGATTTATAAAATGTTATTCGAGAATGTCATCTCCGAGCTTACTGAGCTCGAGATATTGTCGATAGTTCCACCATAAATTTGATTTTTGCTTCGTTGTTGATCTACAACCCGAGAATTTGTGAATTAGAGTGGTCAAAATGCATGATTCTTATGGAATGTGATGGATTAGTAGATTAGAGGATAAGCTCTAAACACCTACACCTGTAAACAAGCCGTGCATCCATGCTGAAGTATAATCCGGATCCGAATTCAAATTCGGATTTGGAATTGAACCCTACGCCGCTGCTGGCATGTAACATTAGTTTGCGTTCGCTGTTGTCGGCTGTGAAACAAGTAGTTGAACACAAGTTGGTCTTTTTGACCACCAGTACCGACTGAAAGCCGGCCCGTATGCCCTCGCGTCACGAATGTAGCGCACCAGGGGGAAATCACTAGACCAACGCTAGACCAACGCGAGCATTCATAGAGGTTGCCGGCAGCACAAGCCTGTTGCCATAAATACGCATTTGCCGTTGTAGAGTGCAGTACGCTGTAGCTGCACGTGGGATTAACCATATTCCAAAGGTGATAGCGGAGCAAAGCATCTGGAATGCGCACAAAAGACGGATATTCAATCATTTGTTTTGGATATTAGCGCACTACGCGCATTAGTTCTATTGGATCTATTCTAATGATTCAAAATTCATGGGATTCAGGTTCATATTCCGTTTTCCATTTTCCTTCAAACGCTGACGATCCAACGGATAATCTCTCTTTCTGGTAAATTGTTTTACACATTCGGCTGTGTTACGATCCGGACCGATCCTAATCGGTGCAGTCGGTAAACGGTAGATGATTTCCTCTGGATTTTACGATTCTTTAACAACAGCAAACAGCGAACCGACCAACTTTATCGTCGGCAGCGTCCTCGTCTTCGTCAGCAAACGTAACGACCTACAATGGAATAAAAGAAGAAAAAAAAACACCCAGCCGTAAAGTGTTGAAGCGAGCGAGAGCTGCAAATGTTAAGATACTGTTCGCATTTCAGTTTTGCTTCGCTGGCTCGTTTCATACGGATGTGCTACCGGGGATTCGATCGTATTCTCTACACCAAGACGGCCACAGTGGAGGGATTAAAGCACAAAACGACATTCGGTTTGATGAAATGATGTTTTCCACTTCGCGACGAATCGCGATAATGTTATTGTGATGAGCAGCGCATCAAAATGGCCACGCCGCCGTCGTTCTCCTTCTCATGGGATGTCTACATATATTGGACATCTGCTGCTGCTGCTGCCGCCGCTGCCACTCCACTCATTTGCCCGTTCCGACTGTTTATCTGTTTATTGAATTCGTTTTTATTCGCTTGGGGCAGCGGCCGCCGATAATCGGGTGCGGAACCAAATCACTTCGCCAATCACGTGTGAGTAGCGGGAGCATCGTAAAACTCATGGCATTAGTTCGTCCTTCCCATCGGAAAGGCGAACATGTTGCCCGAAAATGCAAATGCAGAATGATGAGCGTTGTTATGATGGGCTTTGGGGGAGGGATTGTAACTTTTTTTACCCCTCCCCTCAGAGGACATAGAAGAAAATGTTTTCCTAACGGAGATGGCGGGTGTGTGTGTTGTGTGGCCATTAAAATGAATGATGACATCGAGATGCCATCAAATTTATTCAACGTTTTTCTCTCTCTCTCTCTCCTGTTCTTGTTATTGTATATTGGGTTCTGGTGGTTGGCCTGTTTTATTATTATTATTATTGTATTATGGTCCATGTTTCTTCATTCCCGAACGACCGTCAACATCGATCCGGTGTGCGTGCGTGCAGTGGCGAGTCCCCAATAACGGGTTCATATTTATCAGATCCCTGGATTCCCAGAGCAAAGTCGAGGTTTGGTATCGAGCTTCCTCGTGACTTCCGACCGTTACGCCCCGCGAGGAACCATATCGATCTGGGAGGCGGTGATGGTGGTGGTGGTGGTGGTGGACGGATCATCCGGGATACATTAGTGAAAACGTTTCGTCGAGCTGTGGCCCACTTCCGTTTCGTGGAGAAGGAAGATGGTGCACCGGATGGTTGGTTGGTTCCTGGAGCAGTTTACCGTCGATGCCACAGACAGAGAGAGAAAGAGAGAGAGAGAGCCTGAGCCACAATCCGTAACACGGCCATCCAATAATCGTAAACGGGACGCGGGGTCGGTCTGGTGTACACGATGTTGGTCTTTCTTGCTTCTCAGATTTTTTTCGTGCGGCAACCACGACGCCGTGGCATAAAGATCTCCCGGCGTGATGTGGGAGGTTGGTGGATGTGGATGTTGTTGTGGGCAGTGGTCTCGAGAGTTGGCAAAATAAGTGGCATGAAATAAAAATAAACATGTGGCCCACCATCGCCCCCGCCCTCACCAGGAGCGCCAGCGCCGGTTGCCACAATAAAAACAACTTTACGAACAAAACCCGATACAGGAAGGCGGCCAGACAGCTCGGCCGCTCGCTGGCGCTGCTAGTGGTGCTGGTGGTGAAGCGACATCCGCAGGATTTAGGAGTTTTCCAGCAGCCCATGCAAGGCAGTTCCACATTCCTTCACCAGTCGCCCATCTGGTGGTGCCAGCGGAACGCAAGGCGCTGGCTGAACCATGTGTCGTCGCCATTTTACACACTCTCTCTCTCTCTTTCTTTCGGGGGAGCGCAGAGCAGAAGTGGAGTCCAGCACGTTTTTAGAAATTCAGATAAGTACGAACGAATCGGACCGAATGAATGGTAAACTCCTTTCTATGCGTTGGATAAGGAATGTTGGATTTTCTTTCGGGCGAAACTTAGTCCACCACCCCGCGTCCACTTTGGTATTTGGTATTGACGATGCCAATCGCTATATTCCCCGTTCCGGTGGCCGGCAATCGGTGATGCGAACTGGGTCAGAAGGAAATGCCTGCAAAGTTTCAAGGGAGATGTGCATCTGGCTGGGGTGTCTGGTTGCGTGGAAATCACGAGTGCAATTTCCCCTTTTTCCACGGCTTATGCTAGAAAAGGGCAAAGAACTGGCAACATCCTCCTCGAGAGTGCTAATCGTTGTGCAAATGTTGGCGAGTACTTCTGATAACATTTCATCTGCTGCTGTTGCGCTGCTCGAGAAAAGGTTCACGACGCATACAGCACGATTTGGGGTTTCTACCCCCAAAACATGGCCAACGGAGCCAGATGGCCACGGAGCAGAAGCGTCCGTCCGAAGTGGAGAATCGGAGCTGATTCCGCGGTTCGTTTACAGCAAACAATGCATCATGCGGTCGCAGTAGCATGGTGCACATCTCCGGCACGATCGTAGCACGAAACCATGTTTGCTGACTGTAACTCGTGCCAATAAAATGCAAATAGAAATCGGTACCGCACCCACCACCGACGACGGACAGACCGACCAGCAGACCAGAGTTGCCAAAGGATACGGAGAAATCACTTTTGGTGGCCGGAATCCAATAGACAAGATCATTCCACTCGTTTGTGCCCGGATGAGACGAGACGATTCGCTTTTCGTATTGCACACCACAGTCTGGCCTGGTCCGTGGCCCGTGGCTAGTTTGTGTTGGCAGCTGTAGCAGCAGCAGCTTAAGAGAGTCATGAGGTATGGGCCATCGTGAGCCGTTTACCGAAGCTTTCAAATTTATAAAACAAACATCGAAATTCGATGATTACCGAGCTCTCGCGAGGTACCCACTAGGATCAGACAGGCCAGCGCCGCGGACCGGATTAAGGGGTGCGATAGAGAGAAAGAGAGAGAGAGAGAGAGAGAGAGAGAGAGAGAGAGAGAAAGAGAGAAAGGGAGCGTCCGCGCCGCATTCAAAACCTATTCACTCGTCACAATTTGCAGTTTGGCGATGACACGAACGATTAAGCAAACAGCCACCACCTTGTCATGCCTTTTTGGCGGCGAGTGGTCTCTTGGGATTCTTTCTCTCGCTCTCTCTTTGATTCGCAAAAAAATATTCAAGATTCCTCCCCGCGAGGGTCCTGATTCCCCGTCTGATTCGCCTTTCAACGGAGCGAACCTTCAATCGATTCTGATTCCGTTCGGTCCGGTCCAAAATGGCACAAATATTTGCCGAACCTCGCGCGTTGAGGCAACCCCCCGGGGGCAACCACCTTTTTTTGGGCAGTAGAATTTGGCGTCCGTTCGATCCCGTGGCATGGTGGCTCAGAAAATGAAAATAAAAAAAAAACTGAACGGGGAAAAAAGGGCAAACGTTGTTGGTGGGCAAATGGATAAATTGTGCGCGAAAATCATTTCGGGTGTTCGGGTGGGCAGAAAAGACGCTCATGCCGAGGGAAAAGGAAAGGTTCGAATTTGAATTCGAAATCGACATTAGGACACCGTTTGGTTTGGTGTTGGTTTGCGAATGTTTGTGCAACGCTCCTGGTTTTGCTGCTGGTCTCTAGTAGCAATCCGGCTCTGGTCCCGAGGAATCGAATCGGTGTCGGGAAGGGGAGAAAATTATCATAAAAATATCGTTAAAACAGATTCTGAGTAGATAATAAAAGAGAATTTATGGTCGTTGCTTCCGCCGAGCCGAACGAACAAACGAACCCGGAGGCCGGGACGCGTCTGAAACGTTACGACACTTCGATGAGCAAAGCCTTTCCGAACGGGAAAAGCTTGGTCCGATGCAGCGTCAGTCGATGGTTGGGTGGCATCGTTTGTACCTCCATCTATCGCGTGATTCGCTGCGCCATTAGGAGAAATGGGTGGTCAGGGCATATTTTTTTTTTTGGTGCAACATTCTCCAAGGAGCGAAGTGTCTAAATATGACGTCTCCTACCACCGGCATCGTTTGTTCTGCCTTCCACTTGCCGGGCCGGGTCTGTTTTGATTTGGAAAACGTGGAAAATTGTTTGGTGAGGGCATTGGAAGCTAACAACTAGCGCGCTGGGTTGAGCAGTTCGAGTACATTTTTCAGTTAGTTCATCAATTTCGTCTTGCAGCCATTTGCAGGAGGAAAATGAAGAGAGAAAGAGAGAAGGAGGGAGTGGCCATGGTGAGATAAGAGTTGCCATGCTGACAAATAATGATTTTGTAGCCTTTTGGAATAAAACAATCTATTCTATGCTTTTACTACTAACCCCTAGTAACCTTGACTTGTTTAGTAAGCCCTCTGCTATTGTTTTTTTTTCAAACATTTATAGTCTAATATTTGTTATTAATGATATTGGATGTAAAACTCACCTAATTTATGTTTCTCGGAATAATGGTCTTATCGTGTTTGGTCAATTTCCGCTACAATTATTCTCTTCAAAAAATTGTAAAATATTTGTGTATTCTTTTTTTACATTTATCGAGCCTATAACGTTACAAAAGATAAAAATAAACCGGGTTAAAATGATATGCGCCAACTACTCTATTCCTTTAGTTGCACCACATGACAATTTTCTTTCCATTAACTTTTAATCCATTATATTTCTTATTCTATTCATCTTTTAATTCACTTTGCAACCGGGACTGTTTACCGCATCGCGTCGTGTGTTACAAAAAACACTCGAACCAGATGCTCCGCTGCGATTGCGACTGCAGACACCGTTACATCCAACATGCCAGCTTGACCTTGGCAGCGCACATACTTTAACCGAACGCAACGGGCAAGCAGCGCCACCGGTCGGGGGCTTTCCTTGATGAACATTAATTTTCATTAAATTAATTAAGTTACACAGTGCACGGGACTAAACCACTTGGCTTGGAAGGCTCCATCCTGATGGCTTCCTGGTGCGTACGTTGGCGTACGGGGTCACGGGCTTGCAGTCAGCAAATGTGAATGTGAATTTGCCGACGCAAGCCAGATCCGCCAGCTAGCACACATGGGCATGTGGGGAGCGATTCTACACATTCTTTTCCATGCCACACACACTCGCACACACCGCTGCTGGAGTTGATTTGTAAGGGCTCTTTGGGTGCCCTCGGTACACATGTTGCCGCACGCTAATGCTAATGAATAAGTCCGGGGCTAGGCATGTTTGTTGCGTTGCTGATTAAGCCCTTGAGACCACCGACGGTGTTGGTGTCGCTTCGAGATGGAGCATCCTTGTGGCGTTGTGTCGTTTCGATTAATTCGTGGCTGGCTGGCTGGTCGGCTGGCTGGTGAACGGCCTCACGAAGGAACTCGTGCAGCGGCTTATGTATTCTTTCAATTAGGAATTCCCATCTCAGCGGGCGCTAATAGAATGTTTGTGGGAAAAGTTGTTCGCCCTTCAAAGATATAGTTTAGCGAAACGAATAACCAAAATGCCTCTGGCACACTTGAAAGACTTTTTAAATGTTTGACTTCCGTTTTGTCCTTTCCAGATTATGGCTTCGGTGCGATTCGATCGGTTCAGTTGGTGGTGGAACCACCGGCCGTGCGCCGTGGCCAACACGCCACCCTACGCTGTCTGTACGAGCTGGACGATTCGCCGCTCTACTCGGTCAAGTTCTATCGAGGTTTGCGCGAGTTCTACCGCTACTCACCGAGCCAGCTACCGAGCAAGAAGATCTTCCCCTTCCCCGGCATCAACGTTGACGTAAGTATGACAGTTCAATTGCTCGCGACAAAACCACCTCGGTCGCAACGTTTCCGTTTTTCGACGAAGCACTTCAGTCTCATGCTAAACCCCTCTGCTCCCCCCCTCCCGCCCAAAAAAAAAACGAGCAACTAGCAGGAACAAGAGTAATTGAATGGCATTTGCCTCAACTGACACTAATCCGTCTTCTGAAGATCCCCGGTCCGGTCGTCCGGCATGACTGGCCTCGCCGGTGTCCTCTCTGAAAAGGGACTTTGGTCCAAAAAGAATCTAATGAAAAGCATGCTTCGTAGCACATTGGGAGAACATCATTAATAGAGAGGCAGCTTTTCATTTGGACTATTTTCCGCCGGTCGGTGAAGGAAAGTGAACAGGGAACGCGAGTGAGACGAAGGGAATAGAGGTTGTTAGAGGCGGTAGGTTAAGACATCGGACATCGGGAACGCAGAATTGGATCATCGTGAAACGACGGTTCAACAGGCAGAGCGACCAACGAGTCACTGATCGGGAGGGAAAAAAAACTAGAAACTGTGCCCGCTACTGGCGGATGTCGTGACGGATAAGATAAGGATAAGATAAGGACAAGATTTCGCTATTTCTAGACGCCACTGGTGGATGGTTTAGCGCTAACTTCGGAGAAATAAAAATACGCAGAATACGCAAAGAAACTTCGTGAAGCCGGATTTGTCGAGCACAAAGCGTTGACTTTTCATCCATTCCATTCCAGCTCCCGGATTCGGGATACTTGACTTTGCGATTCAGGCAAAAGGCTTATGCTTTGGCCCAAGCGACGGCGGATGATTCGAGGAATTCTTACTTAGAGCCCGGGGAAGCTCTTTTGGGTTTCGGCCTCGTTTTTTCTGCTCGTGCGCTTTGTTTGTATGTTTTTGCGATCGTCTCGCTAAAGGAACAAAACGCTGGTGCTGGTGCTGGGGCTGAGGGGAGGAGATTGGGCCGAGGCCTGGAACAACATTGGCCGTCCTCCAAACTGTCATGGACGCGAACGGAACGCGGACCACGCGATTTCCACGCGATGCCACGCGTGCCCTCCGTCCTCCGTCCGATTGTGCTGCTCGTTATTAACTTATTAATTATAATTGGAAGGCCGAAGATTATCTTTCCCCGTCATCGGGCCGGACCGCCCTTTTTGCGACGCTTTTCGCCACGGCCGGCCGGTACGAGCGAAAAACGGAAGGATTGCTGACTGACTGACAGCGTTGTGCCGTTGGATTTGTGCCGACTCCCAATCCTCCTGGCTCCTGGCTCTTGAGCCGTTTTTGCTATCGCTGCGCTGATCGCACGCTGAGCAGGATTTGATCCGGCCTCTCGTGCCGGATCGTTTTGGATTTTGCTCTTCGGCCTTTTTTTTCTTCTTCTTCTTCTGCGCCGTTCGTTTGCGTTTGCTGGATGAACTGTGGCACTTTGTTTGTGCTGCCGTCGATTAGTCGACGATTGTGGGTGGTGGGTGGCGCCCGTGTGCCTGGATGGTTCGAGAGGGATAAGCGCCGCTTTATGAAAAGTGAAGTTGGCCAAGTGATTATCAGCGCGAGGCAAACAAAACAGACCGGGGCCGAGGCCGAGGCGGTTGCTGGCCGATGATTATCATAATGATGGGCGCAATGAATCAAAGTGATTTCGAGTTCCCGAAAGTTTGCGTTGCTCCCTTTTAAGGTAGCTGAGAGACGATTAGCGTTGGGTTGATGTTGGATTTGGATTAAAGTTTTTCTTGGACATCGTTCTCCATCGTAAAGTGGTTAGCGGTTTTGAAACGTAATTCGCGGCTGTTGGACACCCAATGGGGGGGTTTAGTCGCTTTTCAGCAAAACGCTGAGCTGTAAGAATGTTGATATTTGAATGTTCCAAGACTAATCGAAACCCTCTCCCCCCGGGAACCACTCAAAACGGCAGTGCTTGGCTTGGCTTTGGCTTTGTGGTGAATCCGGGAATATATCCATTTCAAAATTGGCCTGCTCGCCGGCCGGGTTGGCCCCGGGAATGGTAAAACAAAACGCAACGCATGCCGCACCGCACCGCAGGCACACAGATCGATATCATCGGTAGCGGTATCTCGAGCGCGACCATTCGGGGGCGCCTGTTTATCTTGGAGAGTTTATCTTTCATTTTCCCAGCCGCGTTTCCATCCTCCACCCCTCTCGATGGCATCCGCGGCAAATTGATGCCAGTGGAATTGTTTGCTCTGTGATTTCTGGTCGACTGTGGCTGTGGCATGGTAAGCCCAATTTGGGTTTTTTTTGTTGGTGGAACGTCGCATTTCGCTTCGTTTTCGCTGCTCCAAACGAGATGCTAGGGCTGCTCCGTTGCTGCTGCTGCTTCTGCTTAGAAATGGGCCATTCATGGCATGGTTCCCGGGTTGCTTTCCCGCACCCCCAGGGTGGACACAGAAAGGAGGACACACTCACACAGCTTTAGCTTACGCACATCTCGCGGCGACAGAAAGCTGCCGTTCCCGTGCCTTGGAGATGGAGCAGGATAAGAACAGGACACACGGAGGGGCGAGCGAAGTCGGCGATCGCCTTCTTATAACATATTTATGAGATTATCGGCATCGACTAAATTGCCTCGAGTGGCCACTGTCGATTTGCTTGTCTTCCCGTTACATTTCGTGGCCAGCGAAAGCGATTGTGACACGTGCAATGGAGCCCTTGGTGACTTGTGACATGTGACTTTTGTGCTTCCCTATAAATATAATATGGTTTGCCATCTTTCACGAGCGAACGAATCATTTACGGTGCGAGACTGACGAAGAGTTAATGCTTCCTATACACGGCACCAGTGCGTTAGACTTGGTTCCATTTTTCGGACTACAACGGTTAGTAGTTTGGTCCTTTTTAGCTTCCTTCAGGCGGGGCACACATTCATACCCTGTGGCCTTAAGCGATCACGGATGGTCCTTTAGAGCGGTTCTCGCTTTCACTAATAGTTGGCCGCGAGGGGAGCGACAGTGAAAAAAGACGAAGAACCTAGACTTAAAGAGCAACTCCAGCTTAGCCTGGCCGACAATAGAAGAATGGAACGAGCAAGGATCAAAAGATCAACGGAATAAACGAGCTCCATTTCAGGGGGTTTGGGTTTCGCTTCGCGTCGAAAGTTGACTCGCAGACGGAGAGCCTCGCAGACGGAGAGGCTCCAGTGAGTTCGGTCGCGTGCACCGGCGACGGGATCATGTTGGCGTCTCCGTTTGGAAGCTACGTCTCGCTTCTTCGCTCGTCTCGTACGTTCTTCACGTTCTGTCGTCTCGGTCGGCTAGAGTGGAGCTGTGGCCCATCATTTGAGCGAAAATGAATGAATTATTCGGTGAATCATAAATATGGAGCAGAAGTAGTTATGAGTCGCAGTCGAACGCTTCACGAACCAGGGTGGCAAGGGTAGTGCAGTTAGCGGAAAACGTTCCGCCGGCACGAAATCGCTCATATGAAAAAGGAATCAAATGGCCATAGATGATGATGATGATGATGATGATGATGATGGTTCCGGTATTATGGCGGATTGAATATCCATTTCCGTTTCGGTAATAATCACGAGCCACGCGATCGTGCCACAGGAGCGTGTATGTGTGGTGGAAATGTGCTTAAAACAGACGCAAAATTGCCGCTCGTGGGCTTAATGATGTTTCGGATTAATGCATTCGAGCGATTATGTTTAGCGTTCGAGTTCATGTGGTTTTCTGCTGCTGATAGAATGTGCGTTTCGATATGATGCATATTTTGTGTTTCGCTTCGTTTAAATCTCTTAAACTTATTTTACAAATTTCTGTTGCTAGCGCCCCTGTTTAGTGCGTCAGGTTTATAATGAATTCCGTCTTCTCTTCCACAGGCCTCACTGTCCGACAACCGGCAGGTCGTCATCAAGAACGTTGGCTTCGGACTGTCCGGCAACTTTTCCTGTGAAGTGACGGCCGATGCGCCATCCTTTTCCACCGCCACCGAGCAGGCCAGCATGCAAGTAGTGGGTAAGTATGTAGTGGTCGCATAATCTCTTTCCCTCGCTCTCTCTCTCTGTCTCTCTCTCTACGCGTTGAACTCTACGAACTCCGGGTGGACATGGTTCGATTAGATGTGGCTTTGCCGGGGCGCCAGCGTTGGTGCATCCCCCCCTCTGGTGACCAAACATGCAGCATAATCCTAATGACGATGGGGCTTGTGTTATAGTTGTACCCTGGTGTGCGTGCAGGGAGCATAAGACGCCATCAGGAGCAGGAGGAATGGCGCAATTGGATTTCATCCGAAACGGCAGCGGCAGTTCCTTTGTGGTGCGCATCAAGAGTAGAACTTGTTGTCGTGCTGGGAGGCCCGTTGCCTTTCTCGGAACGGGATGATCACTGGCGCTCTACCGCTTCACTGGCGCTCTACCGGCGTGTCCAGCGATATCCGATAAGCATCGGAGGACAATTTTCCGAATGGATTAGGTTAAATCAAATTACGACAGTAGAAATGAGAAACCACATCCAGCCCCCCCCCCCCCCCCCCCCGGAGTTAGTAGTTGGTGCTGCTTGCGTAACCAGGCGCTCGACCAGTGTAGCAGCATATTTCGTGGCCCAAGAGCTCAAAGATGAGCAGCCAGGCGACTTACCTGTACCAGGAATCCATGTGGGTTCCAGGGAGCGTTCCCGGGCAACATTTCCATCGTCCATTGTGAAGTTTTGGCCCCCAGAAAGGGGAATCGCCATTTCCAAATCGTATTGTAGTTTCGATTCGAGAAAAAAAAAACATGTTCCATGTAAAGCCCGTAGCGAGCGGTTATGGGATTCGTATTATGAAAGAGTCGATTCTGCTGCTACCACCACATCCCCTTAGGCGAGGGGAGCATTCGAATCGGAATGAGATACGCTTTCACCGATAACGCCAGTGAATTGGTAACATTTTGGATAAATTAAGGAACCGATCCGGAATGTGCCGGTCCTTCCGAGGACCAGGGTGGGTAATTTAAGGGTAGCAGTAGGTAACCATAACGACCAGGTTCGGTTGCAATGCGCGGTGCCCCATGTGCGGTGTGATTGACCGAAAGGAGGGACTGTGGGACTGTGGGCCTCTCGTTCGGCAAAAAGGGTTCAGTGATCAGATAATTGACGGGACGTCTTTTGTGATAAGGCCGCCGGAGGGGCCCTAGGACACTCCTGATCCCTGGAATGGACAGGCGGATACTCTCATCTCCCTGGCTTCCTTATCGTGGCTGATTGAGCGGTTTGTCCTCATCCCTCTGTAAGGGGTCCGACAGTGGCCGTCTGTTTGAAGGGGACAGACGGATTGTGAGCACGATTATCAGTATTTTGCTCAAAACTTAATGCGCACTCTAGTTGTTGTGCGGAAAGGAATTATAAATAATGCATGAGCCAGAGTCTGTTTAAAATTTAATGAACCCCTTGAAAGCGGAATTAAGCTTGCTCCACGTACTATTGTTAGCACAGGCAAAGGCCACTAGTGTGAGCAGCGCCACCAAACAGATAACCAGAAGAAGGTCAGTTAACCAATGGCAAACATCTTCGCGACATCGGCTATCATAAACACAAACAGGAGTCCAGCCCAGCGGTCTGTGGCTCTCAAGCTCTCTTCGTTGCTTACGCAAGGATCCTTCTTCCAGCTGATCCAGTCACTACTGCAGCAAGTCGGTCACCGTGCTCTGGCCGAAGACAGTGGGCCATCTGACCTGTTCAAGGCGCTTCCTTTTTTTTCTTTCCGTTCCTCTTGTTCCTTTTTGTGTGCTTGTGTGTTGGTGTGTTGCTTCGTGTATGGTGCCTATCACAAAGTCATAGTTCTTCGGCCCTTCCCTGCCACACTCCCTGCCGGTTATGGTTTATGGTTTGATGTTGTTTTGCTCCGGAAATGTTTAAGTCCGTTCGTCCATCCGTCCGGTACGGTAGGCGGAGACGTGGGGCGTGGTTGGGCGGTACTCGGAGAAATTTAATGCCGGAAATGCAATTGTCGTATCCATGTGCCGCTTGACTTCCGTGCCTCTTCGTACACTGGAAGCGCGCGCTGGAAGCAGAGACACTGGACTGGAGAATCAAGATGACGATGCGATCTTGAACAGATACACAATGAGAGGGAGAGAGAAAGGGAGAGAGAGAGTGGGGTATCTGAGAAAGGAAAAGAAGAGATAGACTTTACGCTTCTGCGAATCCTGTACCTTTTTCTGGCCAGTATACTACTGATTGTTTAGTGGCAAGTTTTTCGCAACCCTCACTGGAGTCTCAACTGGAGGTAGGGCAGCTATGATGCCCGACTCAGATCGGACCTCTGACTCGTACCGGGGGTGGCCGGCGACAAATATGAAGATGCTGTGAAGGGAAAATCAGAAGCGAAGAAAAATAAATATTTTATAACGAATCCACTCGAATTGTTGCTATCTTGACTGTCCCTTCTTCGGTTTGACCACTTTGCCGTTTGCCGATGCTGTTTTCTTCGGGCATTCCGGTCGTGAGTCGGTTTGCTCCGACCGTGAATGGAATGACGATTCTTTGCTCTTCAGCCGAATGAATCTCTCGCCATTGAGAAGTATCTGCGAAGAAGGATGTGCTTTCAATGTTTCGAGCACTGCTCGAGAATGCACTGCGCTGTGTCGAGGTCGAGTGTTTCTTTGTTATTTATGGTACTCTGGTTGTGCTCTGGGTGGTGCCACCTAAATTATGTTCCCATTTATTCTTTGCTTGCACTGTCTGAGACATTATTGCGCTCGTTCGTTCGTTCGTTCGTTCGTTCGTGATCGTTCGATTTACATTTGCATTACCAGCCAAACAAGTCCAACGACATTCGACATGACGAATAGTTATCGAATCGCACTATAGTCCGTGTGAACGACTTCAATTGCCACGCCGGTGATTTGGACCGGAACAAAACAACGAAACATCCCGTGTAACGCTCACCCACCCACGGGGCTGTCATAAACTTTGCTGGGCTCTTAAATCTTCACCAACCCGCCAGCAGGACGCTGTGCTACACCTGCGGTAAAGTACGTCGCGAGCATAAATAACGGCGGTACCTCTGTTAGTAGCTCTCGAGGTTGGGCGAGTACCAAATGTGTCTTCGTTGGTATTTCGCGCGACCTTCGTACCTCGCCCTCTCTCTCTCTCTCTCTCTCTCTCTCTCTGCACTGACTCTTCCGATCCTTTATTGAATCCATCGCACAAGAAGCTTAGCAATTTGAGCAATTTATACTTTTGCCACGTGAAATCAATCGGCGTACGGGGTATGGATGGCAGAGGGGAGGATCCTAGGTGGTGGTACTATCGTGTTTTATGGATGGTTTCGGCAAACTGTTATTAATGGCCGCTCTCGTTTTTACGAATCTTTTGGCCGCAAATTTCTGCAAACTTTTGCTGTGACTAGTGCTGTAGGGAAGGGAAGGAGTGTAGGTTATGTTTGAGGAGTTTTTTTTTCTCCATTTGGTGGGATTTGTCTGGAAAAAGGCGAAAAACTCATAAACAACATAACGTGGGGTCTATGGCACTCATAGTCGACAACAAGTGTGCTGTTCAGTGGTTTCGGGTTAGTGACTATCTTTAGTTTTTCTTTTCTACTTGCTTTGTCTGCAGCAAATGGTTTCATTGTTTTTGTACGGTTCCAAATACTGTTTAGAATAGGGAGAGATTTTTCGATCGTCATTCGTGTAAAATTAATTTCTATTTCTTATTTTCTTTTATGATTTCGTCGGATCAATGTTATAAAGATATTCAAGGGTTCTTAAAACTATTTAAAACTCATTGCGTGTTGTCTCGATAGCATTTTAGTTTAAAATTGGCCGGTTAATGATGTCGATAATGTTGCAGTTTCGAATACTTTTCTTTCACTCACCGGAAACCCTTTATAGCTCGTGACTTGCTCACGTTAAGCATTCCGATACATTACAGCAACTCAAGTCAAATTAAGAAAAGCCCCAGTTCATGCACAGTTCATCGCCTGCGTTCAATCGTCTTATAATAAGGTTATAAATATATTCCCACTCGACTGTGACCGGCGGGAAGTTGGAGTGAAGTTATGCGGCACTGCTTGCTTCCCTCCACAACAATCCGGTGTTGACGGCGTCGAAATAAGGGCCGGATGCGGTATTGAACCGTGTTGATTTCAATTCGGTAGCTATCGAAACATCAAATAATCGAATGGCGGTCATGTAGAGACGGGAGCGGGAGCGGTGCCACCCAAACCGGCCGTCCGATGGGGTCGCACATGCCGTCGAAACAGAGCAAACCTTCTGTCAGCAATTCGACAAACGACTTCGAGAAGCGAACAATCCATGTCGTCGAACGTCCTCGATCGGTCTGCTGGGAGGGAGTAAGGCAGCTGCTACTAAGGTACGGTTCCAATCCATCGGAACGTTGGAGAAATTGATAACCCATCCTTATGTTTCCCGCCAATACAGTAAACGATGCCAACGGAGCCTCCTGGTTCGAGTTCCCCGTGGCTCAACAATCTCTTACTTGTTCCGGGCGCCCGTTCTTGGCCGCATATTGGGCTACAGCATCGCATGGGACAGCAAGAGAAGGAAAAAGAGAAAGAAAAAGAGAGGGTAGGGAAGCTGTTTTGCTGCTTCCTCTTCCTCTCGTATTATACTATAGTGATTCGGGTAATAACAACCACCAGTTAGGCGTGGGCGTCGTGGCGGAGACCATTGTTCGCAATGATGTCCTACGACGAGTTTCCGCCCGTTTCGGATGGTGGTTTGCTCTCTCTCTGTGGCCGCTCCGGTGGCTCGCGGTGGATGTGAGTTGAGGTGAGGAGAATTTGCTTCAGAAGTTTTCCCCCCGTCGGCTTCCGTGTTTGTTTCGTGTGCTTCCACGTGTCTGTGTGTGTCTGTGTGCAGAAAAGCGCCACAAAAAGTCCGACAAAAACCCACTCCACGGATACCTCGACTACTGGCCGGCCACTACTAACTGTTGCCCCGTTCGCTTTGATCTTGCAGATGTCCTGCTGTGTTTTTGTGTGCTTGTGGGTGCCACGGTCCGCTTTTCCTAGGAGGCTGGTGGCTGGAGACAGACGGAATCGGTACAAACGACCGACAAAACAATCAAAAGCAAAACCCCCACCGCACCATTCGTTTGGTGGGAAAATGCTGCTGTCTGATAGTGGTCCGGCACTACATCCGATAGGTATCGACTAAGAGCGGATAGTACACTCCCGGGCCTTTTCACATCGGTTAGCCCAGGGTTGATCCCTTCCCGCCCGGTCCTTTATATCGGCGTATCGGTTCGGGGTTTGCTTTTCCAATTTGACCATCGGCTGCTGCAGCATGATGATGGTGATCGTCATCACTGTTGGCACTGTTGTCATCGCCATCAGCATCAGCATCATTGACAATAGTCGTTGTTGGCCGAAGGATATCATCGCAGAGCTATCAGTTCGCTCGCAACGCTACTGCTGAAGCACACGGTGGTCAATGTGAATGGGACCACCGATTACGGAAGACGTATAAGTAAAGATACTGTTCCAGTTCTCGGTTCTCGGGTTCACCCGGAGAATTACAACAAGACCTGTGCAGGGTGGGTTGTTGGGTCGACCGAATTGCTCTCGCTTCATATTAACTTCACGACGGAACGGGGCAACGTGCGATGGAATGTGAATCCAATGTTAACCCCGTGACGGCCAAGGGTAATGAGAGAGAAAATAGGTTCAATCGACATGTTTGAGGGGTCTGTTTTTTTTTGGGGACAAGCGACAAGACAAGCGATACTATCAGAAATAGAAGAAGCGAAAAAGATGGCACGAAAAACCAAGAATAAGGCTGACAGGCTAGTAATTGCTTTGTGCTGTTGTCTTTCAGTCAGCCTTCAGTGTGGTTATCCAATGCGAGGCGGTTATGGATGCATCCGTCCGATGTCCGATGCTGGAATGCAAAGACCTTGAAGAAGGAAGGGATTGATGGACGTTCGATTGAGTAGATGTGGGAGTGTGTGACTCGTTCGAGTGGCGTCTACCCCGTTTTTGTGCAACGTTGCAGGATGGCAAGCACTGTACAGACCTTGCATGTTTCCATATTGAGTGCATAAACCCGGTGTACCGGTCATGGCATCGGCAGGACCATCAATACTGTCCGATGCGATCACGTTGCTTGCATTAAACCCTTCTCAACCGAGCAGCAGCAGCACGCACGCAGGAACGCCCGTCGGGTAATATGAAACCGAACATTTGTTTGAGCTTACCGTCAATCATGGACAGTCACAGTAGGGTATGCTATTGTAGGGCCTGGTCGATCCGACCGTTTTGCTGTTGCTTGAGTAAACACACGATACGTGGGAACGAATGCCCTGCATGCGGATGCCGGAGCCGCTGAAGGCAGATAGAAGAGACAGAGGTGAGTTCGATTGGATAGCGGGGGGATTGTTATTTTACGTTACATAATTCGATTATGCGATTCCATCTGACGATGATTATTGTAATAGCATGTTACTAATAGCTGAACACATGCCCTCTTTGGATGAGATTTCCCTCGAACTGGTACAATGATGATAACTACAGGTACGATATGATGATGATGATGATGATGTTGAGATTTGTGCTGCGTTTCAAGAGCGGCATACTGACATAAAAATAATTAGTAATTAAAGTTAGCTAGCAGTTAACTTTATTAGCTACATTTCTGTTTTACATTATAGCAGTCGATGTATTAATAATTTATTCGAATTCGTCCAACCAACTAATTTGATTCCATTAGAAATGAAATCATGTGTTACATTTCCAGTGACCTGACTAATGCTTGCAGCAGTGATCAGCTGGTGCGATAAATATTTAAACACCTTTATCTACCACATCATTTACACTTTTATAGGTGGTTTATACTCATGTAATTTAAGTGCAATTGCGAGGGAGGTAGTTTTTCCAAAGCATCAAATTATGATGACCCTCACCAGAGGTGTTGAGCTGCACTATAAAGTGTGATGTAGCTTTATCCGGATACTTGTGGATTTCAGCATAAAGCGAGCTTTAACTCAACATCACTAGGGTGATTCGCCAGGTTGACCTGTGGGGTCCTAGAATCGATATCGAGTCAGTTCGAGTTGCCACGTGTCGAAGGAAAACATACGCTTTAAGCCACGTGCCTACCGAATGTCCGGTAAAAGAAAAGGCACGAGCTTCTCGCCGTTCGCTGTGCTCAAGGCAATTCACAAACATACGCTTTCTTGAGCAAGCGAGCGAACGATGATTTCATGGCCGCCATATGGCCAGACCGTGCCAGAGGTTTTCCTAGTATGCAGCAGCAGCAAGATGTGCTGCATTATCAAAAGAATTTTTCATCTTTTCACAGATTCCCCCGCCCTCCCTCCTCTTTTTTTATCCCGCTTCTGCTCGCCGCTTCGCTCCTTCGCACCTGCACGCTTCTTAACGAAGCAAAAACATCGAAAATGGCACGTTTCTTGCACCGCTGCAATGGACCCGCCGGAAGTGTTAGTTTGGTGTCGCCAAAAAGGAAGAAGAGGAAAACGAAACGGCCCCGGTTTCGGTGCTTCCCAAAGCATGCTGTACTTGTGTATGAGTGTGTGGTTGTGTTGGAAAAGTGTATTTTTCTTTCTTTTCGGGCTAGCTTACTGATCCCAGTGTTGGTTGTGGTGTTGGTGCCTCTGGTGCTGCTGCTGCTTGCTGTCATAGCCATTTATTTGCTTTTTTTCGTTTTTTTTCGGCCAAACATTTGTCTCCCCAGAAGCAGCTTGAGGTGGTGGTGGTGGTTGAGGCCAAATCATGTCATTTTGTGTCCTTTTTCCATGTGAAGTGTATGCGCCAAAGAGCCCTCTGGCCGCTCACTGTACCGTATTGTGCATTTGCCGTTCCCCAACACCTCGGATCAACTGCTTTCGTTCGGGGCACATGCTTGCCTCATTTATAGCAGCACATAAACATACACACCCTCACACCCACACACATGTGGCGCTATCAAAGTCATTTTGGCGCATTTGCCCCACCGACCCAGACCACTTGACTGTAGCATTCCTCAGGGGAACACCTGGCCGAGGTTATCATACGCCAGTCACTCACATACAACATATTGCTCGTTAGCTACCTCGGTTGGACCCCTGGCGGGGGGCAGTGGGTACGAGAAAATCTATGAAACGTGCATTATGCAAGGGACAAAAGAACTGCCTTTGAGGAGCACCTTTGGGGGGACCCTGGAGAGGGTAAGAGTGGCCACTGGATAGCGCCTTCAGCCGGGGATGGCGCAAAATGTTGCCCAATGATGGCGGTCATAGCGGTGGAAGTCACCCTTTTTCATTGTGCTCCCGATCGACATCCTCTCAATACCACCAGCATTGATCTTGGGGTCGGCTAAAAAATATCCTTGAACAGCCCTCCCAGTACAGAAGCTGGTATCGACATTGACGTACTTAGTTGACATTGACGAACGTGTCGAGAGGGTAGGTAAGGGGAGTGGTAAATCGAGGAAGGATTGAAAGGAGAGTACACTACTGGCAGCATCGCCTCAGTTCGTGTGCAGCTCAACGATAGCATTCAGATCACGTCGCAAGTTCAATTTCGTTGCTATACTTTCAGCCGCAACCAGCGCCCTACATGGTATGATAGACGTCATCGGGTGCAGCGCACCGGCTAGTGCCGGTGGCCAATTTAAGGCCACTATCTTTCAGCATCTTTGTTCTCGTCGGTGTGCCCGCGCCCTCCCCGGGAACCGAGCTGTTACCGTTTGCTGCCGTTCCTTCGTTCGGTGGGAGTTTGAGTTGGGAAAGTTTAATCTAAGCTAGTGAGTGGCAGTGTGTGCTCGAGCCAAAAAAAAAAAAGGCGAAACAAATCAACACCATGGAGAGGGCTAGGGGATGAATCGTGCACTGGGTTACTGGCTGGTATCAGTTTTCATCGGAGATGGAGGAGAAATTTATGGGCTGCAACAAAGTTTTCATCAGCGCGCTACGTGCCAACCATGATCTAGCGGCCAATCATCGAGATTCGAGTGTACGGTGTGACCGGGCTAGCACCGACACTCAGCCACACATAAACAACGGGGACAGAGTAATTATGGGAGAAATTTCAGAAAGTTAAGACAAATCCTATGAACAGATGCTAAGCGCAAAAGGAGTAAAGCGATTGTGGATTTCGGATTTGGATTTTGGACAAAAAATCCTTCGCTAACTGTTTCCCACTGTGCGCTGATTAGTGAAATCCATCCAGCAAAGTTCCAGCGGGGAGTTGGGCGGTATGAACTTCATGGGAATTTCACCTGGCGCGTAATTCAGTCGAGACGCCCGATTCGCACGCTTTACGCATTTGATGTTTGAGAGCAGCCAGGAGCAGCAGACAGCGTAATGATGCCAGTCCTGCCAGTCAGGGAGTTCAGCCCGAATCCTCAAGATCAGATGGAGCGCTAGAAGTTGAATACAATGGCGGATAGCGAGGGCTGTTGCTCGTGCTAACGACGAAGATGCACTTTCGGTATCGAATTTCACTCCTCTTTGGTTTTTTTTTTCGTGTTTCTGTAATACCGTTTCGAATGGATGCTTCCGTCCGTAGTAGCAGCAGCAGCAGCAGCAACAGACAGGGAAAGGTAAATTGAACTCGTTATGACACAATCAGCGAACGAGGTACATTAAGCAGCACAGATACGCCGTTGGTCACGTTCCGTTTGCTGTTTGCTTAAATAAGACCAGCCAGTCCGAGAGAGCGTCGGCGTGTCAGTGGATCACAGAGCGCAACTCAATATCTAATTAAAGTCCATCCCATCCCATCCCTAAGCTAAGCGAATGCCACTGTTCATATCCATTTCATTCTAATTGACTTCTAATGCCAGCGGTCTAGCAGCAGCAGCAGCAGCAGCAGCAGCACGACGTTCGTCTTAGCTACCTGAAGCCGTTGCCGTCACACCATTTGGCCTCCGGGGTTTGTTGTGACCTCGGAGGCCGGTGTTGGTCCGGTTCTCTCGGACTCGGTACCAGGTAGTTAATCACCATGTTGCAGCGCATGTGGAGCAAGTCTCACGCCGAAGAGGAGCACGCTGTGCGGTGACAATCGGGACCGGGATCGAGTATGTGTGTGATGTGTTTATTAACACCATGTCCTCTCGACAACGGAAGAGGGAGGGTGTGGTTGAGAAATCCTCCTTTTCACCTTCTCCTACAACTCCTCGCTACGCGGTGCGCGGTTTGAGCTCACGCTCCGTGGCGTTGCTAGGTGACCGACCGAGATACGGGCCCTTGTCCGCCATTGCAAAAGCCCAGCCCGGCCGGAAGACACTGATTTCGCTAGACGGCAAACTAATAACACTTCCACTTTCGTTGTCGTCATTATCGTCGTACCGGGCATCCGGGACATACACACGCGGAGAGAGCTTAGCTCGCAGCCTGCTCCACCACCCCCCCCCCCCTCTTGTCCATGGCCTCCAGCATGGCTGATGTGGATCGTCGTGTGTCTGGTGAGCGGCAGTTTATGCATAAGTAATGCCCGTCGTGCCTTCTTAGCCTTTGTCTGCATTGTCTGCTGCTGCTGATGGTGCGACGCGGAATTTCGGAGGACGCTCCGGTTTCGCCGAGAGCGTTTGGCTGTCTCACCGTCCCGTGATAGCTAATTCGGTGGGAATCTCTTCAATCTCTCGGCCGGATTACGTTTGCAGCGTTGGTTTGGCGCAAAACCCGGAAGGGGGGGGGGGAGGGGGGGCATTCCAATCATGACATACTGTTTGCATAGAATTAGTTCCAATGTCTTACTCCTGCATAGACATTATTGGCTGAGACTGAGACTGAGAGCAACTGATTTAAACAATTTATGGATTAATTAAATGAGAAACAATACATCATGGATTGGATTTGCCGTAGCATCAGCAAATTGTTTTGTTAATTCAATTGCAACAGCAAAACACGTGGCACACCGGGGAGCCATCGAGCTTCCTAAACTCCAACGATAGTACCTGGGCACCGTACCATTCCACAGGTTAGGGATTCTGTGATTTTTCAATCAAAACTAAGCGGCTAAAGCCGAAAGGGGATTACCATGACCGAGACCGGACGGGAGCGAGAGCACGAGAGATGGCGGCGCTTCAAGCGATCAAATCTATAAATTTTCTCCACGATTTATGGCGTCCATCCGCCTCGGTGCCGTGCTGTGCCTGTGTCCGGGCCGCATTTGTTTCATCCAGGCAGCGTGGATAAGCGGGATTGCTCCGGCAATGCAAATAAACACCGAACCCTTGTCCAACCAGCGTCGGTTTCAGTGGCAGTCCTTGTGCTCCTTCCATGGGCAAGCCGACATAGCAGTGCCGTTCCATGTATCTTGTGCCCGGAGCGTTGAGTCTTCGCCAAACCCACACACGGGCCATGCCGCTTATGTTGTAAGACGAAGGCGATGTGAGCATACGCTGGAAAGCTGGAAGCTCATCCCTCTCCCCGCCCATATACGCCCGAATTAATCTCTCTTGGGTAAGATGAAAATCTTTCGCTCATCGTCGTCTCCCGGAGGGACTCGTCATGCTTCATCATGTCTCGATCTTCGACTTCAGCACGCTCGCTCTGGCAGACCTCGGGAAGGGAACCAACACGGCCACCAAGCTCTCCAGCATCCCATTGAACCCTTTCAACGCACCGCCCGATGGCCGATGGTCGATAGCTGATGGCGAGAAATTTGTTTAATATGGAAATTAGCCTCACTAGACTACACATCTCCTCTGTCTTCGTTGCGAGACAAGGCACTCACTCTCTCCTCGGTTAGAACAAACGCTCATCCCACCCACGCACCCCAGCAATGGCGGAGTATGGAGTGAACTGCACGACACAGATACGCCACGGCGCGGAGACGCCTGGAGGCTCGTGGAACAAAGTTTGAGTGATACGTCGACGTCGTCGTCATCGTTGCCATCGTCATCACCACCAGCTACATCGTTTTCCGTGCCCGGAGCGTTTGTAGTTTTCCACACCGTTGGCCCTGGCTGGGGTCGGTGGGCTTTTCGATGCTCTTGTACCTCTTGACGTACACGATTGGTGCGCTGACAGTGCTGGCGTCAGTTTATATCCGACGCCTGCGCCTGTTTTGGGGCGGAATCTCGCTGGAAAATCACACCAGACCCCAGGGCCAGGGTAACGGTGACACAATGGGCTATACGGCATTGCCAAATGCAATCAACAAGTTTCGCAGGAATTGGGGGTGGTGAGGGGGGGGGGGGGAGGGTTGGTGGAAAATTGCTTCGATAATTTGTTTCCACTTCACTGCACGCCAATTTAATTAAATGCAGACAAAAACAACGAACGAGCGGACGATCGAACGGGTTTTAAGGGCAACGAGCGTGGAGAATCGTACGCTTTTCACAGTTCAGAGGCTAATGATCTCGGTATTTCCTTCGTAGCTCAGAATAGTGAACCGATCATCGGAGACGACAACGACAGTTCTGGAACATGGCCTAAGGCTAAAGGGTGGGAGGGGCTGTGTATGATGTTACGACCGATAATTGAATACAGTTTCCGGGTGAATGTACTGGTAACGAGTTATCCGCTTTCTGGGAAAACTCACGTATATCCCGGGCCGGGCAAACGTTCAATCGCAAACAGTTCCAACAGATTTGCAGCAGCACGTTTGCCCTGCTTTGTCTTTGAGATTGAATCCATGGACTAAATCTCTCCCCAAACCGTCGCGCTTCCCTTGGGAATTCGGGCGTAGGATTTAAACTTCACCAAAAACAGCCCGCAGACATTGAAGGGGCCCGCCTTTGCCCTCTCTAAATATGGCACCGCGGTGTAGTAGTTTGCGGAGGCCTAAAGTAAATGAAACTATTGTGGGCACTTGTTTACCAGAGGTGCTGCGTTGCGGCATTCGCGTCAACCGCAGAGCGGATCAGTGTCAGTGACAATCACCTACAATGCGCGTCCTCTTACCACCAACAATGAATGTCACTCCGAACAATACGCCCCACACATGCGTGTTTGTGCGAGATGCGCCAGGGACAAGGCAAACAGAATCAAATACAGGCCCAGCGCCAAGTGTCTCCCTTTTGGCATCTTGGCGAGGATACGAAACAATACAAACAACCGCTATCAACGATCGAAACGATTCCGAAAGTTTCCGCACCCAGCCACACCCTGGCAGCCACAAACAAAGGTTTAATGCTGGCACACCACCACGTTCGGTAGCACAATAGAGGGCACACGCGGGAGGGTGAGGCTTACCAGTGCTGGCTGGCTGGCACGATTTCACTGCTTTATGACAGTTTCAACAGTGTCGCCACCTCACCTCGACACACAGCCATGGTTTCTAATGCTTTCGTTTCGCGTCACTTTTCACCCACCACCGGCGACCTCGTAGCCAATACTCCACGCGATCCTTCTGGCTAAGGTGATGAGGTATTATTGTGACATTCTTCTTTCCCTTCCATCACTTTTTGCTTTGTCTGGGTTTTTGGTGTGGTGGTTTTGGGTTTGGGTTGCTAATTCTTCGCGACGCGAAGTCAACGTGAACGAGAGAAAAGGGAACGAAGTTGGTTGGTGCGAGGCGGATGGTCTGGGAGGGATTTTTTCATGTGGTAGGATCCCCAATCACACCGTCCCCAACAATGGTCTCTTATTCTCATCGCTGGCTCCGAGGTCCCATCGACGTGCCAGCTGAACATCATTTACACGCGACCGATGACAAACGGTTGAGGGGACTTGGCGGGGGAGCCACCGACTTTCGTCAAAATCCACGACACAGAGCAAAATCAGAGCAGAGGATTGAGATTTAACCGCTTATCACGATAGCGCCCAGACTAAAGGTCCTCACTTTCTTACTACTTCGAATCCGAGGAGCGGGGCCCTGTAAGCCGAAGGTAAATCCGGCGGGCTGGGAACCGGTACAAGGAATAACATTATGGCTTTCGTATGGAATACGACAGGCGAACATGCGAGCACGCGAGCACGCGGTGTCACCGTTTTGGGTCGTTTTTCGGAGGCAGCCGTTGTTGGTGCTGCCCGTCCGTACCGCAGTGCTGAAGTAAGGAGTGGTTTGGGTGGGCGCGCACTGTACGAGTGCTTTTGTTATTTTGACATCTGCTTCTTAGCACCACATCATCGCCATAAGCTAGTCATCAAGGGCGCTGCGGTGTCGCGCTGTCGGTTCGGGGCGCCATTGTGTACCGACTCGTGTACGCGACAAAGAGTGAGATGTGCGGCGCAATATCGTGGTGTTTATGTTTCGCAAGGTGGGGGGAAGCGAGTGTGGGAGGCAGATGCTTACATGTCGCAAAGACAAACGGCGGATCGTAACGCATGATGTGCGGTTTGATTAGTTGATCGCATTTCGCAGATGCACGAATTGCGCCTCAGTGGCGAGGAACCGATTGTAAAGCTTCCACGAAGGGAATTGAATGAAAACAAACCAAGATGGTAGTGATAGCTGCTGCCAGTGCTTTTTTTCCTTTCATTTAATCCTTAATAAGTCTGTCATATTATAATTCAGATTGTTTGTTTCAACTCCAGATGAAGTTATTCATCTGTAACCATCTGAAAGCATCTGGTTTGGTACAGGAAGTAAGATCGTTTGCACTGAGACGTGAAGATTTTCGTACTTACAATCCATGTAGTACTTTGCTTAAGCTCCAGTTAGTCGCCATGTAAAACACGCGCCTCCGGTAGCTCAACGGGAATTAAAACCGATTCCTACAAAGGCCAGTCGTTGTCTACACCTCAGACTCTCAGACAATATCCCTTTCTCAGCAAGAAGCACCTCGATGTTCCTCGAAGAAGCAAAGTATCCAGCAAAACTCCGGCCGGAGTGGGCACTGTTGGGTGAAGAAGAGCGGCCTCACTTCAAGCCTCAAGTGCTCATTAGCGTTTTAGCACGTCCCTAATCTTCACACATTAGTTGGGCTGTCTGGTGGCGTTGGTATGGGCGCGCGCACAGAACGTGTCGCAGAGTCAAAGGATTTGCGATTTGCGCGATCTCACGTTTTGGTTCACGAATTCACGCGTTTCAACCCACAACGTGTGCTGGCGAACAGTACGTACCGGGAAGCTCACTGCTTACTGCTGCTGCTGCTGCTGCTGCTGCTGCTGCTGCTTCTGATACTCCAAGCCCCACCACACAACGCTATCGACTTATTGGTGGCGTTGCCGGTGATGCTCTCAGGTGCTAGAGCGCGTAGTATTATCATCCTGTCGCCGTCTCCATCGTCCTGCCCGTTGTCGTTGGACGAAGTTTGCCAAATACGAACGACACTGGTCGTGGCGGTGAAGTAGAAAGTTGTTTTTTTCGCTTTCTTTCTTTCTTTCTTTCTTTTTTGTGGCACACTCATGGCGAGTAGCATACGGTGCTGAGAGAATACTTTGCCACTCAATACCTTAATCCCTTGGCACATCATCAAATCATTGGTGTGCAGATGTCACAGTTGGTGCGCACTCCACTGGAGCAGAGTGGGTAACAGTAAGCAAACATATGGAGCGGCAACATTTCGGTTGAATGGAAATCATTCCATTCCATCATGTAATCATTAGTATCAAGAAGGGATCCTGATTGGTCACTTCAAAGGATATCTTTCTTGTTAGTTTGAAATGGAAATGTTTCTTGCACGCTAACGACGATTAGTGCTTCTTTTTATTATCTTTTTTTGTAAATTTTATATTTTGTCAAAATTAAAATGTATACAATATCAGAGCACAACCACGAAATAGCTATTGTGCGAGCTACGTTCACATCAGTTCCCTTGCTACCGAGCACATATTAAAGACTTGTTCATACGCCCGCGTACTCCGCACTCCTTACTCCCTCTCCATTTTGTTATTATTTGCTTTTGCTGCTGCTGCTGCTACAGCTGTAGCTTCATGCTTCTATTGCCTTCCCACGCTTTTTTTGTGTGTGCATACCTTTCAAATAACAATTTTCAATCATCTTCCACCTTTTGTTGGAAGGCGCAATTTTGGCGAGCGTGGCGGAGAGAGGAGCACCGAACCCAAGCACCACGCTGTACCTCTGTTGCGTTGTGTCACTGCCGAATAAAGCCTCTACTCAAGGCTCTTATACGCTTCTTTGCTTTCCGAAATCGCTGAAAACCTCAACATGACTCGGTGTGCCACCACGAGCTCCCCGTACTCCATGGCTCTAAGCTGATGTACCGTGTTGAAAAATTTATTCCGAAACATATGAATGTTGATGAGCGACCTGCCCTCCGCTCCCCTTCCTCCACTTGCACCAGGCACCGGGTTTTCCCGGGCAGCTGATGTTCCCGCGGAAAGATCGTTCAATTTTTCCCGACAAAGAGTCGCGCATCTTCAGCCGCCGTGGCATATCTCTTCCTCCACCCCAAAAACCCCACCCCAAACCGATGGTCTTTTGCTTCGTTTGGTCGTTCGTTCGTTCGGTGATGCCTTGGCGAAAGAGGGCACACCTTTGCATACATGAGGCGCGCACAGTGATGTGGTCCGCGCCTTGTCGGGTGAGGTAGGCTTTCGATACCGAAATTCGGTGACCAAAGCGAAGTCAGGGCGCTTGCATTTTTATGGCACCAGCAAAGGTCACGGAAGGCAGGCGGGACCTGGGGCCCCCGGGGGCGGTCGACGGAAGTAAAATATATTACAGATATTATTGCTTATTGTAAGTGGTTCCCTGTGAATGGAATGACGGTGGTCGACATTTGGTGGCCGCGCATTTGGTTGGTGGCGGAACGTGGCAAGGATGCATGGCATGGTGATCGGTGGAATTTCATTTATTATTCAACATCAATGCGATTCATTCGCCAACGCGTGTGCTTCTTCGGAGGGGGGGGGGGGGGGGAGGGGCATCATTGTCATCATTGTTAATGCCCTGTACCCGGAGGGGTGGTGAGTGAGGTGAAACATCAAATTTGATGTTATCAATTTGGCTGCAAATACGTTCCAGTTGTGGGCGCTGCGTAACTTGGGCACTGTTGCCGTAAGCTGTGAAGCCTTGAAGAGCCAACAATCTTCTTTGTCATTGCAAAAGGTTTCGCGATATAAGGAATGTAATTAGTTTTGTCCCATGAAAGGTGTGCTACCGTTCTTGATTAAAGCTAGTCAACTGTTTTCTGTAGAATCTTATCGATCATCAGCTAGATCGATAACTCTCATTGTCTTTTTTATGGTAGATGCTCAAGAACATCTATCAAAATACACAATCTAAAGCGTTTTTTTTTTATAAGCATAGCCAGCATCTAGGGCGGATCTCAAGTGCATGACCGTTATGGTACACTGGAGCAGCAGCAGCAGCGAGCAATTTCGTTGAAATAATTCCTTCATCGCAGCTAGTGGCACCAACGAGACGAGGGAATCAATTTGGCTAGATAAATACTTGAAACCGACCGATCGATCCAATGGTACCCTCCTCCTTCACCGGGGAGTGTCTCGAGCGCTGTCGGAGCCGATTGGACATACAATATTGAAACACTTGATTGGGTCTTGTGCCGATTGATAGCAGACCGCAGACGCAGCAAGGGTTCCCTTCTTTTTGCTAGCCGACCTACATACATCAGATGAACATAAGACGTCCAAGCGGGCCCGGACGATGTCGTAATGTCATCGACGCGCTAGGGGTCATTGCCTGGCATGCATACTCCTCAACGAGTCACGAGCTGTGTGTAGAGAGAGTAAGAGAGTGTGTGTTCGGTGTGATCTACTCATGTTTGCGGTGGATCAGGGTGCAAATCAGTCTGAACCGGCATTGGCAGTGTGAGATTATGATTATTTTTTATCGATATCACTGTCAGCAGGAGCAGTAGCACCCTTTATGCTGCATAGCATGGTGCTCCTTGTTCTAGGGATGTGGAACGGATGCATGGAACCACAATGCACTTCGTTCTCTTCGTTCTGCATGATAGCAGGAGTTCTGGTTCTGAGCTACAACGTTTTGCTAGCTCTTTACGTTGCTGACAGAGCGGGAGATCAAATATGCAGGGCTGTTATGCCCTCCAGCTCTCGGTATGAGCTCCACTAACAGCCCCAGCAATCATGCTCTGGGAGGATGCTTCCAAAGTTACGCTTAGGAAGGACATTTTTCGTAATTCGTAATTCAAAGTGTCTTCTCGGGCGACATGAAAACGAGGGACAAATGATAATAACATCATTCATCACTCAAATGGCTGAAGATAGTGACACAGAGTGTATTGTGGTTACTGTGGCCTCACAAGGAAGATTTAATGTTGCACCCGGCTGGTGCGTCCTAGATGGAGAGCTAGAAAGCGGCCGTATTATACGAATGGGTCGTGCTCTGTTGGCTACAGAATGAGCACGCTCGAGTGGACGACCAGAATTGGGATAAAGAATGTTTCGATCGTAGAGCAACCATAAGCAGCTCGGTAAATATATTGCTTCGAGTGTCACTCGGCAACCCTGCAACAAAGAAGCATGATCAATCCAAGTTTCCATCTTTTCTAGTTACGGTACGGTGGTTTCAATATGTCGCTTCATTAACCATGGTTCATATTATTGTTCGGGAGGGAAGATTGTGTTTATTTCCAAAAATAAAATGCCCATTGATCGGCTGGTAGCGTTTACCGCACGTGCTGAAAGATAAAACGGGACCTACAGTTATTTTTACTTTGATAGCGTATCAGCGTTCGATGAAAGAAAATGTCTAAAGATCTTTCCCCATTTTGGCATTTCTTCCTCATTTTAGTGGATGTAATATTTTTATTTTCGGTGAATTGGAAGAAATCCTTTGAAGGCATTTTTTTTTAATCGTCACCATCGAGTGTTGAAAAGACAACATAGAGTTTCTAGAAAAATATTTAGCTTTTTGAAGGTAGGATTGAAATCGAAGAAATAAAAAAAAATAGATCAAACATCTATGAAGATTTGAATGCGATGCTTCTACGAATACATAAATGATACATTGATGCGTTTACTAGATTACTATCATTCTCTCAAGTCCGCAAAAAACAAGAAATTAAATCCTGCCCACAACACGCTACCCAACTGTGTCTTGTTGGCCTCCACCGCTTTTCGCTTCGCCACGTGAAGGTGATAGGCATTTAATAGTAACGCTTCAGATGAAAAAAGAAGCGCTGTCTGTAGTAAAACGGATGGTTGATGCCAGGGGTATCTATTTGCTTTTGTTTGGTTTCGATAGTATCGAAAGGAATTCAATAGAATTCCAATGTCGAAAGTGCGTCCTGCTATTCTCGGTGACTACCACAGCCCGGGTGGCGCCCTTCAGATGCCCCGTAGCAGCAACAGCAGCAGCGATGTCAAGAGCGTCCCGTCCCCTTGCCATTCATACCCAAGGGAGCATAAATATCTTCAAAGAAATAATCGCGCGCATTTGTTAGATCTGGCGGATGCAGTAAATAACGTCGTGAACAGCAGCAGTACACAAGAGAGTGTCCGTCCGTCCGTCCGTCCGTCCGTTGCGGACGAACGAGGCGCCCTCGATATGAGCGGGAAACGAGGAAACAACAGCCTGGCCACCCCTGGACCGCAGCGACGAACGCAGTCCGTTCGAACGCTCGTTGGAAATTCCTCGGTTGATGTAATAAAATCGGAACAAATCCACTCTCTTATTAGAGCGTGATTTTCCGTGGGCCCCTTGGTTGGTCTCCGATCGATCTCTAACAGTTCGTTTAGCAAGAGTGGACACACAGAGGGTGGCGGAGCAGCTCGATCGTTGGTGAGCGGTTTTATTTACTGTGTCACATTCCGTTTGAATTTGTGGTGGCGATGGTGTGGTGGCTTCTGTCTCAGTCGCTAGTAATAGAAGCGACCCTTATTAAGTGTCGAAATGGTGTGCCACTCGAATGATTCTTCGTCCCAGATGCTTCCTTCTGGTGTGGTTTCGCAGCCGCTGCTCCGTGTCGCTGTTAGCCCTTCAGAGTCTTTCAGCTCCAACACCTTCCTGGGGGATGTTTCATCGATGAAACATCACCTTTCGAGAGCACCAGTGCCACTAGCAGTCTATAGAACAATCAATCGAGTGAGATATTCCTCCGTTTTTTTTGGTTAAATCAAAAACAAAAGATTTAAAATTTCTTTATTATGTTTTTGGTTTCAAGTATTTGGCTTTACGATAAACATCCTTTATTGGTATATCTTTATTTCGGTATTTGTTCGGTAATGTAAACGAAATTTAACGGACCGCTACCGTTAAAGGCTCAAACTACCGTCATCAATTCAATTTCATACAATATCTATTCAAATACGGGGACATTTCAATAAAACCCACTTCATGAACGTGAAAGACTGCCACCCATTAGCTCATTCTACTCGCATGCTGCTGAACCGGCGGTCGAACAAGCAGTCTAGACCAATAGGCGCACGCCGGTGGAGATTGATGAGCCATCTATTAGAATTAGATCATGATTTAATGGAATATGAGATATCCATCCATCTTCCAACCAACAACAGTGGATATCCATTCTTGGGCGCGTTGTGTGTGCTGCTTACATTGTGATGCTCACCACACATTCTTAAGAGTGGTACGTACTGCGCCTTGCAACCGCCCGATGGGACGGTTGGCGGGGGATTAGCAAGCCCCATTTATCTCGACAACCCATTCCATTCATGCCAAACCCGGTGAGGAGCGAATGGGGAACGTTTGTGAAGGGGATAAGGCAAAAAGCTTGACCTAGACCAGACGTTACAGAAAATGGTTGATACGGCGAAAAGCGAAAGGCACATTCGGTCTCATTAATGGCGGTGGTGGTATGCTGCAATATGCTTTGGCTATTTGATTTAACACAAACTAAGTGTCGTTGGCTAGAAAGCAATAAATTAAATGAAATTAAATGAAAGATGCAAAATATACCACGCTGCGAGATAGAATTGTAGCTCACCATTACATAAGAAATAATGTGAACTAAAAAATCATCGATTATTCTTACATTGTGTCTCAATTGAATCTTTTAAATTCCTCTCATCACACGGTAGTTTAAGTGATCTACTGGAGTTTATCTATTAAATTATCGTAGAACTCTTCTCTGCTCATCCATGTCACCATACAACCGTTGGCC
>NC_064877.1:43077500-43080000 GCF_943734665.1 Anopheles aquasalis
GGTACGTACTGCTTCACTTCACAGCAGCGCAGCCAGAACGGGACGGACAGGACGTTGTGACGCGTCGGAGAGAATGTGAGCGAAATGTGATCAACCCGAGAGGCACTTGTCGTTTCGCACCAAGCCCCCAGTCCCTATTCGAACCTGCCCGGTGGCCCTTTTGCACCAGTTTCTTTATTGTTCCATTTGCTGCAGGCCCCCCCCACCGTGGCCGTGCTATTCAATTGTAGCACCGGCGTGACCCGATTTTCTGCACTAATGGCACTTAGGGAGGGAGAAGGGGGTGGCTAGAGAGCTTCGGTGAAAGGATCACCAGCACACTATCCGGACAACCCGGGGGTCAGCCGGACGCCAGCCGGGGGTTGGTGATTTCTTTTGAAAAGAAATCGCAAAAAATGAAAATGCGAAAAACACTTAACAGTGAAATTAAAAGTTTATGGGAAAAATTTTAAATTGCTTCTTGGGGTCAAGTTTCCGGCATGCGCGTCCGAATGCAATGATCAGCGGGTGTGGATCGAGCAGAGAAAAAGGAACCCCCCCCCCCCCGCCCCTCGGGTCTGGCTGCTGCTGCTGCTGCTCGAGTCGATGATAAGGTGGCACAGTTGAAAGTTTCTCGACGACGGTGCTGCTTATTATTGGTGTATGCGTTCAGATGGAACCGAAAGTTTCTGGGCAAAAGTTGGGCCACCAGCACCGCAGGACACCGGTCCGTGGGAAGAGTGCCGGTCAGCAGCTGAAGCAAACTCAACCGGACCTTGATCAAACTCATTGCACCGGCGAGTGCCACTAGGTACGGGCACGGGGCCGCTGGCACGAGTGCTGCTGATGTGCTGCCTGGGTGATGTATGGGAGCGGGCGCCCCATCGACAGCCATCCACCGGTGTCCACCGACGTGAATGGTGTGGTGCCGTGAAAAGGGTTTCAACTCCAACACCCGAGGACCCGAGATCCGACCGTTCGATCCGGTGCAACTTATATATATATGAAGAGAAATTTATGTCTACTTTTGGGGCGCTTTTCAGCCGGACGTACAAATTACTTCCCCCTTTTCCGCTGGAGCTGTAAATCATTGCTAAGCGAGAAAGTATTGCGTCCACTTATTACTGCCTCTTTCCCTGGGGCCACTCTCTAGAAAGGACTTTACAAAGTTGCTCGTCAGTAAGGGCTTGGCTTGCACGCTTATGCTTAATACCAATATTTGTCACATCCATTTCCGCTGATTGATTTCGAATCAAAGCAGCTGCTATTCCGCTCACGCCATGCTTAATGTGCACTTTCTGCAATTTCGTTAGTTTTCGCTACACAGAAAGAGCATTTCCGGATCCAATTGAAAGTCTCTTTTGAAACAACAGTGATAATTACTCATCATCATGTTCGAAATAGTAATAAATTAATTTCAATGAAGGTTTATCAGCGACCAAAAACTCCGGAATCTCAAAGCATTACTGAGTGGTATGGACACATAAATGAATTGATTTGCAATATGGTTCGATGGATAAATTAAGTAAGCTCTTTCAGTCAACAGAATCAATCGGATCGAGGTTTAAGGTAGTGTTTGAAAATGTTTGTTTGTTCGGTCCGATAAGTAGACCGGTTAGCAAACGTGGTTCGCGTAAACAATGTTCAGTGTTTGCGCTGCACTCGAGATGGCGATTACGATAAGCCAACAACTCTCGAGTAAACTGAAACTTTGTTTAGCGATTTAGACACCGGTTTAACGGATGCACGCAATGTTCGAGTGCAACACAAGTGCTTGTATGTGCAAATCTCGCATACGCAGGATAGCGCGGTTATTATTCAGTGTAGCAATCGAGTGCATTAACAATCCTCTTCATTCTTAGTGATTTCACCAGCTGTCAGTTGACCTTTTCATCTCAAACAAATATCAAAATGCTGTTCACAAAATGAACTAACATAAAAGCGTTTGTCTTTTCCATCGGCCTATCAAGATTCAGCCTCTGGTGCGCTTCAACTCATGGCCCCGTTTGCTGATACCAGCGCTAACCGACGCGAAACACAAACGTCTTCATTTCACCCTTCACCGCACGCCATTTAACCGGCCGACCAAATGGTTATCGCCGTTCGCATGCCCAGTGTCCCTGTGGCCATGAATCCGAATCGCATAATCAGGATAACTTTCGCTCAGATTTTCTACACCTTCCGCTGCATGGGGAGTTTAGCCGTTGGGAAATGGTGATGGTGCGGGAATTAATTAATCCATTAAACAATCTCTCTGATGCGGCCGGGGGAAAAAGACGCTTTTCCCCTTTTGGAATGCCGCTTCACTGCCGACCCCCCCCCCCCCCCCGCACCCGGCGCGCCATCTTGGTACTGTTCGTGAAAGTCCATTACACTGCGCCATTGGGACCGGCTTTCAACACTCAATTAGTAGCGAGACGGAGAGCGAGAGTGCGGTCGAATCCCTTTTGCCTTTTGCACGCACACCGGAGCATCCAGCGTTGATACTCGCCGCATTAGCTGAGCTGGTGACGAAGGAAGG
>NC_064877.1:43085000-43090000 GCF_943734665.1 Anopheles aquasalis
TGGTAGACTTGCAAATACCACCCTCCTTTCCCCCCCAACCCCAAATTGTAAGAAAGCTTTCTTGCATTGGTAACAAATGGCACAAGTTTCGGGTATCGCATCGTGACCCACGGTCACCGGTGGCCAGCACACACACTATCCGGTGTGGTTCCACCAAAAAGCTGGCCCAAATGTCGCTCCATTTCCGTTCGACACATCGCCTGGACCACTGTCTGTCTCTCTCTCTCTCTGTCTCTCTCCTCCTGGCCTGTCAGCGGTCATCGTCGTCGAAGGAAGGCCAATAAGTTTTGCTCCCGGGTTTTGCGTTTTGCACAAAACTTACCCCCCCCCAGGCGGCCGTCTGACCAGCCAGTGAGCCAGCACCCAAAGGACGCACGGTAGGACGGAGTTCATTATTTACCATGGATTATCGGAGTAGGTTTTTCAACCGAGTACCACCGTGACGGTACCGCGTGCCTTGAACGATGGACTACGATTAATCATTAGTTTCGGCCGTGCACCCGCACCGTACAGCGTGTGGCAGCTCGTGGCACACTTCCGGTACGAGCGGAAGCACCAAAGGCATGAAAACCCACTTTCCATCATCACCATCACCACCACCACCACCACCACCACCAGTGCCAGATATTCCCAGCAACAGCAGCTTGTTTGACAGATGTTCGGTTCCCAATGTCGCAAAAGGGGCCATGAGCAGGGGAACTAGTTTTTCGTTTTGTTTATCGTTCTCGGACACTTTTTCCCACCCCAAGGGGTTCCTTCCTTTCGATGGCATGTCTCGCCGGTACGCTCGTTCGTTCATTGGTGGACGCATTCCGCAATTCTGTACTGGTTCTTTCATGCTGTGGCGCACGAGGCACGAAGATGAACGATCGGATGCTGTACGTCCGGCTTCCGGGATTGGAAGCGGAAAACTTGCGGCCCTCACCAGCCACCGGCCCCCGGCACCGCCTGGTGCCGTGTGTTGGCTAAACTTTTACGGGTCCCATCGTCGTTCTCGGTCGGTTGCGTCTGCCTGGTTTTCCCTCGGCATACGGAACGGAACCGAACCCCGAAACCCGTTGTGCACGTCGTCGGAAGGAAGTAAAACCATTTCGTCGGGCAACAACAAACACCCAGGCCCGTAACGGGAGACGAGGAACTGGAGAGAGGTTGGTAGGAGTCCTAAGAACCCTGTGGAGAACCGGTGTGACGAGTGACAAATGGTGGTTTAGGGGTGAAAAGTTCACTCTTCCTGGCCCGTCGCACGGGAAGAGAAGTTGCGTTTCTGCGACAATCTTCGCTGGTTCGAAGTTATGCTAAACGAGCAGCACCCTCAGCCCCTCCTGGAGGAGCCCGCTTGCCAAGGGTGCCAAAAAGTTGTGGGGAAAAAAACAATCCAAAGTCCTACAAACACAAAGATTAATAGTTTCGGTCCGGTTGCTGCTTAGTTGAAGATCGTAATAGTCCACTCATCAATACCTCGTTGACCCCTGGCTGATGAATGGTTTTAGGGGAACCTGTTTACCAACTAATTGTTGGCCGCGATGCCGACGGAAGAACACACAGAATGGCGAGTAGATCGGAATATGCATTCCTCCTCCCGTGCTCAATTGGCACCACACACCGAACGGAATGTTGGGACAGATTTATGTCATCACCGATCATGTCACTGTGGTGTGCATTTACATAACTACCTGGCAGCGGCCATCTGTCGGCCACGGACAGATACGCCCCGCCTCTTCGCAACCGAACAGTGTCTCTGAGAAGCTCAAGCGTTCTCTGAGTTATGAGGCGCCTTCTTGAAGTCCTCCCCCCCTCCCCCTCCGGGGGGACCTTGGAACAAGATTGTGATTCAATGCGTTGCGTCGCGTAAGAAGGAGGAAAAGGCGAAAAGAAAGACCGAGAAAGAATAGAGCGCTGGCCAGCCAGCTCCAAAAGTCAGCCATTTGATTTGATGAATAACAATCAGTCCGGTCCGGTACACTGGCCAACCACCGGAGCCAGCAAGCAAGCAAGCATTCCCAAGGGTACCCTTTGGCTGACACGGGCGTCTGGAAAGATCCCAGGGAATTGGTGCACATTTCCGGTCGCAGCGCTGAAATGGCACACCAACAATGGTCCCACTTTGAGCCGTCCGGACCATCCAGGCAAACGAACGAACGAACGAACGCTCCGGCACCGAGCAAGATGGCCGTGCCGGAGTCGAGTTTAATGGCGAAGATGAAATTTATGCGTTTCCTGTTTGTGTTGTGTGCACCTTCGGCTCGCCCTCGCTTGGCGCACCAAGTGATCCTGCCGGACTGGCAAGCGCGCCTGATTGAAAATGCCAAGTTTGCCAGCTGAAGAAAGAGCAAAAGACCCTCGGAAGCGCAGTCCTTCTTCGAAGCTTCTTCTGATAAATAAATTTTATTGCATTTTCACAATGCTCCCCTTCCTTCTCTCTTGCTACCAGGAAACAGGAACCGTTGGTCCTCGAGCAGCAGCAGCAGCAGCAATAGTGGGAGGTGTATTAAAGCATCTGTTGATGGATGCTCTTGGCTGGAGTGCCCGTCATTTGATGCCCATCAACATTGTTTAACGCACTATAAACCCGCTTTATGGTCGCCACTATTATTACGAATGAGTAGCTTCCAGCGTCGTTCCACAGCTTGTGCGGATACGGTGCGAGAGTGTTTCATTTTTGACACATTTTTGAGGTATCTGCAGGTGTTCATTAGCTGCAATACACAGGGGGGAGTGTTCCAGAAAATGAGAAAAGGGTTTCCTTCAGCGGAAATTAATTTCTATTTCACTCGCGTTCCTTCTGCCACCCGTTGCTCTATTGTTCACTCCAGTTCGGGCCATTCACCATGGAAGCCATGGAATACAATTTCTCTCGCTCTCGGATCGCAGCTCGATCGCTGGTGCTTTCCAGCTGTGTGAATGCGGGGGACGCTGATGAAGTGAAATAGATTTCGGCACGCTTTGGTGCCAAATATAGTAGCAGCAGTAGCAGCAGCAGCAGCAGCAGCAGCCCGTTCCGAGCAGCTGGTTGCGAAAAGTGATAATAATCGAATAATGGCCGTGCCCAAAACCACAGGCACTCGATGATGGGCCACTAGCAACGGGTTTGGCCCGATAAGTAGGTTCCAGATGCGTTCCAGGTGTGTTTATCTCCTCCCAATACGAAACACTCTCACCGTAAATGGTGGCACTCGATTGTGGTAAGTGTTGGCAACGCGTGATGGCAATGGAGGCGCCATTATGCTGGCATACATTTTCGAGAAGCCTCTTCTGCCATTGAACTACCGTTTTGCCGTTCGAGTAAGACCTAAAGTGCTGGCTGGGACGGAGCACCCGCTGGAACGGTGATTGAAAATCTAAAACCCATTGTTTTGCCCAACGTAAGTCCCACTCGGGAGCCATGGGCGGTTACTGTGGTGACGTTAACACTGTATTGTGTGTACAGGACACTGTATTACAGTTCCATTCTGTTCGTTGCTCCATGCTATAAGACCATTGTTTCTGGATGTGGAACTGCCTGAATAACCGAGGCTCATGCTCTGCCCTTGGACATCACATAAAGCATTATAGTTGCGATCGATCGTGCTGGTACGAAATCTACCATCACCAGAATCCCGTGCATTGCCGTACCAAACAAAAGCCTCAAACTAGCGATACACAACAGAACAGACCGCGTATGTGCCTGTGCGAGTGTTTTGGTTGTATCATTTTACAAAGCATTTGAAGAACGATTTACTCGCCTCGCCAGTGACAGTAAAGCCGAGCGGAGTGTGACCGGAAATGAAAACGCTTTCTGCCTTTCTACCCTCTAATAATCATCGAAATGAAATCTTTTGTGTCCTTGTGTGTGTCTCACGCACCCTCAAAGACTGGTGAACCGGAAAATCTCATTACCGAGCACTCACGGCCTAGCCGTGGACACTAAAACAGTGTTGGTCCAGTGGCGCATTACAAAGCCACCATTACCGTCGACACGTTCCACAAACAGTGTGCTTCGAGACGGTCAGTCCAGGGCAGGTGTGTTTGCGAGAAGGAGGAGAGAGAAGGGAGAGAGAGAGAAAATTGCTTCCTGGGCAAAGATCAAATTACATCCTTTCACCCCCTCCAGATAAGGCTCGGCGTCGTTTAATTTACTTTTTCCCGCATTTCCGTTCCTAATGCAATCTCTTTTGCGCTCTTGGAAGCACTTGTTGGAAGCAGGCAATAACTGTTGGAGAGTGAGGAAAGGAAACGGGAGGTGAGTACTGGAGTGAGTAGTTTGGTCTCGGAACTTTCTCAAAGCGGTGACCACCTGGGCCAGGGATTGTGTATGTTTTGAAATTGGAGAAAAAAAACCGTCATCACATCGCGAGCAAGACAAACGAATGGTGCGCTCGTTAAGTGGTTCGATAATTGCAGACTGAAAGCGCGCTCTGTGCTGCTGTTGCTGCTGCTACTGTGTATTGAACGGCCAACCAGGGCCGCGTTCTTGTAACGAAAGCCTCCACTTCTCCATTGCCCTTCTCTGTCCAGTCCACGAAGGCGACTCTTTGTTGGATGCAAACGAGCTCAAGCTGCGCGATGTAATGACCGGTTAGTGTTACTAGTGGATGCTGCTCAGTATCGGTGCAATCGTTGCACTCGAGAGCCCCCTTTTTTTGCTGTTAATTCTTCTCTCACTTCCTTACCGGCTATCCGGCGGAAGTCAGTGGTCCTTGGAAAAAGTGGCGCCGGAAAAAGCGCAAACTCCCGCCCGGGCGGGGGGGTTTGGTGAATGTCGGCCATTAATTTCGGGCCCACGGTGTCGGGGCTTTATGTTACACCATAAATTAGCAATTACGAAAGTTGGTACTCCTTTGGCAGATTTTTGCACAAAGATAGTTGGACGCAAAACGGGACTTCTTTCTGCCGGGGAATTGTCACTGAAATTCCGTTTTGCACTGCACTGCGTTGGTTTGTGCAAAAGCTCGTTCCAATTTCGACCATTTTCGCAAAGGAGAGACCGAGAGGAAGGAGCAAAGGAGAGGAGGGCGAGAAAG
>NC_064877.1:43095000-43112500 GCF_943734665.1 Anopheles aquasalis
TCTGGCTCCAACTGTCCTTCGTCTACGCCGGAACTCCATGACAGAGCAAAACTTTGGCCGTTAATTCCAATATCAACGCAATTATTTCCATCTCACCAAATGACACCTCTTCGCTTTCAATCTGTCGCTCCCAATAAGCCAGTCGTGGCCGCCCTGGTCCCCGGACGAGTGGCTGTACTCCAGACACCGGACCGTCCATTGTCGGATGAAAACAGATTTGTTTCGTCAGATTGCCCAAGTGACATTGCTGCCCTTCGTGCGCCTTCAGTTGCTTTTGGGGGTTTTTTTTCCTCCACTTTCACGGCCCTTGTTCTACTTGGTCTGGAATCAATTTTCCCTGCCCCTAACAATACACCTTGTCACGGAGGGTCCTGGGGTGGTGTTGGAATGCCCGTGACCGCCCGAAACCCCTACCCTCAACCCCTGAACCCAATGTGTCTCCATTTATTACTAAATCAAGTCAGACATTGCCGTCTAATTATGCTCCGGTCCGGTGCTCACCCCTCGGCGATGCCCAAGGATGGAAGGTGTAGCGAAGGAAGAGAGAGAGAGAGAGAGAGAGAGAGAGAGAGAGAGAGAGAGAGAGAGAGAGAGAGAGGAGATAAATCCAGCGATCAGCACAGTGAAAGCATGGAAACACGGAGGGGTGGAGGGGCCAACAACAACAGCAGCAACAGCGGACTCCAGCAGCACTCGAGCCAAACGTTGTTCGCTTTTTTCATTCGCCCGAAAATGTTTCTTTTCTGCTCGCCTTCATCAAGCAAAACAGCGAACGGTGGCTACGGCCACTGTCGGTTCCAGGAAAACGAAAGTCAACAGAGTGTCAGCCAAGGGTGGCCAGTTAGCCGGGGGTGACCCGGGGGGCCCAATGGTACGGTCACGAGCGGGCTTGAAGCTAAATTTTCCCTCGAGTTAAACGAAAGAATAGCGTTGGTTTTCCATGGCTCACAATTCCACACAAAAACACGGGCACGCACACATTCGGCGAAGACTTTAAAAGCTTTGCGCTCAGCCCGGTCAGCTGTGAGCGCTCCCGGATGGTGCTTTCCACACGCTGAGGCGCATAAATCGCTTGGGCTGCTTTCTCATTGTTTCGGTACAACGGCGGAACAACAATAATCGTTATTCTCCTGAACAGTGGAGGAGTCGTCGGTGTTTCTCCGTGACAAAGGCCACGCGAAGACGCGCCAGACGCGACCAGTGGCTGACTGTTGGTTTGGAACGTTAGCTTAGCTAAGCGTGTCTCCGAGTCGGAGCATCGGGCCTCCGGCCTCTGGCCTCGTCGGAAATGAACAGGAGACGGCAAGAAAGAAAGCGAGCAGCAGCAGCAGCAGCGTAGAATAGAAATAATGAAGCAAGTGTTTGTCACGCCGACCTTGCGTTTGGTGGCTTTTCGACGGCGGTTTCTGTCGGTTTTTTTTTCGTTTCGTGTTCGTCCCTCTTTGCATTTCATAGATTCTCCATTTCCATTCATTCGCCGATTCCGCTTTGCTTGTTAGAGAACCGGGCATTGCTGAACGTGGGCCACAGTGAGCGCTACGCACAAAGTGGTTGGAATATTTTCCCTACACTAAAGATACACTCGCATCAACGGCCTTTCGTCGTCGTCGTCGTCGTCGTCGTCGTCGTCGTCGTCGAATGTCACCAGATTGCTTGTAGTGTCGGCGAGAGAGAGGGCAGAGGAATCGCGAGGAATTTGGAACGGGCACGAGACAAATTTGCATTCCATTGAGTAAATTTTAATATTGAGCCAATTACGTGCCATTTTGAGCCTATATTGGGTTGAGTGGTTTCTTTCCTCTTTCCGTTTGGTGCGAGCCCGATTGGCGCTGGCACTCGCTTGCCGTTTGGCTGTTTTGGAGTGCTCTATTTGCTGGCAGCTAGTTAGGCTTTTTGAGCACCCGGAAGGGGGAGGGGGAGGAAAGAAAAGCGAGAGGATGATGATGGAAACGCGGTGTGAATTAGCTTCAGCTCCAGCGCCACTTAATAAGTGCGGCAAATGAGCAAATTGGGGCGCACGTTCGCGCGTGAAGGACACTCTTTTTCAATTTTATTTTCATTTCAACAAACACACATACAGACATATACATACAAACACACTGAGTCGTTTTGCGTTGATTGAAAAACTGCAATCAAGTGCAGAGCGCAGTTCTTTCACGATTCTTTGTGATTGTGTTGATAGCGAACGAATGACATTATGTGCAGTGGGAGACTTTGTTGTAATGAAGGTCAATGCGTTATATTAGAGTTTTATTTTGGCTTTCACATTATTTTTTTGGTTTTTATTTAGCATATAGTGAACGATATTTAAGGTATGAATAAGTGCAATAAACAGTGAACTTGTGTTCATTTGTTAGCTTAAGAGTTGGTCAAAAATATGTTATTTGATGAATGATTCAGTTTTGGATCCCTTTGTTTCAACATTTGTTTTTGTAAAAATGCACTCTATGTAGGTCTTGTTTTTTGGTTGTTGTACGAATTAAATGCTACATGTTGTTTAATTGTTTTTAAGCCGAAAAAGAGTTGGTTACGAGATTACTATAAAAAACGTAATAGTCCATTAATAATTATTCAACAAAATTAACATCAAATTTTCTGAAAATTCCATGGAGATACTTGATGAGTAAAGTGCAGATGATTTGTTTAAAAGCACGAAAAGAGCAAGCCATAAGTATCAAGGCTACAATTCTTCGACTTTGACAGTAAAAACGGTGGCTTCAGGAAAGTTGCTCGTAAGTTATGAGATGCACAAGATATCTTATGTTTCAAATGTATTACCCAATATTCATGAAAAGCTTTTTATTGATGTAGATATTAATACAAAGTTGCTGATAAATCTATTCTTACGAAATTGATTAAACAACTTTAGTCAGAAAAACTCCCAACTCTTGCCCATACTTCAAATCGAACCTGTACGGGCGATCCATCATCAAAAACCACCAAATATCAATTAGTAACTTATGCAAGTAGATTTTTCCGTTTGACGGCTTGTCAACCGCAAGAGACGAGAGTCGTGGGCCGTGCGTTCAACCTGAAACTAACTGTTAATCAACGACCACGTAAATTACCCCAGGATGCTTGGACCATCGGCTCGGTTTGGACGCTCAACACCACCACCAGCACCACCACCAAGGAGAAGCGTTGTCCCAAACTTTCTATATCAATTACGGGTCACATACGTTTATGAAGTCTCCTGGGCGCGAGACTCTCACGGTTCGGTCGGTAACACCCAGCCCAGTGGGAGTTTTGAGGTCAACTGCCAACCATTGACCCCCTCCCCCCCCCCCCCACCGTTCCAGTTCCCGCTCTCCTCGAAAACTGAATCATTTCTCATCGTTTCGATGGAAGATAACAAGGCCGGGGGGAGCAGAAGGAAGGAAGGCAACAAAAAAAACACAAAAATCACTCCCTCTCAAGCCACCCAACAAAATGGTCCTCTAATGGTCCACTGCCCCACGCGCACTCCGCACGGAGCTGGGACGGAACTTTTTCCATCGACAATCAACCTTCCGTGTCGCCGGTGTGCCCGAACGCCCGCACCAGGGGTCAAAGAGATCGGCCGGAACGAGACGGCTGGACTGGGGGCTGGCTGGGAAATAGGTGGCTGGAAAATATGTCCACCGTAAATTGAATGTGCGGTAAATGGTGGTGGTTTGAACAATTTATTCGCACACCGTCCAGCCAGTGGCAACAGTAAAAAAAACGGGGAGACAAGAGGGGGAGAGAGAGAGTGGTTTGTGGGAGGGAAGTTCAGATATTAAATTACTTTTAAACGGCCGTGGAAAGGTAGCCCACGACTGACCGGGCCCCGGTTCACATGGTTGGTTCATTTTCCTGGAATCATGGAGCGACTCCCAGGACTCTGTAGGTATCACATCACATACCAGCGTGGCCACGGAGCTATCAACTCCCTTTTGGACTCTCTATCTCCGTCTCTCTTTGGCTCGGTTTCACTCCTTCCCGTTGTTGTAATGTTTGTCCTCGTGGGGAACACTAACTAGCTTGAAACGAGATTGCACTCTGTCACCTCGGAGCTGTTGCTCCGATACCATCCGATGCACTGGCCCCACCGGTGATGTGTCCTGTGTCCCCCCGAGGGGCGAAGGGTCGTTTTGCTACCAATGGTGCAGCACTCCACTTCACTCGGTTCGCGGAACGCAAAAGGGCGAAAAAATCAACTTAAATTGCACATGAAAAGTTTCACTTCGAGGGCATTCTATTTGCTATACTCGGTGCGCCACGGTGTCATGGCCTTCGCCGTCGCCGCCGCCCGGGACCGGATCCATCCAGCGCTAATTATGCGCAAACTTGCTCCACGGGAAGGCAAGCTGTCAAAAAGACGGTCCACCAGCCGCCGCCAGCCAGTGGAGCGATTCGAGGAAGATGCTGTCGCTGCGCCTGGTGCTGCTGCTTACTTGCCATATTTAATTTATCGTCACTATCATCGTCACGAGCTTTATCGAAGCAGCAAAGGTGCCCGGGAACCGGGGGAGGGTGGGGTTGAATTATGCAACAGAATTGTGGGAAAATGTATGAAAATTCATTCTCGAAATTGAATTACGAGTATGTGCTGGAGAAGAGGCAGAACCATCGCTGGCGTTTGCCTTGCACAAGACGCTGGGCCCGGAGTGGGCCTTAGATGTCATGTAATGCACCAATCTGCGACGCGTTAGAGAAGCAATTTTCATGCTCAGTTAATAAGTTGTAGCACTCTCTCACTCTGTTAGCTCCAGTGTGAGTACATGGCACAAGCTTTTACGCCGTCACTCATAACATTGTCTTCAATTTACTTTGTTTCAGCCATTGTGCCTTTGAGCTAAGGAAAGTATTTCAATTGGTCTACCACAAAGTCTCGTTTGTCGTTGCAAACTTTAAGACTCTCCGTTCTTTCGCTATACGGTACTTGCTGAGGTGAAAGAGTCTAATGCTCGATGCTTAACAAAACTGTAGAAATCACGCTTCACGAGTTGAGTTTAGTATTCGTTTACGCGGAATGAACTCAGTGATGGTCGCTCGACTAGCTTCTGGAGGAACAAAATATTTTCCCCACTCTACTGTGCTTCAGTTGTTGGGTGGTTGGTGTAAAATGAACAATGAAGGTGGAAAAAGCGCTTCGTAAACCTTCAAGGAATAGACACTGGCGAGATAGGGCCCTTCAACCGTGCGAGGGATCTTCACATCCCCACAGCTCCGGAGTTGATGGTTGCACCCGGCTTGAGAACACAAATCAGGGAGCCAACATTACAGTCGTAGTGGGAACACTTCAACTTCGCCCCAAACCAAGGTCCACCGAGAGCAGCAACAATAACAACAACCGGAGTCGGGAGGCAACAACCGTCCGGAAAATCCCCGAGTAATTGCATAAGCATCAGCGAGCGCCGGGCAGCGAGACGGAGCCAGAGCTCTTCTCGGCTACACGATTATCGTTTTTGCTGCTGACGGTAGCGAACGAAAATGATTTACAACGTTGCACATTCGGCTGAAGCGTGGGAATGGGTGAGATGAGATGTGCTGGGAAAGGATGGCAGAATGGAAGAGGGAGAGTGTCCCGAGAAAGCGACGGCGGTTCTCGTGGGAATGTATCGCATTTTGGTGAACTGACAGAGTGCTGCCAGACAGTGTTGTGAACGTGCTCTTTGTTGGGGTTGGGATGTCGGGTTTCGCCGAGGAGCCGAGTGAGAATGAAATGTAATACATTAGCTACCGTTGCATACCTTGGGCCCTACTAATGAAGGAAAGTTGGTCGCTCCGCCCTCCCGAGAGTATCTTATCTATAGCGCTTTGCTTCGTCTTTATGTGAGCGTTCCAATCTGTTCTTGGTATTCATTATGATGCACACAACGCCCGACAGGATGCTCACATTTCATTTTGCTGTAACTTATCGATGCCAATCGGAGGTGGAGTTTGATGCAATTGAGTTGTCCGGAATGTGGGGTTTAACTTAGGATCTGTGATTGTATTGGGCAGTTCTATTGCTTCTTAGAAGAGCTACTGAGCGATGTTCAGATTGGTATTAAAGTTTTAAAGCATTAGTTTAATGTGCAGAGCTTTTTTCCTTCTTTGGTCGTTGGACTTTGGACGTGATGGAATATACAAATCTGCGTATCGAACTGTTTCAGTAGAAGTAAATATGGACCTATCTTAAGAAATATCTTAAGATTGGTCATTAGTTGTATATTCTATGTAATTTTATTCTCTGCTTATGTTGGAATTGGAAATTGTTTGAGATCCTTGGTTTATTTTAATTTTTTTAACAAAACCCTGAAAGTATGCAATTTTACCTGGCGCCTCCATCATCGGGTTTCGCTAACGGAGCTACATTTTTTAGTATTACCGACGCGGCGAGCAGTTCTGGAATTGCCTTGATCTCTATGTTTATTATTACTTTCTTGCTACTCATCCTCATTCCAAAATGTGTTTTTTGATACTTTATTAAAAAAAAGATTCCATGCCTTAGTACCTTTAGATACAAATGATCTTGCACATGAAGCCGCGCGCGATACTTTAATCATTCACTTCAATCATTCTCTTCAATCAAAATCTACCCAAATCTACCTCAGATACCGAACATTCCAGTAAACAAAGCTTAAGCTCGTGAGAACTTTATTGCTTTGCTTCAAGACGGGCTCCATCATGCAGAAAGGTATTGATGATTCCCCTAAAATACTGTAAACTGTGCGTTGCCAACACTTACCAAGTACCCCGCAGAAATGGGAGCAAGTATTTATTTACGTAACACTCCCAGGGGCAGTGGTAAAGTATGGCCACTTTATCTGCATATCCAGCCCCGGACCCACCGAACCGGATACCATCTTCAAACAGTCATCGAAGAGAAGTGATTCATCCCAGGGACCGGCACGGTTTATATTGCTTCTTAATCTCCGAAACGCAACGGAGGAAAACATTCCAATAAACCAATCGCGCGACACGGATCACCTCTCTCCCTCCTTCTCTCTCTCTCTCTCTCTTTCCCTGTGGCTCCGGCTAAGCTCCGGGCTTCGGGACGCACGATCCCCGATCGATACACTCAGTACACACCAGAAAGTCTCATAAAAAGTATCGGCAAGTTTATGATTTAGTGATAGGGATCCTGTTCTCCCATCCACAACACGGCCGGTACGCCTCACCCGGCCACGGTAAAGATTTTATGGGCGATAGGAGACTTCCGCGTGCGTTTGGTTGGTGAATCGCCAGATGGAATGCTCCCCAAGCCGTCCCTCTCCTTCGGTACCGGTTGGTTCCCGTACCGTGTGTTGACATAAAAATAGCCACCAATGATGTTCCTTGGCACCAACACATGCTGGTCGTGTGATCCACGCACACACACCCACATTACACACCCTCCGATCAGAGATGGGCCACTACAGTGCGCTTGTTTTGAAGCTACTAACTCGTAAAGAAGCGACATTTATGACTACATCACTTGCCTCCAACAATTCGATCCGGCTACGTCCTCCCATCGGAACTCATTGCATGAGGCGAACATGAAAAGCCTTGAGCTTGAGCGCCAAACGCCAAAGACAGCAACACATTCGCCACTTCCTTCCGGTGGCTTGCGGTATCCTGGTCCGATCATGCTGCCTCCCTGTTTTCCTGTATCTGTGTGCGTTTGTGTATGTGTAACGGTGTTGTTATCGAATCAGATCGATAAACATAAAAACGCAATAAATATCGCTCTGCTTCTGCTACGTTTAGTTTTTCTTATCCGTGACCGGACCGGCGTTTCGACTGCCGTTTTTTTTCTGTTTGGTCCCACGACTCAACGCACCATACGCAGCTCGGGCTGAGCTGGACAGAAGGAAGAGCGCCATCCCATTTCTATTCCTGGCCGCAGAAGCTAGTAGGATGAACGGGGGGGAATCAAACCATCAAGGCAAATAGGCTTCTAGGTTGCAAAGCAGAAGAAGAAGCAGCAGCTGGTGATACTGTGTCGCAATCGATCAGAGAGAAGGTCACCGGTCGGACCGGGAACGTATAATTCATGGTCCTGCCCTGCCAAGCTCTGAAGACGGGGACAACAAAATCCTTACCAGCCACAATCCTTTATTATTTACATCCATCCCGTTCATAATTTAGCTCCCTTGGCCATCACCGCAAGGTCTGCGTAGTGCCGAGCGATGGAATAGAACGGGATTCCGATCCTAACGCACGGTGCCCGTCTCTCCCAGGGGTACACTAAAAATTGATTCTCGTAGCGGCAGGATAGGAATAAAGTTTGATTAGGTTACGGTGTTCCCCCGGTGTGGAACCCATATCGGTGCGTTCGGAACCCCAAGCGAGCTACAGGTAGCTGGATCAGCATCCCGGACCTGATTTCATTGCTTCCCCCGGCGCTCTGCTACCGTTTCTGGTGGCTTATGAAAAATGGAACTAATTTTATTCTTTCTTTCTCTCTCTCTCTCTCTCTCTCTCTCTCTCTCTCTCTTTCCCTGACTCACACACAGGTATACACCTCGCACGAAGAGACGCGAACAACGACGGACAACCTCATCTCGAGCAGCCTGACGCTCCGGTTGCATCTTCAAAGCTCACACTTCGGATCGGGGCTGCTGCCGGGGCTCGGTGGTTCCGTTGGTGGGCCGGCCGGTGGAGCCCTGCTGCTACGGTGTACCGCCACCATCGGCAAGCTGTACGAACGGTACACGGAACTGGAATTGGGCGTTCCCCAGCGGGATCCCATACCGGCCAGAGGTACGTGTAGCCTCTCACCAGAGGATTATCTGACTCCAAGTCGTTTGTCGGATGCTATTTTTTTTTTGTTTCATTGCGGGCTTTTTACGGACCCAACACCGATTAACCTGACCTGGCAATGTCCGGGGGGATGTTGTCTGTTTTATTTGATGTTTTGTCCATTTTATCATCGTGTCTTGGGGTCGCCCGGTTTACGTGGAAAGGGCATCGTTGGGACAGGAACAAAAGGGGCTACTGAAAGGTAATCAAAAGGACATAAATGTAGTTGTGTGTTTTTGTCGAATCCCGACGAATCCTTCAGGTTGTTCTGGGCGGGGCCTTTTGGCGAAGGTGAATTGTAAAAAGGGGTTCCATCTTTTATTGTGCGGAGCTTGAGAGCGATGTCCGTAGCATCAACATTCGGCCAACGGTAGATAAGAGCATTCCAGCAGATCATCAGATGGATGCTGAAAGTGATGTTTGCTCACCCGTGGGCTTGGGCTGCATGATTTAAACATCAAATGATAATACCCTTAGCATCGGGTTTGTACGGCTCTGGTGAAATAGATTTCCATTGTCCTATGATGGCTTGGTCATTTCAACAGTTGCTGTATGGTATGGTAATTTATCGTACTGTACGACGTAACTAATGTGGTTTGAGTTGTTTTCGGAATCGTGTTTCTTTAGAAATCAATCAGCAATACAGGGAAACGAATCAGAAAGTTCGAGTACTTTTTATTGTTTATCTAAGATGCAACGCTTTTGCTCCAAGAAGTACGTAATGTAGTTTATATGGCTTCGTAAATTATTTTACATTTTCATAATGTACAATGCAGTTTAAAGCTGAGTCTGTCTATGCTTTTCTACGGTGAATCGAAACTGAACTGCCTTCGTATTTATCATTTTATACCATCTGGCAGCAAAATTATCAAGTGCAAGCCTAAGACAGCTTCCAAGCATTGCTTCTTATTAGCAACTATCTTATAACATATTTCTATCGGGAACAATACATCGGGCACAATATTATCGGGAACGATGAAACCATAAGTGTTAGAACAAAAGCGAAGCTCTAGCTAGTTTTGCATTTTTTATTTGCAACGATTATAGCTGGGAAATGTGATGATATGTTGCCATTCAGCATAACCACATAATCCTGATTAGAATACCACTCTGGGTTTATTATAATTTACTGCTTACCTTTGGGTCTTAATCAATTATGGGAAGTTACACCAAAGTCCACTGCTCAAGATGACGTAGATTGCGATGATTCATGAACAGGGAATTGATTTTGTTCCATGTAAAATTTTATTCCTATTTAAGTATTTAAAGGATTTGGCTGTTTAATATTTAAAAAATGTAACTTCAATAACCCCATAGTGAAAGCAACTTTTTATGAACACAAAGAGTTTCGCTTGTAGCGATGTACTGATGTTATAATTGACTACTGGTTAGTAATTCAAAAAGAATACTTAAGCGTATTGTGTTCACCACACCAACTTAATCATCCTCTTTCAATTCGTGTTGCTGCTAGATTCCACTGCAGACAGTTGCCGGTATTTTTTCTTCCTTTTTGCGATGTCTTAAACAACTCGTTTGTTGATTCAAAGAAATCACGATCACGACAAGACTGGTTGAAACAATTCCCTATCGTTCCCGGTTCGTTCCGTTTGCGCAGCGTTTGTCAAACAGTTGCTCCGGAAAAACAAATTCCTTCCCACGGATTCCACGTCCGGATTCCTTTGGCACAGCACAGAAAAACGCTACAAGATGTGCGAGCGAGCGAGCGAGCGAAAGTACAGATAGAGAAAAGGGAACACGGGAAAACTCAATCAAAGAACTACGGCGAGGACGAATAGTACGAATCGACGTGCACTATCTTGTGTAGCTTTGATTAATGGCCTTGCCACCATTAGGAAACGCTGTGTCGCTTCGTTAGAATCGACTTCGCACGGCCACCATTCGCCATCGCTCTCGCTCTCGCTCTCTCGCACCATCTCTCCCATTCCGCAGGGAAAGGAATGTGTCCCAGGAGCTTCATCAGTGGCCGCTGGTGGGCTGAAATTGGCCCAAAAGCTAATCAACAGATGTTTTTCCCGTCACGGCCGAGTAGCCGGTGGCCACACTTAGTCCCTTTGGCTTTGACTACTTTAGTGCTTTCTACTACACTCGCTGGTCCGTCGCATGACGTCGCCCGACTCCGACTACGACTCCGTCTCCGACTCTTCCGGCTTCTTAAGATCTGGCGGAAGAAATTGATTTATCATGCCTTTACGAATAGCAGGAGCAGCAGCCGTGAGCCAGGAAGGAAGCAAGGAAGAATGATCAAACGGACATTTGGGGCCAATTGGAGTGGATTATATTAGTTCCGCTTGGGCCCTTTCGATGGGGCGCCCGTTGGACTCTGCCCATCCTGCCCGGAAAAAAGTTACAACCTCATCACGATGACTGCGCCGATCGGAACAGGCGGCCGCTACCTCCGTGCGGTTGCTGCGTGCGGATGGCACAATGCGGCGACGGTGAGAGAAGTGGAAATAACTGCACGAGAGGGGGCAGCTATGCGGTTCAACCCCCGGGATGCTGGACAATGGCAATGGTGGAGACCACGGTGTCCATTTTGGGCCAGCCCAAAGCTCGCTCCCACGCACACACTCTTAATCAACCGAATAACGCTTTTCCGACAATCTGATTAGGATGATTTGGCGCTTCGTTGGCCGGTTTCCGGGGAAGGGCGGTGGGGGAGGGTCATGTCCACAACATCGGACATACGATGAGCCCCCTTTTTCCGCCCGTTGTTTCGAGTATTTTTCTGGCCGCCGTATTTTTTTCTCGGGGCCGTCGCTAACCCGGATTGGCATTGTTCTTCTCTCTCGCGAGCTCCTTCGTGACTTTTGGGACGCATTTGATCTTTCGTGCCTTTTCTGTGCGTCCTTTCCGACGAGGAGGATCGAGAGAAGGAATGTTCGCCACCAGGTCACGGGTCCGTGCCCCTTGGCTTTGCTTTTGTCTCTTGTGTCCCTGCACGGTAGAACCTTGTGGATCCCTTCTCTGAACCGGGTTCATTGTGTACGAGAATTGAGCACCGGGCGGAAGGAAGTCATCGGTTGCGCTTCGTTGCCAATCCAAGGCGAGGGGCCGCTGGAGGAGTCTAAATTTAAATCAAAGCCAAACCTGTAGCCAAACGTGGTTAGTGAGGCGGATCGAAGGTTTTTCGTTTGTGGACTGATGTCCATCGTTTTTGGTGCTGGGTTGATGATTAGAAAGATGATTAAAGGATAGATAAATGTGTCAAGCCAGTGTATTCTTCACATTCATTCGCGGAGAAATGGCTTTGTTTAACAAACTGAAAAAGAAACAAAACCGAAAAAGGACTGTTTTTCGCAACACGCAAAAGGGAGATAAAAAGAGAAAAGGGCTTGTGTAGGGTTTGAAATGAATCTTCAAAGAGAGTTTAATTGATTAATCGTAGCATCACCATTCGGTACACTGGGATCAGCTTTCATTTATCTTGGCTATCGGATATCGGTACGTATTGGGAGAGGGTTCTATCTGGGGCACGGTTCAGTGATAATGCGTTGACCATCGAGAAGGGATTATTGAAGCGAACAGGATCAGTGAAGGTTAAACTGGTGAATAGCGGTATGGCTTAGCAAATGATTCAAGCTAAGTCCTGTTCTTTTTCGTATTTTGGCATGCAGACATGTATTTAAAAAAAAAAGGAATATTCAGTTTAATTTATATCTCCTACGATCAGTTGTTGGGAAAGGGTTGGGAATTTTTTCAATCAAGTATTAGAGTTGTGCAAGCAACGTTTACCTTTTTGGTTTGTGTTATTTAAATTGATAGCATAATAACTGTTCATTCAAAATAAACACAACATGTTTATGAATTGTTAACAAATTTTCCGTTCTCTTCTTTTCATTCCCACAGTGACATCATCTAGTGCCACCAGGATACTGCCAGGCATCGTTGGAGGGCTCGCTGGCAGCTTAACCGGTTGGTTGCTGATCGCAATCACTCTCATGACGCTCGCACAGGCGATGATCCACAATCCAGCTCTGGACCTTCTGACCACCACCAGTCACAGCTCGATCCTTCAAAGATAGTTTGCTAACCGAACGACCGTAATGCAGTGTCGCTGTGAGCGCTAGACAGGCTGAGATAAGGATGCTGGATTCCCTGATTCCGCTGATCATGGGATGAGCGTAATCCCTATTTGGCCACAATCATTGCTACACTTTCATTACGCACTCGACTGCTACTAGCAATGCTACTGAGGGTTTTTACAAGCACACTTACCGACACACAGACACGCAAGAACAGACACAAATACACACATCACAAACGGAGCTTACTGAAAGTATTGGCGGCAGCAGCAACAGTTATTGCAGTAATCGAAAATGCGTGAAATGCGGTTTGTGTTGATATTGATACCAGCCACCCTTTTCCCCCTCACCACCCACAAAAAAACCTTCTCTCCCACGACATACTTTGCCGTGAAATTGCCAGAAACCCAAACATAATGTTAATGATGTAATGTAAACCGATAGGGGTGAGGTGGTAGCAACCAATCGTGTCGATGGTTCCATGGGATAATTATGATCATTATTAGGATGATACTGATGTGGCCGATGATGCTGATGATGGTGATGAGTGTGGTGCAGCAGGTTTCTGGCAAACGTTATTTACCGGTTTGGGAACGGTTAAGGGGATTGCGCGACTCCCGCTCCAGCGCGAATCCAGTGTCGATGCAATTGACGCTCTTGTCGCTGGAACATCATTTGCACCCTGTCTAATCAATCGAAACGACTCCATCACCGTTATGCAAAGAGTAATTCCGAACATCCAATAAATACGCAAAACACTCTCGCCGCTGATGCTCCCAGCATACGCAGAACGCTTTGCTCACCGGTGCAAAAGTTCATCACATCGGTTTGGCGTTTGATGTTCACTCAGCGATCCCCGCCCAAATAAAAAAAAATGGAGTCAATGCATCAACATCTCCCCGGTTGATGCATTTTAAAAAGGACGATCTAACGATACCGCGCCGGAAAAATAATTAGCTACGAAAATGGAATACAAACATGGCAATGGTGTAATGGCATCAGCGTGCCAGCTCCGGTATTGCAATCGGTATGCAAATCGTGGGCCCACAAGTGGTATTGGAAAACGTTTCGCTTCTAGCGTTGATGGCAATTATTGTGACCATTCGTCGTAGCGTCGTTTGCATTCGCTAAATGTTGTCATTATGAAAAGAAGGTCCTCTCAAGTCTCTATTGAGCTCGAAATATTCTGCGCCAAAATGCGCCCCAAGTAGGAGTTCAATCAGTGGTGCACTCCGTCGATACACGTCGATAGATTCTCGTGTTGTGATAGGATCTCCCAAAGAGGAGCTGCAGTAACTAGTTCTCTGCTGCTGCAGCAGCACTTGGTGCAATCAAGTCGAGCGAACCGAGGCACCACCACCATCGAACTGATGATGATGATGATGCTGCTCCGGATACTCTGCCATGATGCTAGTGCACAGTGCGAGATCACGGAGGACGAGGTCCCGCGAACCGGTGCCAGTGTGGAGGGAAAATTTAATTGAAAATGAATAAATGAAGTTATGCTTGCCTTGGTGCGCTTTCTTTTGATGTTTCGATTACCATCGCACCGGACTGGTGGCACGAAAAAGAACCGATAAACGGGTAAAAAACCAGCGAATGCTGCACGAAACGGAACGGAACGGAACTGTAATGCGAGGGAATGATCGTCACAGATGAACGGTTTCCACGACCGTTTTGAACCTCAAATTGGATCCCTCTTTTTTGCTTTGCTGCACTGCTTGTCCACATTCCGTTTAACATTTAATGGGCACCCCATCAGTGTTTGGAGAGCAAAATTGAACTCTGTTAATGTCCGTGCCATGTGATAGGCATCGATCCCACATGGAAAGGCTCCACGATCGGCACGTGGCACTTGAGCTACCGAACGGAATTGATAGCCCCCCGGGGGGGTTTTGGTACGTGCTGGAGGGAGCGTGTAAACATTGGATTTGAAATCAACGCCGAGCTTAATTACGATCGAATCATGCCTTAAGCATTTTGCGTATCCTTTCGCTTCACGTGTTAACCAATGAAAAGCAACAACCGAAGCGGCACGTAAAGTGAAATGTTTCAATTTAATAAGCTAGTTACTGGAACGGCATTACCTCTGCGATGCAATGCTGCATTCTGAGTCAACAAAAGCACAAATTTGAGTGGTTCTTTAATGCCTGCGCCGGCACCTGTACAGCAGGAGCGCTGCTTTAAGATAACAAATTCCACCTTTTTGGGGCCATCACGCGCTCACGATCTGCTTCAATTTGCGTAAAGTAGCGATGGATGGATCCGTGGTGCCCCCCCGGGTGTAGGGGGTGCATAAAGCACCATTTGTGGCCTCCATGCAGGCGCGCGTTGGGAGCGAAACTTGACAAAAATGCAAAAAAGGCACCGAAAGGGACCACGTGCCACCTTTCCATTTGGGTGTTTCGGGTGATGGAAAGGATGGAAGGGATGGCAAATGGCATGCATCGTCGTCGTCGTCGTCGTCGTGGTCGTGGTCGTCGTTGTTGGTGGAAAATAGCCCCCGGGGGTGGGAAATTGTTTCCAGCTCGTTGGCCAACGCATGTGACTTGCAAATCAAGGCCCTATGGCTCCGGGAGGGGGCGGTATCGCATCCGTCAACCCTTTTTGGCACCCTTTTCATAGGGGAGGGGGTAAAGGGGAAGCCAGGGTCAACCGTTTGTTGTTTATTGCGTCGGATAAATTGATTAATATCAATTGGCAGGACGAAAATAAATCGTCAAGGTTGTTGTGGTGTGGCGTTCGGTGATCGATGACTTTCGCGTCGCGGTTTGCTCCGCTTGATGGTAGCCGTCTGATGGAGTACCGTGGCATCAATTTGCGTGGAGAACGAGTTCCGCTGGCAGGCTGGCTCCGGTAGCTTGTTTATGAAACTAATGACACACAGTGTGTCAGTGCACCGTGCCGTGCTGTGCTGTGCCCGCTAGCCTAGCGTTCCAAACGCGATGATGAGTCGGTTGGGCAATTGGACAGAAAATCAATTATCCGTTCATTAGTTACTGGTCGGCGATTGATTCGGTCCGGGATGCTAGCGGTATGTGCGATGCGATCGGCCAGGAAGTCGCGTCATGATATTGGCTCATAATTAATTTTAAATTTATTTATCGGGCTCCAGTGCGTGGAGACACGTTACGGGGGAATTGGGAGATGTCACTGCATCGATACGGTTCACTGGCTCGCGCCGGCAATCAACGCATTGACTCATGCGATCGCCAATACCCGAGTGTTCCCTGAAATCGAACCTAAAAGGGAGCCAGGTGCAGGTGCAACACACCCATGCAGCATCATCTGAAGGAGGGTAGGGAAAAAAGGAAATGAAATGGTGAGATAGAGAGAGAGAGAGAGAGAGAGAGAACGGTAGAATTAGAGGTACAACTTGAACATAACGATAAATAGATGATTCTGTGTATATAGCTGTTACGGATAAGTGCTTGAGGAAATGGTGGAAATGAAACCGGCGCGCCCTGAATCCCTGGAAAGCGCGGGAGAAATAAAGGAAAAGAGCGAGAAGGAAACACTTAAGCTATCAGCAGCAGCGGCATGGTGCACGGCCAGCCCTTTACGCGTTTTCGTTTTTATTTTTTATTCCAACTTTTGAATCCCAAAAACCCTCCTCTTGCAGCGGGAAAGCATCAATCACGCTTTGCGTTTCGATTCCATTCCCTTCGGTGTAGGAGGTACGCATCGTGTCACACGTCAACAGAGGCCCCCCTGGTGCCCCTTTCTTCAGGCCGCTGTACCGAACGATGACGCTGCTAGGATCCATTTGCCGCCAGTGAGTGAATGAAGATGGATGGAATTGAGAGCCCAGGTTATATATATACATATATGAAACTCTAATCCCCAATTTGTTAATGTAATTAGCTAAGTGCAAGGAGAAGAGCAAGTGGCAAACTGAAAGATGGATGGAGCGATGGAAAAATGCATTAAGAAAACCCCAAACCACAAAACCGCTCGCATATGGAGAACGCAAAATTAAACTAATCTAAACTTTCAGCCATGTTTCGGGGGCAGGCAGAGGTGGGTGTTGTGCTGAAAGACAGCCACAAAACAGTGAAATGTTGATTCTAGACCCCGATGATGTAGTTGAGTGCAGCGAAAACACGAAAACAAACCAAATTACAATGAAAGAACAAAGCCAACAGTTGATAGCAGCAAATCATACAAAACATAACAGCAGACAGCATAAACCACACAGACATACACGGAGACAGGCGGTGGCGGCGGTGGGAAAATAGGAAAACCGTAATATAATCAAAGATGAATGATGAGAATCATAAACGGAAAATCCGGAAAAAGGAGAAGAAAAAAAAACAATCCGTGGAATCATGAATACGTTAGGTGGCTTTTTTGTATAGACACAGAGGGTAGGACATAAGTGAACGAGATTGATAAAAGAAGAAGAAAAAAAAACACACACGATAAAGAGAAAAAGAAGAGAAAAGAATAGAAGAAAAAAGAGAAATTAAACGGAACGAGCGAGCGAGAAAAGAGAGTGAGAGAGAGAGAGTGCGATGGAGATGTGCATGCTGCAAATACGATTCAAGTGTCTAAAGTGAAAAATGAAAATTCTGTAATCCGCAGCGCGCAATGACGCAATGGCTCGATGCGCTATACTCCAAAACGAGTGACAAACAGTGTGGCGGATCGGTGGCGTAGCGTAGGCAGCGTTGTAGTCGATGCTTGTCGCGCAGAAGGACGTGTGGGCGAGGTGAGGTATTTGGATA
>NC_064877.1:43117500-43142500 GCF_943734665.1 Anopheles aquasalis
CTTGAGAGTTTACGGTATGGGAATGCTGCCTGCACGCTCAGTGCTGTGTGCAGACCCCAATCCCAAAGCTCAAAGCATACGGTTTGTGCTGCTGCTGCTGCTGCTGCTGCTGTTGCTACAAATTAATCCTTGCGTGCGGGCGCGCGGGGAATGGCGCCAGAGAGTAGTAGTGTGGGCCGCAGAAGTGCAAAATTGAAATGCGGATACCGGAATCCATGCATTTCCGAGCAGCGAGCACCCGTAGCTCGGAATCAGAGCGCTCCGTCTGATTCTGTCGTTTGCATTCAGCTCCCCCTGCCGGTGGGTGCGGTTCTGGTGTGCACTTCACGAGGCCGGTTTTAGATAAATATAAATTTAGCGCACATTTGACTAAACATTATAAATTACTTGCTGCCGGTTTTGTGGCCGTGGCCGCACCACCGAACTCGTTTGCACTGCCGAGCTGAGCGTTTGGCTGAGCGCATCCTCTTCTTCCATCCTCGTCACCGAAGACAGTGTTCTAGTTAAGCCGACAGTGTGCTGCTGCTGGTGCTGGCCGTGGCCGTGTGGTTGGCTATGTCGACAGCAGGGAGAACATAAATCAATCGAACACGATCAGGGGTGACCATACAACGCGTTTTGACGGCGAGATGAGCGAGGACGGAGCGAAGGGAGAGCATAAACAGAGCGAAAGCGACAGCACCGAGGTGCTATCCGAACGGAGCATTAAGTTAATGTCTAAGAATTAACCAGATTATTCAATTACGGAGCCACCAGTGAGGCGATCACTGGACAGGAGGATCGTACGCACCCGGCGGGGAACCAGCTCCGAAGTCCGGTTCTTGGGCGACCCTGCTGGCTCGCTGGCTCGCTGGCTGGCTGGTGGACCGTCAGGTGATGGTCAAGTGCGAACGTTGACGCTATTCAATTACCCTGCGGCGAGATTGATTGCTTGTTTACTGTTCTGTGTCGATTGCGGTCGCGGTTGATATGATCGTACACAGCTTTACTAATGATAGGTTTTCGGCAGGTTTTCTCGCGTCGCTTCCCTTAACAAGGCACGGGAACAAGGCGAGATCTGCATCAGCAGCACCTGGTGCGTACTGCTGTTTCTTCGCTCCACACACGGGTCAACGATCGGTCGCTGGTGTGAGGTATCTCGGCGATCGACAGCTGCTCAAATTATACCCAATTCCGATGGTAGAGATAGTTTTTTTCCCAATCGATCGCCAACATGAGCACACGCGGTTGTCCTTCAACTCATCGTCGGATTCGAGACAGCAGCAGCGCATCGGCATCGGCGTGTAATGCTGCCTAATGGGCATATTTGTGGGGTTTTGTTGAATCGTGATGTAGACATCCAATCAAAACAGGTGCCCCTTTTCGGTGCAAACAGTCATTAGATATAATATGGTGTACGGCTTCACGGGAAACAGGATTCCGCACGGAATCCACAGCAGATCCTGGAGGAGGATCTTTGTAGTGAAAATTAGAATCCAAACCTCAAATTATGATGATCTGTGTACGGGTGCAGATGGCAAATGGCGCTCAATTTGGCTCCCGTGTGGTCATCATTAGAAATAGACTCTAATTTCAGGATGATGCCATGATCAAGGTATGAGAACTAGTAATTGAAACATGCCCATAACTAGTTGTTTTTCCCACATTGTTTTTGATAATAAGATGATAGTTAAGATGAAGCAAATTCAAAGCTGCTTCTGATAGTTGTCTTAAAACATACGATTTAGCGCGGTCCATAGGCTACTGTGTTAATACCTGATTGCTCAAGGTTTGCCACTTTTTCAGCTTTGTTTTCCAAAATAAAATCATTTTACAGTTCAGGCAAAAATGTGTATCAGAACATTTTAAAGATTCTTGCCAATTGATTTAATGAAATTTAAGATTCCCTTATAACTAAATCTAGGGCCACTATTTTACAAACATCTTACCTTCTCGGATCATAATCACCAACCAAGTCAAGGGCCAATTTCTTTCTTTAATCAAAAATGCTTCCTCACTCTAGCACAGCTTGACAGTTTTCCTCTCGAGGGCGTACAAGAGTGCACCAATTTGCTTCCAATTCCTCACTCGAAATTCCCAACCAAGCAAACATGCCACTATTGGTGCTTGATAGTGTAGTACGTACCAACTTCAATCATATGTAACGAAACCAAATCCCTCACAATCTGGTACCGTTCCGATTGAGCATCACCACATAACCCCCTCAATCTGGCAGGTGAGAACAGGTTGCGCCATGTACCAAGAACGGAGCACAGTGCCAGCGACGTGTCCCGTTGGAGATGTCATGCCATTCGGTCCTGATCAAGTCAAGCATCTTTTTTATGATTATCTCGTTGTTATCTTATCGCTTCCAGCATCTCGAGCTGCATATCGGGCCATCGAGTTTGAGTTCAATTTCAACGGCAGCTGTAACAACGGGATAAAGGGGGCACTGTTTTCCATTCGTTCCTTAGCAATCAGGGCCCCGAATCAGTGCCAGCGCTGCTCGCAACACACGGCGAGTGGCAATGATTGAGCTGCACCATGGGAATGCATCCTTCAGTGTGGCTAAAATGCAGCAGTTCCATCTCACCGTGCATTGTTTTCCTACGGTAATGTATCACCTTACGGGCGTGCCTTTGGCCTTAATTGTGTAAGTTAAAAAGTTGCACAATGAAGTGAATTTCTATTTTTGCCCAGAGTAACTTCCGCACACACTCAACGCAGTGCGCATTGGAAACTTTCAGTTCGTGGAATAAGATTCCCCAAACCTTCCGTTTTGAAATCCCCATTCGAGACTCGTCCCCGGGATAGCTGCAATCGAACGAAGCGAATGGAAAGAACGGTAAGCACTAGCAGCAGAGTAAGCAGCGGAAGCCGTAGCCGGAGCGGAAGTTCGTCGTTATGTAGCGAGCTGATTTTCTTTTGTGCTTTCAATTGCAAGGGGAAAAACAGTGCCGATGGTTTTCCATGCTATCGATGAAGACAACAACAAATCCTCGAGATGTGAGGTATTCCACATTCAAAACGGGGCTTCCTCATCATCTCACTCGGTGGCGGCAGTATGTTCGATGGGTTGTTCTCTTCTGCATCTGCGCCATCAGCCTCACCAAACTCGAAACCGGAAGTGTGCTCGAACTGGATCGCTACATACTCGGTACTCGGGGTTGAATTCACTTTCTCGGCACTCCCTGCCTTCTGGGTCCATCGTTCGATCAGAGTTTTGCCAAAGCAGCGTGCACCGGAAGCGAGTCCCGAGCTCCCCGTTCGACTGCGGTCTCCGGTTGCGTTCGATTCTCGGTGCTCGTGCTCGTTGAAGAAGTTAATAAAAATAAGCATAAAATCTTATTGAAAAATTGAACAATAACAGGACCCCTGGAGGTGGAGGAAAGTGGTAACCGGCCACCGAGAGTGGTGGCTGACGGGTCGATGCAACAGAACGGAAGTTGCATAAAATTTTTGCAAACTCTCTCGTCATCCCTCGTCGCGGCTCGTGCACGCGCGCTCCCATGCAACGTGAGACCTGTTCCATTGGAACCTGTTCCGGTTGTTGAGATCCGATGGTTCGGATGGTTCGGGAGAATGAAGGAAACGCGAAATATGTACCAGCGTTGGTCGATAGAGGATGCACGCTTTTCCCTCCTTCATCCTTTAGCGTTTTCGATTTGCCTCTCTCTCTCTTTCTCTCTCCCCTCGCGGCTCTGATATGAGGGATCTTTTGGAATGTTCGCCCTCGCTCGCAACCGGAAGAGCTGCAAGTATGTAGCGGGAGCGGGAGCGGTGGTTTATGTGAAACGGGAAGCATCCAGCGGATCATAAAACAATGTTTTATGATCTGAAAAATTGATAACAAATTCATAACGCAACCAGCACTACTACCAACTTTGCCTCTGAACAGGGCCAGTAGCTGGGCTCCCAAAAGAGATTCGTCGTCGTCGGGATCGGCGCGGCAACGCGTGCCAGCTAATGGTGTGTTAAAGCTTTTGGAGCTGCTTCGCTTTGGTTGTTGTTCGGAACTGCGTTGCGATGCAATCGATGGAACAAGCTCGGCCAATACTGCAACTAATCTTGCAGCAGTACATAATCGATCAGACATTAAAAGATCGTTAGGGATTGTTTGTTTGAAGGATAACTCGTCAATCTACGAGTTCGTTGCTTACAAATAATATTTTTAATCAATTAAAATCAGCTGGTAATGATTAGCTTCACTTTTCATAAACTTTTCACGCTCACGATGGTAGAAAGTAATCATTCCATGATTAACGAAAACCAAAATTCTACCAGAACAGATGAAATGTAATGCTAATAGCAATATCGTTGGCCAGCAGAACCATCTCGTTGCCATTCGAGAGGCATTCAAATGGGCTTTTGAACCTCGAAGGGTGGTCACGCTCCGGTGAACAGTAAAGGCCAAAAGTTTCCCAACTGCTCAGGAAATGTAAGAAGGAAGCACGGAAGGTTCATTCAAAGCGCAATCTGCAATTCAATATATCGCAAAACCGAATGCAGAATGTTCTCGTCTTTTAGAATTGGCATTTACCGAATTGCCATTGCCGTTCAGCCTTTTTGTTAATTCAATCTAACCACACACAAGTGGGTGTGCAGATGGTATTTGATGTTGATGCTGCTGCTCAACGATACTATACTTTACTGGTGAAAAGATAGAGCTGATGCTACCGCTGCTCGGAACAGCGCTGAATGCGATGCTCATTTTAGCAGATGAAAGATCCCTGATCTCATTTATTGCGGTCTTCGATCCGATCACTATTCAAATGCATTCTCCGTAACGGCATTTCTTTGAAATATTCTTATTTCCTAGATGCATAGATTCTCTCCTTGGAGTGTTTGGTGTACGGAAAGGCCACACCACATCACTTCTGCAGCACCTTCTTATCATCACTATCTAGGCACGCCAGCGTCTTTAAACATTCCATCCTACGCAGCGCAGCGTGTGGTGTGCGGAATATTAAATCTTGCCCGCCCAATCCGAATCCATACCGGGAGGGGGGGTGGAGCATTTTCTCTTCAGTTTTTTTTTTCTTGTTGCCCGCTCAGTTTCCACTGATTTCTTGATTTGTAGGATCGCGAAAGCCGGAAGCTCGATTGGAGTCACCATTATTCTCGGCTTCACTTCCGAATACACCCGTTGCCATCGATTGATTCTCGCTCTCTCTCTCCCTGTCTGTTTCTTTGGCCAGTCGTTGATTAGGGACGTGACAGCCATATGTCACGTCGGTATCAGCATTTTGCACAACAATTGTCATTCGTTTCAGTGGCGAGGGCAGCGGGTGGTCCGCTGCAGCAATTTGATTACCACCTTACCAGCCGGACCAGCGGCTGCACCGTCCTTCCAGCGATGTCCCCGTCCCCAGGCCCGCTGGTGGCATTATTTTATTACTTTAATCGGGTTTCGGGTTCGGCCGGTTCGACTTCATTTTTCCTTTTTATTCCTCCTTTTTTGTTTCGATTGTTATCCACCAACGCTCGCTCTGTCTCTCTCGCTAACACGCGCGCGCTCGCTCGCTCGGGATAAGATTGCTCCGGGAACCGGCTAGGACGGCATCATTGGCCGGGCGGATATCCGGTGCAGGAAATCCTGGAAAATGAAACTCGAAGGTAAATCGAGTGAGAACGGCGAATGATCCGTGTTCTACGTTGTGGATGGCAAGAGCTTGGTGAAACACGTACGCTCACGGTTCAGGAGCATGGAACCAAAACGCTGTAAACGTATCGGATGAGCCGTGCCGGATAGAAATGCTTGTCAGCGGAAATAAATGGTGGAATTGTGTTAACAATCGCTGGCTGAGCGCGCGCACGAGCGGTGTCATCGTGTCATATCGAGCGTTGGTTTCTGGGAGCTTTTCGACGATTCAACGCTATGTCCCTGCCCTTCGGATTCCAATGAGCTGGTTCACTAGAGCTTATAAAACGATGTTTATGGGAGGCGATACTGCGACTGTATCAAACGTGTCCTCCTGTGGCGATTTCGTGACTTCTTCGTGATTGATTTGGCAAGATGAGTCTGTTGAAAATTGAGGTCAATTCTCTATCCACACAGTCAGTAAGTCTTCATGGAGAAATGAGAAACAATCAATTGTTCTATCAATTTCTGTAAGGGACAAGTAATTACTTCCGTTCTTTCGAGTCGAGTCAAAATCGAGTCGTATTTTCAAAAAGCAAACTTTCAAATACCACACCTTCAGATACCTTTTTAACTCTCCGTGCGATGTGCGGAACTAGCTTATTTTTGTTAGAAATTTTTATTAATTCATATTGCTACAGTTTTTGTTCTTTGCAGTATGATTCTTATAGGATGTGGCTTTATCGTTCTCTTCACCACAAAAGTGATGGACACCTTGACGCTTTACTACTCTTCTCTTCATGATCGTCAGGATCACCTGACCTGCGACTAGCAGCCTACGATCGTCAAGTTACAAGGAAGCTAAAGTTGAGTTACTGTCATAAGATGATTAATCAATCACTTATTAAAGAGTTTTTAAACCATTTTTATTACATTCATCCTGATAAGTGCATTAGCTACAACGCATCTAAACAAATCCGGTCGAATGAACTACGCAGCAATGCGTAGAACCTAGCATTGCATCCGCTTCTCCTTTGTCCATACCCATAGTATCCCTCCGCGTATTTTATCTTAAGTTATTACTACTATGGTCCTATTATAGTGCTAGTCTCATTCTTCTCCTCAGGTTTAGTGAGTGAATAAATCTCTTCACTTCAATATCTTTAATAGTAGAGCATCACAATCGTACAACCAAGCCTTAAATCTACCTATCATGATAACAAAGCAACACACCTTAGTGCCTTTACTTTCGCTCACTTAGCACTCAAACTGATTCTACGTAGCATTCAAATACAAACCCAAAACGATGCTCTGCCCTCTGTTGATGCTGATGCACCAACCAGACACAATCAACTGCCCTCGTATGCAACAGCAAACAGAAGTGTCCATTCGGCTTCGATGACACTCGTTCTCGCAATAATTAAAATGGAAAACACTATAACTGCATTAGCAGAACGTCGATGCCGAGGTGCCGAGATCCTGTTGTTGCTGGCTCCGAAAACAGAAGCCTCTACGACGACAAATCAATCACCACACTACGATAACAAATACGGGCCGCTTGCTGTACGGGCCTGTGGCCAGTGGGCCTTTTTGGAAGCACATGCTGGACGAATCTGCATAAAGAGTCGTTTACGGTGACTCGATTTAGCAGCGGGTGCCGAGGTGGTACTGGCCCACCAGAGGAGCCTCAGGATTGCCATTGTTCCACTCTCTTTTGATGCCGATGGTGATGGGTTTGGGGCCGGTACGTATCGATCTTTCTACTGCAAATAAATAGTTTCATTAGCAGCGATTGATTTGCAAAGACAAAGACGGAGTTCATTACATTCGGCAAACATCGACACCGTATGACCATCCCAGATTGTAGCTTGATTGTGCTTGACTTCTATTTCTGGTACAACGATCCAGTGCTTCCAGAGTGCCTAATTAATTTGAGGTTTTAACCGGGAATCCTTTACGGGTTATGTCGGATATCGGGCTAGTAGCCAGTGGTCTGATGCTGGTGGCCATCGGCTTCGATGTCGGTGGATGACTGTTCACAACAGTGTTCCGTTTTTGTGCCACTTCCCCCGATGACGGCAGTAAATGGGGTCGAAAAGTGCAAGTAAAGAGTGGCTAGATGGTCCGAATGAATGAGTACAGTAGCACACGGGCCAGTGCCGCATTCCGAGGACGAGAAATCGAGTGAGTTATGGCTACGGGACACACTGCGCAACGATTCAGTTTGACGTATCTGGCACGCAACGCCATTTCGCCATGAGTGTATGACAAAGCCCTCTGTCCCCGTGTGTTCCCCCGGTAAACAAATCGCCACAGTCCACGACCACCGGGACCCGCAGCAGTATGTTCTGGCGCAAAAGAGCCCGCGGGAAGCGTGTCTAACCCTCCAGCCGAGTGACGTCGAATGGTGAATGTCAACCCATCTAGTCTCCTCGCCTGCTTTGGTCGTTTCCAGTACACCGCACGACTACAGTTCTACAACTACTACTGCGCTGTGCCTGCGTACCAAAGTGGACTGTCAAGTTAATTGGTTGTCATGTTGTGCGCCTCGAAGGACATACAAATGAGCACGATTAGAGACGAGAGACGCCTCGAATGTGGCCGTTCGGTGGCGTTCTGGGCTGTTTTTTTTTTGTTGTTGTTGCGCAGAAATCTCCGGCAACACACGGTCTCTTCGTATCATCGTCGTTGCACGTGTGTGGGAACGGGACACGGCGCGTAAACGGCGCCACTGTTTACGTATTCTTGCCACGCGCTACAAATTATGATCTCGCCAACCGGGCCCGGTAGCTCGTCGGTTGGTGGGAGGCCATTCGCCATTCGCCATTCGCTCTCAGGCCGCCAGACAGTGCCGCCTGTCCGGACCTTCGTTCCGTTCCGCTTGGCCCGATTTCGGACATAAGTTTTGGCGTTTTCGGGCGTGCCTCGATGTGCGCCAGCGGTAGTGGCGTTATCGTGGGAAAATTAAATTTGTCAATCGATTACATCAAAGCATTGACACAGCGTGCGCTGGGAACACAAGCCGAACGTACCAGCGAATGTCGGATTGAAGGTCTCGTCGGGTTTTTTGCTTTGTAATGCTCGCTCCAGTAGCGACGCCAACCGTAAGTCAATCGTTAGGTGGCTACCATGCTTCTTCATGCGCTGTTCCAATAGCCGATCTATGCTTGACTTTATGTCTCGCTGGAACATGATTTCCGAGCGATCCTTTCGTCTGCGTTCGTTGACTTTGTCGTGGGGTTTTTGGGAGCATAATTTATCCCACCGATAAAAGGGGAGAAAACAAACAAAAACAAAGCTCAATCCGAACAGGTGGCCTTTCGGAGCTGGATCGCTTTATGGAAACATCAAACAGCGGCCCACACAATGACACCTCAACAAACAATCTCCTGCCATAACCCTGTTGTTGATGTTATGTTGAACGATTGGCACATTTGGCACCGAGGACCCCCGTCCGAACCAGGAACATAACAAAAAACTGGAGGAAAATCCCCATCCACAGGGGGAGAGACGGAGAGAACGAGAGCGTTCGCAGATACTTATCCGGTCGCTGCATTATCACGCGATCGGCGTAGCGAGACGCACGCTCCGCAAATTGGAAAATGAATTGTCAACACATACACCCGCTGCGGGAGAAGTGTAGATAATCGTGTGCGCTCGCATCGCAACCCCAAACAGCGGGATACAATTTCGAACCAAACCAAAAAAACAAAAAAAAAAGGAATGCTGGCCGCATTTTTCTATTTGATCAACCGCACGGCACCGTTGGAGCGTTTGACTAACTGGTAGCAGTGCCAACTAGCTTAGCCGTTACGCTAACCAATCAATCGAAATTCAATTACGATAAAGGCGAGCGAGCGAAGCCTGCTCCGATGGCAGCCATTGGCGTGTTCAAACATGTCCCTGCCGGTGGTAATCGCTTACGCAGCACAGCACAGCACAGCACAGCACACAGAGTTAAGCAGAAAGTAGGCGACACCCAAAAGTCCGATTTCCGATCCGGATAACCCCTGTCCGCCCCGGGCGGGAGGGACGAAATCTGATCATCCACACGATGGCATCACGAAAGGGCCAACATTTCGAAATAAAACATTCTCACACCAATAAGAATTTGGGGCCACCAGCGGGACGGGGTCGCTAAGCGGCACGTTTCTAATCTTTCTAACCGCTCGCCAGTTCTGCCTCGCGGCAATGCTGACCCCAAACCGGCTGACCGGAATTTGATCTTCTTCTTTTCTTTCTCTTCTTGATCTCACCCGCGGGTTCCGGACCGGGGGCCGGTGCGTTAACACCTCACGTACGCCATAATTTAATGGACCGCGCGGTCTTCGCACGCGCCCTGGCGCGCAAATATGTTTAAGCGAAAACATCATCTCTCATCCAAGTCAGCGTCGTCCCCTGAAAGGCTCAGATAGAATGATGCAGCCGCGGGCCGGTGGTGTCCCCGTTAAAAAAAGGTATGGAACCGTATGGAGTGCGATATGTCCCCAAAAGCGTTGCCCTGGGCACTGGTCACCGTTGGAACCATAATTTTATCGCCGTCACCACTTCATGGCCTGCTCCTTCGACCGCCAACCAATCTGTGCTTTAAAGCATCGCGACGGCAGCGACCAGACGATTGCTATCCGAGCGATCGATCGATCAGAGAGACAGACAGACAGCCAGCAGCCGCCGCCGGAAATTGAACAATCCTGATCTCGCACCGTGGGCCTCATAATCGGTTCGAGTTGGCTGCAATGGCACTGGCAACAAATAATAATAATAATAATAATAATAATGAAAACATCAACAAGCCTACGGTTGGGGCCTGTGGTGGTGATTAATATGTGCTGGACGGCTTGTGCCACCTTTTCGGCAAAAGTTGAAGTTGCATATGGGGGTGGCTGCCGGCTGTCAAATATGGGGCACGATGCAGGATGGATGATCCAATTGCCTCCGGGTATCACCGGGAACGGAGCAAATGAGGTGTGAATAAAATGTCAACCCATTTTTTCGGCGCCACCGTTTTGCGCGACTCGCGTCCTTCCACGAGCTGCATTCCGGCGTCACTGATTTTATGCACGCCCTCGCACACACTCGAGGTGGAGTGGGGTGGATGCCTCGAGCCACTGACAGCAGGTCATGGACCATCGGGTATTAAATGTGCCCCCCCCCCCCCCCCCCCCAGGGGTAGGATTGCAAACGGATTGCACAATACCATCGAGATAAAGAGGATCTGTGTGGAAGAGAAAGAGAACAAAAGATAGAGAGAGACACGGGGAGAGAGAGAGAGAGAGAGAGAGAGAGAGAGAGAGAGAAAGAAGAAAGAGGAGAAGAGCTGGTGCACATATAAACCGATTATTGGGCTGCCTGTCAGCGGAATAAACAAATTGATAAACATCGATCGCCGTCCCACACCCTCCCGTTTCCGATCACCAACAACCCTCCGGACAATGTCCTGGGGGAGGGACACTAAAAGCTTCGCGCGCTCGGTACGTATTGTTGGCGGCTCTTCAATTCCCAATCCCAACCGTTCAACCGATGGTGAAATCATTCTGGATGCCCGGTCCAACCCGGGGTTTTGCAATGCAATTGCCAGCAACAAGGTGTGCAATGGAATGTTCATCGGAAGGCTGAATGGCACCCAAAATGTGGCGTTCGGTGCATCAGATTCTGTCTTGATCCGTGCCGTTCGACCATCATCGATTCTCGTTACAAAACTCTCAAATCAAATTAATCCAAAGGCCGGCAATCTCTCAAAAACACACGGTAGCCAGTATGTGCCTCTGCTCTGCACGAGCAGGATTGCGAACATTGTTGTATTCCAAGCAGCATTGGCCACGGAGAGGGGCGATCCTGGCGGATACCGTATCCGGTTTGCTGCCATCCGGCATTGTTTTTTCCCGGAACAATTCAATCATGGTGTTTGAATGTTATTTTCTTGGAAACCAGAAATTCAACAAGCTACCTATGGTTTCCCTCCACGCTGGCCTCACCATCACCGCACCATACACCCGTTTTGATGGGCCGCGTGCGTGGGGTGAAGTTGGTGGGCAAGTTCTGTGCTGCGGGAGAATCGAAATTGTGAACCATTTCGCAGCAATTTGGCAGCCATTCAACTGTGCACGGGTTAATGAATGGCTCATTTGTGCGTACGGACCCCGCAAGTACCTCTTCCCTTTTCTTTCCCCTCCCACCGTGTATCCTGTTACGCATGCAGGTAGCACAGCAGGCAATCCGCCTCTCCTGGGGGGGGGCTGATGGAATTTGTGTTTTTGGGCGTTTTGCGCGCGGGGAGAAAAACATCGAAGTGCAACTCAGTTCCGTGTGCGTTCCGTGGGCAGCAGTTAAAGCCACATGGAATCGCTCTGAAGTCGTCCTGAAGTCGTGTCGGTGTGTATGTAGGACAGGGCCAGGTGCATTTCTGGTATTTTCGGTCGCTTTGTGAAGTTCGTTTCGTTTCGAACATCATTAGTGTTGGATTTTATTCATCTTTTGCGGCATTAAACAGGGGACGGGAATGGTTTATCATGAACTCGTGGTGGGCATGTTTTATTTTTACCTGTAGCTCAATCATGCACTGTATGTGCGCGATTGGAATACTGCATTTTGGGCTTTATATAATGCATATAATCATCAGCAGTTCGATTTTCGCGCTTCAATAAATATGAATTTTGTGTTTAGCTGCTTAAATTTTATTTAATTTGCCAGCAATTGGATTTAGGAAAAAATGGGACATGCCATTGTTTATAGCAAGCACATTGGAAGACTAGCAGCAATAGAAGTGAGAGCTTTTGAACTGCCACTAGTTGAATAAGCATACAAATAAATGAATTTTGTGCGCGAATCATCTATTCCTGTCGCTGACCAAACATAATCAATTGCATATCTACTATAAGCTGCCGAAACCGTTGGAAAAATTAATGCTAAATACCTCTTTAAAACAAAAAAAAACAATTCCAACCATACAATGACTATCACTCCTTATTCAACTGGAATCAACTGAAACCACAATTGATTACAAATACAACACGACGGCACTCCATTTCGTTTTTTTTTCAATACTTGTCGTTACATTTACTTCATTTGTTTCGGGATTTACAAGTCCAAAGGTCTTTGTTTGGGATTCAGTTTTAGCAGTGCTATCCATTTTTTTTAGTATGATAGTTCAATAGCTTTTCAAACACGAATAAAACAATGCCATTAGATCACAGGAAACAAGCAAAAATACATGAAATACATTTGTACATTTGATATGTTCATTGTTCAATCGTAACTGGAAAAAATAACGAGAAAAACTGAATTTAGTCGTGTATAGTTTCATCATCACTCGTACCCTTCAGAATGCGGACGGGTGAATTCCGCGATATTCCGGGAAAAGCGTTGATTGCAAAATTCCAATTGTGATATCAAGATTTTCATTTTCGCCAACAACATTCACGATATGATTTATTACTCAAATTCTTATTTAATGCAACATCTGTAAATTCCAAAAGACTATTCTTGCTAAAACTTCAGCAAGAAGGTAATCACGAAATGTTGAGCATATCCTAGGGTCCTTATTTTTACATTCCATTCGACTCTGTTACGTATTCGGAAACATTAGCGTTCATGTTTTATTTACGGCTCGCCATGATATTCCGTTAGCACACAGCAAAGAACAGCTTGCTCGGATCCAAATGAGCAATACGATGTTCTAGTTGGTATGTGTTCAACTTTCTATTAACATCTTTATTTAACGCATTGCACTTGATTCCGTATGTTTAAAAACACTCTCTGATTAAATCATGAATACCAACTCCTACAAGATATGATTTAATTAATCAGAACTAAAATTTCGACTCAAGTGACTCGAGCAATTCGCAAAAAAGCATTCGCGTTTCAATGAAACGATTGCTTCTTGTTCTTGCCAAAGCCGAAGCTGTTAAAGAAGTTGCCAATTTACGGTCTTATCTTTACCATTTATCATATGCTAACAGTTGGCAATCAATTTAATAATTTAACAATCACCTCACATTGATGCAACCTTTGAGCTCTCCATCGCAGAAGGGTAGTTCATGCGCTAATCCGCTTATCACAATTCCATCTGACCTACATGTAATAGCATGACGAAAGATGTTTAGCGCATTCGTGCGGTATGTTAACTATCCTCGCTCAATCACTCACTAGCGTACCGTTACTGGGCGAGAGGATGTGAGACAAATGAGCGCCCATTTAAGCCACAATACATGCCCATTGTTCACCTTGATGGCACGCCATTCCCGTGAGCCTAAGCCAATTCCGCTGTACCCGTACCACCCGAAATGCACAAGAAAGGCAAACAACCTTGAGCAACTGGAACCGCCCGCCATCATGGGCCGATGAGCAGTCGTTTATTAAATTAGCATACTTTGACAGTTTCATATCTATGTGACCCCCCTTCCCCCCTCTCCTTTTGTTGGAGGGCGACTGGCGAAAACAAAGCAGACGCAAAAAAAATGCGGGACAAACGGTGAATATCATCAACGCGGCACCGGTCGGTCGATTGAATTTTTGGTGACAGTCGCGATAGAACTTACTTTCACCATGTGCTAGCAACCTGAATTTCATATCGAAATATGTTTCGAAATACAAGCCTGCGTGACGATTGTTTGACGTGTCACGGGGGTTCGGATGGCGAGGGGCTTAAGGGTGATCAGCAAATAACTTTCACCGATACGGTGGATCGTATAGGAACGAATAAGATCATGATATCCTATTACTTACGACCAGTTTGGATCGTTCAAGATACTGTTGCTGTTGCTGTTGCTGCTGCTGAGAGAACTGGTTTTGTGATGCCGGGATAATATCTCCTTTCAGTCTTTCTTCGTCTTCCTTGATACCTACCATCGAAACAGAACTTCTCGCAGATATTGAATTCATTGAAGCTTCGGGAACAATCGTTTTAATGGCCAATAAAAAACCAAAGTAAACTGCAATGAGGCCAAACGGATCACAAGTAATTGAAAAAAAGATCGATTCTTAATGATTTGACCCTCTCCTAACATTCAAAGGGGACTATTCCTACGCAACAAATTTGAAAACCCAATGGTCACTTTGACTACGTCTACGCATTCCTCGTAGGTGACACATCGCACGTGGCGTACGTCCAACCGCCGCTCGTCAGTAGTCGATCCACTGCCCACGCTGTCGACGCAGAGCGAAAGAGTGTCGTCAAGATGTAGACCAGAACCGGACTACACGCTCCACTTTGCGGCGAGATGTTGTCACCAAGATCCAAGATCTGTCCAGCGTCCAGCGTCCTTCCAAATCTGGCTACCTCAACGTCGCCCATTCGTCGTGGCATTCGCTTTTCGCCCCATCAAAAAATGTTAATTTTGTTTTCGTTTCGTTCGTTCGTTCACCACTTTTTGCATATTACCTTTTCCCCTCACCCCGCTTTGACCGGCGACACGGTCAAGGATGGTGCGCTGCGTCCTATTTAATAAACGGCATAACGGCTTACTAGGTCAGCGAGCGATCGAGGAAGCCGCAAACGTCCGCAAAGAGAGTGGTGCAGAAAGAATGAAAGCCAAAGGAAAGGTGCAAACACTCAGCGCGAGCGAAGGTGAAAGCATTCTCCAGCATTCGAATCCCGCTCATCAATGTTAACGCAGATCCTCGCGGGACGCGCGCTATATTCTGACGCACTCTTTGGCAGTTCCTTTCTCGCCAAAATGACTCGCAGTCTAGGTGGAAGTGGGATGGAGTTGGTTTCGCGCGACAGCGATTTGCGCGCCTGCCAGTACCGTTACTTATGGCCAGAAGGAGCGGACCCTGCACCGCCGAAATGTGTCCTCGGAATTGGGTCGCCGATTGGCGAACGAGAGTTTCTGGGCGTGTGAGGGAGATTTGTTTTCGATTTCGTGTCGATCGTGTCGCCGATCGACCGGCCACACCATTATCAGCATCTCTGCATCCTGTTCGCATGTTCGGAAGGAGCACCGTGAGGCCGTCCGCCGCTCCAGGGTTCGTTGGTTCCTCCAAAAGGGGTTAAAAATGTTGCCGATGCCTTCGTCTCAAGGCCAGTTGGTTGGCCCCCAAATGGGAAGAGAAGGTGGTGTAAGTCGTGAGGGCAAAGCCTCAAATTTATTAACGTGATTATGGCCAATAAACTTTATAACTGGCTATTTGGTAGTAGTCGTGCTGCGTTGTAAGTTGAGCTATTCTCTTGGCGATCTCTCCGACCCATCAGCTCTCGAGGAGTGCTCGCCCGTGCTCGTCCTCGATTTCCCCTATCAAGCCTCACGCCTGATGACGATGAAGACCCCGCAGCCCTACGGCCACGGACGACACGGACCTCTGGAAGGGGGTCTCAAGGTTGCACAATGGCCTCGCCTTCGCTCGAGAATCTCGCGTCACAATCGACGAAGCGCCGGACCGACGTAACAACACTTGTCTAGCCGAACCACAAGTGAACGGGGCGGAAGGATTCTTGGTGCAGCGATGATGCCCCCGATGGCCTGTTCTTCCCCGGGAATCCCTTGTACCGGCCCCCCGGGGACGCTAAAAGCTGGAATTACGATTATCATTAGGGGCCACTGATTGAGTGCCCATCTGCTGCTGCTTCGAAGGTATTTTGCTTTGCGCCGATCGAGCCAGCGGACGCTTTCGCTGGACCAGACCGTTGCTGCTGCTGCTGCTGTTGGATGGTGGATTCCTGGCGTAACAAAAAGAACGCAGCAAACGGGGATGGGGGTACTACATAATTTCTAGCGATAATTTTTTATTGATCCTCTTCGTCGGCCGGCTGGCCGCTCGGGGATATTGAGAACTTGTCCCAGGTCTCCCCGTTCCCCGGTCCGAAGCGACTCCGACTCCGTCGTGCGCGATGCGACCGGTAATGGACGTGCATCAAAAGGTGTTGTAAAACGTCTTTAATTACACCACTTACGTGGTGCAATTGTGCACACTGTTAGTGTGGTTGCGGCTCGGCGATGCTGTTCGGATCGGTTCACCCGGTGCGGTGCGTCACTCAGAATGAGTCTCTTTGTAGCGTTTGCCGTGTTCGTTGTTCGCCGCGTTCGTTCCTATTGAGGGCTTCTAATCGTCGTGCGGATGTAGCGAGTGACAGGGGACACGCTGTAAGGAATGTCGAGCACATCATCATCATCATCATCATCTCATCTTCTTCTTCCTCCTCAACAACAACATTGGCGCAAGCGAATACAACGACAACGAATAGATGTCGATGAGAATGTGATCTTTGATCGGTTTCGTGGCACCTTGTGCGCGGCTCGTACATTTGCGCTCAGGCATGCTAATAATCAAAAACTTTTAATTGAACTACACCGCAGCAGCAGCACTGGGAGCAGTTGTTGAAGTCCTTGTTTTCCTCGTGCTATTTGCGCCCAGCGATACGGAGTCAATGAACGATGAAATTAGCAGCGGCTTGGCGACGTCCCGCTTCACGACCTTCGATTATGCAGGGTCACCCTGTTGGTTTCTCACCTTGGGGTTTTGAAGCGGAAATGAATTCGGGAGCCAGGGCCAATGGTATTGCTAAGTTTATCGGTTAACGAGGTGCTGAATTTGGTTACTTTAGTTGGTAAATAGAATCTCGTTTAAGAAAGCTGATGTTTATTATCGTTTAGCCCTGATGGCAATGATCGAGAATGTCAATGGGGTCCTTTTTTCTCCCAGAATAACTGTTGCCAGCTTGCGAACCAAATTCAAACAATTTCAAGCATTAGTAAATGCTTCAATGGATAAAACACTTCTAAAACTATAACAACCTTTTGATGAATTCCTGAAAGGACCGCTTTCAGTACCGTTAAAGTGACACAGCAACAGTCTGTTCTTCTGATACTATCTATGAATTTCAAAGCATCCCGGAATCTTACAACAATGCTACTCCCCACTGTATATCCATACTATCTAAGCATCGTTTAGTTTCCCCGGAAACAGCATTCTGTAACTTGTCTACCATGACAGCATTCAAACAATAAAGTGCTCGCTTTTTCGTTACAAGTGGTACACGTGTCTTTTGTGCGTCGAAAAAGATGAGGAAAACATTGCTGGAAAAACCAAAACAAAGTCAAAGTTGAGGCTTTGCGAGAAAAACCAAATACACATAACACGGTGGAAGAAATTGCAGCCTGGAACGTTGCTGGGATGCTAATATTTCACGGAAGAGCCTCAACAGTGACATGGCCAGTAACATTTTATATTACCTTTTTTACGAAAGCAAAAGTGATAACTGGAATGTGTGTGCTTCCGATCTCTCCTGTTCTGGTTTTCCTTTCGGATGATTATCATCTAATCGTTCCTGTTCCACTCAATTCCATCACAATTGCTAACCTTACTAAGGAACGGATGGATTCACTTCTTACGGATGAGCTCATGTCCTTCGCAACATGTTTGCTAATTATTCATTTAAACCATTCCTGCCCTCTTCCTTTGTCGGACGTTGTTAACATCCTTTGCACAATGTACCGCTAGCTGCTTTACCGTACTCCCAGGATGCTTGCCAGTGGCTTCGTCTTTAAAACCACGCCGTTGTTCTTGCGCGACAGCGTGAGTCCCGAGGGGCCCGAAGTGACTCGCGAAATGGCGCTGCATTAAAATATGACCGACGACGACTGGCATCTAAGTGAAATTATTATTAGTTTTCCACTCGAGACAATGAGCGCGAAAACAATGGCCGGCGGCTACGGCGCTAGAATAGCCGCGTGTGCCAGTAACTAGACACCGAGCCCCTTCCGTCCTTCTCTCTTCCGTGGCCGCGCTTCTCGTGAAGACAATTGTTAGCCACCGGCGGGACTACGACATGCACTTTATGTGATGCTCATCTAAAATGAAAAAAAGAAAATAAGAAGGAAGACAAGGAGGCTGAGCAAACAGTGGCCAGCGATGTCGAGTGGCAAACATACACACTTGTGCCGTAACCAGGGAAATATTCCCTTGGAAGAGAGAGGGAGAGAGAGAGTGAGAGAGGAATGCATCCTCGGGCTTCCTGGTCATCAGAGAGACTTGTACGGAAGCATCGCAGGACGGTCGTCACCGCTCGCTTTGTTAGTTTACCACTAGATTAAGATCGCCACCGTCGCCGCCGCTGGTACGCTGGAAGAGATCGCAGCAGCGCAGCATCCTTTTTAAATGCAACGCCAAAAGCCACCGGCAACGGTGTGAGTGTGTTCCCGGTCTGTCAGTGGTGCTTCCGGTTGTGTTTTCACTCTTGTTCTGCACTCTTCACCAGACGTTTTTGATTAGTATCAAACGGCTGCTGGCTGCGTCTGCCATGTTCCTGTTCACCGTGAAGAGGCCAAGCATCGCCAGACAGCTAGCGATGACGTTGGCCTTCACGGGAACATACGGAAAATACATACGGTGGAAAATGATTACGCTGGCCACGTTGACTAACGAGCAGCGTTCTAACGGATGTGCATGCACTGAACGCGTCACAAGGACACTAAGTTGTACCACCGTAGAAACATTCATCGACATTGACAACGAGCATTAAACTGGAATTTGCGTTTTTTTGTTGTTAAATTCCTTGTTAAATTTCGCTTTGAACTTAGCTTGGAATGTTTAGTCAATTGAAGGATCTATAAATATGTTGAAATGTTTTGCAGGCACACTTTAAACGTCATCGTCGGCCTGAATCGAACCCAAATAACGTTCCCAAGAGCTTCCGCATCGTTAAAAGCCAGCTTTAATCGGGTGCGAGTCGAAACATTACACAGCACATAATCGGATGGAAGCAGAGAGTGAAGGAACCGTTTAAGAACCGCTTGCTTACTACCCTTCATCACGCCAACACCCAAGACAAACCACTTTAATGATCCCGATCTGCACGAGTATTTAAAGCTTTCTTCGACGATTGGCGGTTGCTGCGTTGGCTGTCATACTCCTGTGGCAGTCTTGGCCACAAGATTCTATTGCGTTTTGTTAATTATCAACTTAACTTTGGCGTTGCCTAGAGACGCTCGTTGCCTAGAGACGCGCGTTGCGTAGCAACGCGTCATACACATCAGAGTAAACTGGAGATTTCTCGATCTCTTTCAATCCGGGCTTTTGGCGAAGCTACACGCGTCCGCGGCACGGTGCAAGGGCCGAGTGTTAAAACATAGTTCCGTGCAATAAACCAACTACACACTCGTAACTCATCCACTCCAATCCTTTTCCCATCGTGTAATAAAAAGAGGAACGTTCATACCAACCGTTCCTAAAGTGGTGACCCCGACGTGGGAAAAGCGATTTGTGTGTTGAAGAGATTTCCGCCAATGACGTTGTGTTTTGTCCGGTGAAATGAGCAGATCTTTGAGATAGCTAGCGCGCCAGAGACACGGCTATAAAATTCGCGCATTACTGGAGTCCTACTGTGATCGGTGTGGTGTCTGTATCCAACGAAAAGTTGCGGTTAGAAAAATCCGATATTTTCGGAATCAATCGCCATATTGGAGGACAATACGTTCGTTTCGAGAGAGTGAGACCACACGCGTTCCGAGAATAGCACCGCGCGCGATTTGTGAATAAAACCCCTTGCGTTCCGAAAAAAAAAAAAAAAAAAAAAAAAAAAAAAAAAAAAAAAACACCGCACGCCTACTGAGAAAAAAACCGCGCGCGTATCGAGAAAAAGCCGCGCGCGTTTCGTGAGTGAAGTCACGTGTGTACTGAGAATAAAACGCTGTACGCGTGAGATAGTAACTTTAAGCATTTCCGATGGCGAAAGAAACAACTGAAGAGGAGCTAGCACGCGTACGGGAAGAGTTGGCCCGTATAAAGCTTGAAAATTCGGAAAACCTTGCCGTGCCGAGTATCACGAATGAAACGACGCCGTCCTACACTGTTAATCGGGTGGCGTTAAAGATAGGCCCATTCTGGAAGAAAAGTCCTGAGCTATGGTTTGCCCAGCTGGAAGCACAATTCGCCTTAAGTGGTATAACTCAGGAGCAAACAAAATATTACCATGTGATAGCAGCTATTGACAGCGAAATATTAGACTGCTGCTCAGATATTGTGCGCTCTCCCCCGGACTCAGAGCAATATTCAGCGGTAAAAGCGCGCATAATGAAAGAGTATAGTTACAGCGATCAGGCGCGTATACAACTACTGCTGAAAGGATGCGAATTAGGAGACTGCAAACCGTCACAGCTACTGCGAAAAATGCAGGATTTGGCACGAGGCGTGTTAACAGATGAACAGTTAGTGAAGTTTTTGTGGTTGCAGCAGCTCCCAGAGACGACCCGCGCAGTCTTGAAAATCTCCGAAAATGTTCTGACCCTTGTTCAGTTGGCCGAGCAGGCAGATCAGTTGGCGGAAATAGTTCGCCCGCAGCAGGTTTTTGCTGCAGCTACACCACAATATCCAAGCCACTACAAGCCTCAGTATAATGGACGCCCGCGCGGCCGGTCTGGATCACGTCATCGATCCCAGAGCCGCTATGGAGGTGCACGCAGAGACCATCAGAGCAGCGTATGCTATTATCACATCAAGTATGGTGCGGATGCTCACCGCTGTGTACAGCCCTGTTCCTACGCTTCAGATTCATCCACGCAGCCAAAAGAAGAGCATCAACCACCTGCATCAAAAAACAGCTGACAAGAACGTAGCAGCACAGAAGCCAATGTCGCTAACACTAACGAGCGACCTTCCGGCAGCCGACTCACCATCGTCGATAGGAAAAGTGGTATCCGCTTCCTAGTCGACACCGGCGCCGATGTTTCAATTATGCCAAGAGTCGTCAGCAGACCACCAGCTGATACCACAACTAAACAACTATTTGCTGCGAACGGATCACGAATAACAGTATACGGCGAAGAGCTTTATCAACTGGATTTGGGCTTACGCCGAGCGTTCCTGTGGAAATTTGTCGTCGCCGATGTGCAATCCGCTATGCTAGGTGCTGACTTTCTTAGTCATTATCACCTGCTAGTGGATCTGCGAAACGGATGTTTGCTAGACCGGCTTACGGGTATCCAAGTGTCCGGCTCACCAGATCTGTCATCACAGATGACCATTACTACTCTGGATCAATCCTGCCCGGTCAGTGAGTTAATCAAGAAGTTTCCTGGGTTGACATCATTAACGTCACCCACAACTCCGGTCCAGTCCGGGATTTTTCATCGGATAGAAACGACAGGACCTCCAGTGTTTGCCCGACCACGCCGCCTACCGCCGGATAAGTACGCAGCGGCCAAAGAAGAGTTCGAAGCACTACTACGACTTGGAATATGTAGGCCATCAAAAAGCAGTTGGGCCAGTCCACTGCATATGGTGAAAAAGGCCGACGGCCGCTGGAGACCGTGCGGCGATTATCGAGCATTAAATTCCGTAACAGTGCCGGATAGATATCCGCTGCCTTACCTTCAAGATTTCACTGTGCTACTGCAGGGAAAGACTATCTTTTCAAAAGTCGACCTGCACAAAGCGTATCACCAGGTAGCGGTCCATCCGGACGATATTGAGAAGACGGCCATTACTACACCTTTTGGCCTCTTCGAGTTCACTACCATGCCTTTTGGATTACGGAACGCTGCTCAAACCTTCCAACGGTTGATTCACGACGCTGTAAGAGGACTCGAGTTCGTCTTTCCCTATATTGACGACATCATCATAGCATCTAAATCTCTGGAAGAACATCGCGAGCATCAGCGAGTTTTATTTCAACGACTGCACGAGTGCCATCTGAAGATCAACCCGGCAAAGTGTGAATTTGACAAGCCTGAGCTATCTTTCCTTGGTCATCAGGTCAGCGCGGAAGGTATACGCCCGCTGCCGGAAAAAGTAGAGGCAATAAGTCAGTTCACTAAGCCGTCAACAGTCAAAGAGCTGAAGCGGTTCGTAGCAATGGTGAATTTTTATCGGCGATTTATACCGCATGCCTTGGAGGCACAAGGACCATTGCTAGAGATGATGCCCGGCAATAAGAAAAATGATAAGACGCCGCTAGTTTGGTCGGAAGCTACTACATCTGCCTTTGAAAAGTGCAAACAACAACTGGTGGACACCGTCCTGTTGGCACATCCTGATGCGGACGCAGAATTATATCTGTGGACAGATGCATCCGATGTCGCCGCAGGAGCCGTCCTACACCAGAAAGTAAACGGTCAGCTGCAGCCATTGGGATATTTTTCCAAAAAATTCGAAAAAGCGCAGCAGAAATATTCTACATATGACCGTGAGCTTACCGCAATTTATTTGGCGGTACATCATTTCCGTTACTATGTTGAAGGAAGGAGCTTCACGATATATACGGACCACAAACCACTGACGTATGCTTTCCATCAATCTAGTGATAAAGCATCACCTCGTCAATTGCGTCATCTCGACTATATAGCCCAGTTCACTACCGACATCCGGTACGTGGCTGGTGAAGAGAACATCACAGCAGATTTACTATCGCGCGTAGAGACTATCACAAGCATTTCCTCGATAGACTACGAGAAGTTATCAGAAGATCAGTCTTTAGATCCAGAGCTGGGTGACATACTCGAAGGAAGGATAAAGACGGATCTACTCCTGCAAAAGGTCGCGATTCCAGGCAGCACACGAAAACTCTACTGCGACTGTCCAAAGGGTATTTTCCGACCCTACGTCACGAAAGCCTTCAGAAATACAGTGATACGACATGTCCATAATCTAAGCCATTCAGGAACCCAACCTACTACCAAAGCAGTGTCAGAAAGGTTCGTCTGGTTAGATATGAAACGCGAAATTAAGGAGTTCGTTCAACGCTGTCAGTCCTGTCAACGCGCTAAAGTCGGACGTCACACACATAGTCCGCTAGTGCAATATCCAACGACAGAGCGCAGGTTTGCTCATATCAACGTGGACATCATCGGGCCATTACCCATCAGCTGCGGTCAACGATACTGTTTAACCATCATTGATCGTTTCACCCGCTGGCCACAAGCCATTCCTATCGCTGACATCTCTGCGTCCACAGTAGCAGACGCCCTAATGAAAGATTGGATCGCCAATTTCGGAATACCTACGTACATCACCACCGATCAGGGCAGACAGTTCGAGTCAACATTGTTCAAAGAACTAACTGCTGCACTGGGAACACAACATATCCGGACTACGGCATACCATCCTCAGGCGAACGGAATGATAGAACGATGGCATCGTACCCTGAAAAGCGCCATCTGCTGCAAAGATTCCACCAATTGGGTTAAGCATCTACCACTGATTATGCTTGGCTTACGCACAGCGTACAAAGACGACATCAAAGCATCGCCAGCAGAGTTAGTATACGGCACAACTTTACGTATTCCTGCCGAATTTCTAAACGACAAGCCGCAAGTCACACTGTCCGACCACTCCGAGTTTCGACGAACGTTAAACGAAGCCCTCGAAAGAATACAGCCAACACAGTCAGCATGGCACAGCAAGCCAAAGACGTTCGTGCATCACAACCTTTCAACATGCACTCACGTTTTCCTGCGCAATGACATCGTTCGTCCCGCTTTGACACCACCTTATCATGGTCCTTATCTAGTGTTAAAACGCAACTCAAAGTCTTTCCAGATTCAAGTAAACGGGAAAACCACCGTCGTGTCCATCGATCGCCTTAAGCCAGCTTACGGTACGGAAGACGATACAACGCCATCCTCAACGCAGACATACAACAACATTCCTCGGGGAACATCATCGTCAGACGTCGAACAGTCACCAGTGATCGAACCGAGATCGACAACATCGTCATCGCCACAACAAGATTTTTCGACTGGAGTTACACGGTCGAAACGTAAAGTCACAATTCCACTACGATACCGGTAACACCAGTCTAGGAGGGGAGTACTGTGGCAGTCTTGGCCACAAGATTCTATTGCGTTTTGTTAATTATCAACTTAACTTTGGCGTTGCCTAGAGACGCTCGTTGCCTAGAGACGCGCGTTGCGTAGCAACGCGTCATACACATCAGAGTAAACTGGAGATTTCTCGATCTCTTTCAATCCGGGCTTTTGGCGAAGCTACACGCGTCCGCGGCACGGTGCAAGGGCCGAGTGTTAAAACATAGTTCCGTGCAATAAACCAACTACACACTCGTAACTCATCCACTCCAATCCTTTTCCCATCGTGTAATAAAAAGAGGAACGTTCATACCAACCGTTCCTAAACTCCCTTTTTGACAGTCCTCACTTTAAGCTTCGTCGCGGCTCGTCGTCGACGCGCTGCTGCCAAAAAGTGCAAGACCATCGATCGGCGAATTGAACCATTCGCACCCTTTACCACAAATTATCGCGCCCTCGCGAAACGACATGGCGAAGATGGTAAGGTCTTACTCGAAACCGATGGAGGGAGCCGGGGTGGCGTCCTGTGACAGCCGACCACGGGAATTAATTAGCCAACCAGGAGAGGAACGTGAGCGGAAGGTTCGAGGATAGGGGTACTTAAGCAGATACAGTTCCGCTAAATTAATTTCATCACTCCCGGTACCGTTGATTGGCGTCGGTTGATCGTGTGCCCAAGACATTTCATGCGCCTCTCTCCTTG
>NC_064877.1:43147500-43162500 GCF_943734665.1 Anopheles aquasalis
CTGCGACTGTGACGATCTGGTACGAATTAATTATTATCATTACAGACAGAGGGGCAGGCAGCAGATCTTATTTGTTGTCACACCATTTCTCAGCCGCGTGTGCCGCGCTGACCAGAAGCTGTCAGAAGCAGCGCAAAGCAGTCAGCAGACTACTGCGCCACGGTGTCTCGCCACTCAACCCCAAGCCATCGGTTGGTTGCGCCAGGAAAGGCGAAGCAACAAAAAAAAAACCGTACCATAGGCATAGAAGCTCACATCCGTGCCAAGAATGCCCGTACCCAGCCCGTGCGAGAGAATGGAAACCGTGGAAAGCGCGAGTGGTGGTGAAAACCCGTGGGCCACCACGACAGACAGAACACCGGGCTACCGGGCTACCAGGGAGCCTACCAGCAGCTACACATCGTAGCAAGCCATCTCCTTCTTCTCCTACACCTTCACCCTCCCCTCCACACTGCAATGCATTTTTAAGTGCACCAATTTAAAACAAATTATTCCCGGGAAGGACGGGAACAGAAAAAGAAAAAAAAACATTGAAAAGGCATTTAGACACCGGAGGCACTGGAAAGGGATTGTCGTCGGTCGGACGACGCCGAACGCGATTTCCTTGACGTCACAGTCGCTACCGCTGCGGCTGGTGCTGGTGCTGGTGCTGGTGCGTTGGCCACCGTCGCTAGTGCCGTGAAAAACGGCGCGAAATTACTGGCACTTGGCCTTGGCCGTCGGGGGTCTACCAACAGGGGCCAGAAGGACGGTAGATGGTAAGATGCTCGCTGCAGTCTCCACTGCTCCGGTGCTCTGTGTCGGAGCGATGCGGCGATTGGCTTGGCGATGCAGCAGCAAACACCCGGCAGCAGATAATTCACCTCCTAACGATCTAACCTTCTCCATCCCCTCTCCCTCCATCTCTCTCTCTCTCTCTCTCTCTTTCTCTCTCTGGCCACACTAAACGATTACATCTGCGTCCAGGGGGGGGTGGTGTGGTGATGGCGGGAGCATGATGATAAAGTAGTCCTTTATCGCTCCGAGGGGCCATTGGATGGTTTGCGATGAGCCTGACTGATTGAAAAATTATGAAAATTGTCCTCCACCAGCGTCGGTGCAGCGAACGAACGGTGCCGATCGATCGTGCTCTACTCTGGCGCGACTCGCTAGGACGCGGTCTTGAAGATGATTTAATCAATCTTTACTCTAGCCCACGATGCCCCCGGACCCCGACCTTGTGCTCTCGTGCATTTTCTTCGAACCATTTCCATCCATTTTTCGTTGAGCGGAATTCGCTGGGGCTGGTTTTCCACTTGTTTTCTTTTCTTTTCTTTCGCTGGGTAATTTTCCTATATCCACAGCTACTGAGAGCGACCTCAACGAGACGCTCGCTAGACAATGGAGCTGGAGTTGCAGCTGGCTGGTGATGTTGGAATCGAACGAAAGGAAAACAATACCGGACGATTCCGTTCGCTTCATATTATCAGTTCGCAGGATGGAAAGGAAATGAAAAAAAAGAACTGCACCAAACCCAACCAAGCCACAAACCACGCAGGACCCAGTGGCAAGTGAGAAGTTTTACACATTCCCACCGTGGCGTGGCACGATGAAAGCTGTAAAATGGACCAGGTCCAGTGGCGTCTACTCCTTGCGCCAGACGTTCGTATGTAACGGTAACACACGGTGTCTCACCTTTGTGGTCCCTTTTTTCGATTGTCACGATCAAACGGGGACACAATCGGGAACGAAATGAAAGGACACACAAACCAATGAACTGTACAAACCGCCACCGGCGCTCTACACGTTCCGGATCCGTTTCCTTCGATCCACTGCGCCAATGCTCTGCCCGCACCGAAAATCGTTCGAGAGACCAACGCCAAAGGGGGGGGAGAGTTTGAGTGTGTTTGCAAACGGCAATCGGCAGCCAATCCACCGTTCGTCCAGACAATTGGCCAGCACCGGTGCTGCACCGGTGCCGTGGGTGCTGAATGCTCGAAAGCCCGGGCAGACGGATACGGTGCCACGGTGCAAAGGTGCAGCATGAAATTGAACGAATTAATTTAATTCGGAAAACAATACGACGGCAACGACGACGGTAGGGGGACGGGAATGCTCCAAAGCTTTCGTCGGACCATCACTATCCCAATCCTTCCGCTTATCTGCTGGCCCGTTGGCGTTTTTTTCATTAACTTGGCCAAACATGAGCACCGTGACCGGTCGGTCTGGAAGAAAAAAAAAAAAAAAGGAAAATACACTGCACCCGGACGATACACAAAAGAGATCACCACCACGAAGGACGCGACGGAGATTGAAATTAGCAATTAAAGTGCACTTCAGCGCGACCCTCACATGAATGGGCGGCTGCAGGGCTAAGATTAGAGGGGAATTTATTGGAAAACTCTGGCCAAGGTGAGAAGGCCGAATCCGAGTCCGAGGAAAGGTTGCACCATTTCGAAAGTTTGCGGACCTCGGAGGATTCGCGGTGAGCATTTTTTTTTTTCACCATTAATGCTGATGAGTTTGGGTGGACTTTTGCTTTTGTTTCCCTTTGGTGGGTGGGTGAGTTATCTTTTGTGCATGTTAATTTATTTCGCTCTTTAGCTGTCTGTCTGAAAGGGGGAAAGCATTTTACGGCGGAACATTCGGATTTCACGGGTTTGAAAAATGAACATCGGTTGGTACAATAACAAATCTAAAGGTTAAGTTATGTTTCATGGGCTAAATTTAATTAAAGAAATATTAACGTAACCATCAAATCGATTAACAATGTTAAATTAAGTATAAATACAAACCATAAACCAAAGGAAAACGAAAGAATACTTGACAATATTAAGATGAGTATATAAAAATAATTTAGACAGTCATCAACAAATACATTGTTCAGAGATGATAATTTAACGAATTGACGATAATCGAATTTTTAATTTCGTTTTATTTTTATGGAAATACATCCTGATTCCGCACTACAATGCATTCTATAAATCCCTTTTTTTTGCTGTGCAGTTGAATGAAAAGCCATTTTAGTCAGCATTGAATTGAACATATGTTGCATAAAGACAGTAACTAAGTGATTTCAATAGTAGAGCTTGCATCAAATTCATCGCTTCAAATTTTTCTAATAGTTTTCACGAATCATTTCTTTCCAAAGGTTCAGGTCCATCCATTCCAAAAACGCATTAAAGTTCCTTAATTGTTATTATCAAAGACGAGACAGCCGAGATAGCTTCCATTTTAAAAAAAAGTTAATTACGTCCGAAGATGAAAACATGCATCGACCCTTGTTGCCCGGGCCCCGAGGTGTTTGCTGGCATAGTGTGAAATGTATCACGCTGATCCATCTTTGCTGTCCTTTTGTGTGCTCTCTCCGGAAGCTCTCCAAGTGCCAGGACATACGGCCTGCCGTTCCATGGTAAATTGCAAAAGCACTTGTACCAGGTTGTAAATTGAGTTCATTATCCAAAGTCACCTTCGGCGACAAACACAGTGGCACCGAGGCACCAAGGATCAAAGCGACTGAACATGCCGTAAAGCCAAACACAGGGCCATAGAGGGCCAGCGAATCGATCCATTGTGATGGCAGCAGGGCCATCCTGTGTCCTTTGGCAGGCCAGAATGAGGTGCTTCTTGGCTTCGTAGCCTCTGGTCTGGTCTGGTTTACAACATCGGCCCGAGCCGATCCGAGCAATTATCGAATGGATGCGCCAACGAAGCTAAATGAAGCCTCAGGTGCTCCATTCCGCTTGTCTCCGGTACTAAAAGAGGGAACCTTCGCTTGGCTACCTTTGCACGTTGCCCTGTTCCCGATGACAACGGCAATGAGTTGATGTTAGCTTGATTGACGATCGATTAAGGGTATTAACGGCGGCACACCGACACCACCATTCCATTCTACATCGCCTTCCGCCGGGCAATGGCCTCTCATCAGACTAACGACACAATCCCGAATTCGCTACGCTATTTACGATAAATCGAGCCTTTTAGCACGTCGAATTTTAGCGAGAAATCCCTGGGCCTGACCTGGGAGGAGTCTGGCTAGCTAGCGGGTTAAGTTGACAGAAGCCAACATCGATCCACCGGACGGCGCACCGTGGGACGATGGCTAATGGCCATCCTCGGGTGACAAACGGATGGCGTACAGGCCGGCGCTACTGCTCACCCTCAGCCACCACCATCCGCTGACGTCATGCAGCGCCACGGTGACGCCTTTTTGGCACTTTGGCCTTTGACGGGGTCCCTTGGGGTCTTTCTGGTTTCTTCTCTGAACAACCGAACAACAGAAGAAGAAGAAGAAGCTGTGTAACTTCGGCTCGGTACTCGGGTATCGACTCAGGTGATTAAGTGCCACTGCGCCGGCAACTCCACTCTTCGCCGAGAGTTCCCTCCCTGGCCACCCCGGAAGCCAACGGGAAGGAGGTAATCCAATGCGCCTCGTGGGATTTCGGCAGGATATCTTGATGAGAACGCGAGAAAGAAGCACCGAATTCAACGAAAAATTGACAAGCGGCACGGAACGCCATCATTTTCTTTCTTTGGGTGTGGGTGTGTGGGTGGACCCTGTGGGATCACTGTGGAAGTAGCAGCATCACTGCGTCACCATGGGACGTCCTCAGCAGGGAAGCCGCCACCAGTCGTTGCCGCACTGCCGACATGATTGATGAACATACAACAGCTCGGTGACCGGAGCGAGCTGCTAGCTACTGGGTTACCCGGTAAGGACACGATTAATTCGCCACAATTAGGCCCCCCCCCCCCCCCTAAAAAAGGTGGACAGATACAAATTGTCCGCAGATAATGCTCGATGCTTCGGGGCCCACGGTAGAAAGTAGCGCCAACGTGGCACCATTTTTGTTTTTTTTGTTGGCCAGGTTATTTTTGGGGTCAACTGTATCGGTGATCCAAGATGGCCTGGATGGATTGAGTGGAGAAAAACATGTTGCTGAACTTTGACAACAACAACAACGCAGTAAACGATGCTTTGATTTATCCAATTTGCTCTCTTCAACATCTTGGTGGGTGATTATTGCGTGTGATCTTCCACGATTCGTTCGTTTCTCTTCACATCGAGATGCTTCTTTAATGTCAAGGTCACCGTCGCCTATATGCTCCCGTGCGAGCCAATTAAGTGGGGTGGCAGCGGTAGGGACGGTGGTTCGATCATTACCCCTGTGGACGCCCAGATCGATTCCAGCGAGTCCATCGAGCAACCCTCAGGATGCCACAGGGCACGATGACGACGATGGTTACCAAAGTTCGTTGCCGTGGACACGCAAGAATGTCGCACATTTGTCATCTGGCCGTTGACATCGCTCCTGCTACGGTCTGCGTGACCCTCGGCGCGCTTACCTGATACCCTGTCCCCTTTGTCGTTGAGACGTCCGACCAGTTCTTCTTGCCCGCTGAATTCGTTCATTTTGACCCAACTAACTTTCCAGCGTGAATCACGAACCTGTTGAGGGTGCGCAACTGGAACTGGGCTCGGAGCACAAACTTCTGTCGCTGCTGCCATCCAGATTTGAACCATTTCCGCTCGATTACGCCTGATGTCATCATCATCATCATCATCATCATTCGCCTGAAGGCAAAATGGCAATGGCAGCGAAAAGCACGACGGTCGGTCGGTTGATCGGTGGTCGGTTGGTGTTTGTTTACTTCCTCGCGCGCGCCATCTTTACATCGGTAATTACGTTTATGCAAATGTTGTTCCAATTCCGAGGGCCACTGTTTATCAATTGTCGCCCCTTTAAGCATTACCATTAGGGTACCGCGTGGTGAAGGCCACAAGCGAGCGCAGAACGGAAGCAAACAATCAGGGCTGATTATAATTTTATTCAAATACTACGCAAAACCTGCCCCCTTCCCCCCCCCCCCCCCACAACTCGTTATGGTCGCGGGAAAACTGTGAACACATTTTCCCGCACTTTTCCTCGTTCGCTCCGGCCCCTGGCCGTGATCCTTTCGGCCTTTCGACCGTCGGTTCTCGCGTGACTGTTTGTGCGTGTTTGTGCTTCACTCGAATTCTCTCGAAAATCGTCTTTCCGTGAGGAGCTTTTCGACGGTTCCGTCCAGTTCGGCACCACCCGGCGGGGGTTCATCAGTAAGACGTTTGAAACTTTCCGAGGAAAACACTCCTGCTACGGCAAGGCCAGTAGTTTCGCGGAACGTTGTTGGCAGATTCTCGAATGAATTTGATTAACTTGGTCCGATTGTTACGGTAACGTAATAATCCATTGCCCAGGAATGGATGAACTGGTGGTGAAGACTGGATAACAACAGATTTCTCTGTTTCCCAGAAAGATTGCACCGAAAGCGTTTGGTAGAAGAGAAAAAACCGAAACCGAATTCACTGCCGGTCCAGTAATCCAACAAGAATAGATTAGTCTGATGATAATTTTCGTACAAATTCTAGCTCAAAACGCAAAGCTCACGTTCAGCAAAAGAGAAACAAAGTACAGTGAATCGATGCTCGAACTGAAATCGCCTAGAATCACGATGATGTTGCCGTGCCACGAATGAAGAGGTTCCCCTAGCGCACAACGACGGCCCTCCGGCTTTACACAGAATCGATGCAACGATCGGATTCGGACGACTTCGAAGGAGTTAAGTGGAAAAAACGGACCTGGAGGAGCCGACGGAAGAGGAGAGAGCTTTGCGACTTTCGTTCGATCTGTTCCGATGGCTGGGCCTTTTACAAGGCGCACATCACTTGCTCGAGCAGCATCACCAGCAAAGCATATCATCGGTGCATCGTACGCAACACCACCGCCACCGTCATCGTCATCGTCGTGCCCCGAAGCTGCGAACTCAATTCGACCTCTGATGGTTCGACCGGCGTGGTAGCAATCCGTTGTACACTGATAGATAAACCGCCTCTGCTGCAGAGAACCTGCTTACCCCCACCCGGCCTCGCTATAAATAGCCATCGGAACAGGAACGGTCGGCAGCCAGGCCAAGTACACTGACTTTATGCTGTGGAATTCATCGCACGCCCATCTCATCTGCACAAACCGTTTGCGATCCCCCGAACCCGAACCGGCTGGAAGGCATTTTTCGTGCGTGTCTCGTCACCGTCACCGCGCTCGTGGGGCCCAGACACAAGGACGAACGGTCACAGAAGGGCGTCACAGAATGGGGGAAAGGGACCATGCTTTCCACATGACTAACAACCTCTATGCCCTGCGGTCTGACCGCATCGACCGCGGAGCTGCGCATGTGTTTCCTTCGTGCTCGTACAATTATGCTCTGATTGATCTCTCATGCAACCGAGTGTGCGCGCGTTCCGCACTCTCCTTTTTAGCTTGTGTTTCTCAGTTCTCTGCACACCAACAATACACCAACATGCACACAGACAACACTGTGGACAGCACTCGGATGCCACGATAGGGGACCGGCGTCACTGGCGTTAAACTTTGACGATCAATTACGCAAATTAGCCTGTATTTGGATGTAATTTTCCAACCGACTAACTAGACCCCAAGCCCTCCCTCCACTCTTGTTGATGACGATGATGATGATAAGGGTGTTGATACTGCTGGACTGGACTGGACTGGAACGGCGATGCAAGGACTACCCAGGATGGAGATCAAAGAGAGGAGAAACGGAGCGGATTACAGAGCAAAAATCAATTTCATCCCCAACCCAATCAATCATCCCACTCGTCATCCCCTTCCATGGAGTGAGCAACCGGCTCTAAAGAGTTATTGATACATATTTTGCAACACATCGACAATAATGATTGCCCAGCGCGCAGTCCAGGAGCTTGTGGCGGTTGGCGGATGATGCGCTCGTGGTGCTAATTGAAGGCAAATAAGCGGGTTAGATGGTTCCCCCCTCGGGGGAGGCTGGGGGGAATTCCAGGCAATGTTTTAAATTCATTATACGATGAGTTTCACAATAATACTTTTGCGTGTTTTTTTTGTTTAGTGTTTTTAGCATCTATAATAGGGCTTGTTTGGGTCGACAAAAACAGATCATCAAGTGCCGGTGATGATGAAGCGTGCAAAGTGAAACACTTGCGATCAGCTGCTTAAGGAGCGGGCTTCGGTAATTTCTGGCCAAAAAAAGAATAATTTTTAACGAGTTTTTGTGACGCAACCATTAAAATTTATTTTTCCAAGTGAATGGCTTATAAAATTAAATCTTTTGAAGTATATTTAACCATATTTTGGGGAAGATTCATCACAAACTCCATCCATGGCATCAAATTTAAGCAGTCGTGTCATCGATGAGATACTTTTTACGGTGCCCATCATAGCTGCGTGATGGGTCATCGGAAAAATACAAATTGATACTCGTTTGAAAGATTATAAGTTTATCCAGGTGGTCCCGTCAAGTTTTTGTTACCTTTATTTCGATTTTGGCAGATTTTTGAAGTTTAAAAAGTGATGCTTTTTGTCCTTTTTATCAAAAACACGATTTTTAAAGATTTGTTTAAAAAAAGGATCGACAATTTTCATTAAATCTCATCGGAGCTACCTGGCAAAGAGTGTACAGATTTAATACCGAAGCCCCCTTAACGAGGAATGTGTCTCATTTTGAGTGTTTAATCAGTGTGTGAAAGCAGAACAGACAACCTTGAGGTCTCGAGATCTTGTCGATCATCTACGTAATCTTTCCAACTGCAATTATAGACATAAATAAAGGGTTACAAACATAACAAATTCTGGTACAATCGAGTCTTGAGATAAAAAAAACCACTTGTAAACATTCATGGAGAGAAACAGTTATGATTGGTTGAGGACGCACTATGATTCGCTATAACAATTACAGAAATCGAAAGTTGGAGCAATTCTGTGAAATTGGTTATGCTTCAGCAAAATGGAAAGCAAAAAAGGATTATATTATTATTGCTTTACTGCATTATATTATTATTTACTCATTATATTATTATTTACTTTATTATTATTGCTTTTTTATATAATTCATTTCATTGTAAGATTGGAAGCCAACACGAAAACAGGGACAGAGTTCAAGGTATCTATGACAAACTGTACACGAAGACAAATGGGAGAAATAACCTACAGCGATAAGCAGCACTCTAACACTTAGCAAAATACCAATTATTGCATCCCATTTCCATGGAATTAAAGAGTACCAAGAACTCCTTTCTTTTCACAGTAACAAGAATTAAAGGTACTCTGCCAGTAATTGCCACCTGCGAGTCCTTCTGACGCTGAGCACCAGAAGATCAAAACGGCAATGTAATTGGCCCCGTAAAAGGGTCTTCAAATTGTCAATTTCAAATGCCTAGCCTTCGAAGAGGGAACAGAAAAAGGAACGTTGAAATTCATCTAGCACACAGTAGTTTGTAAGAAGCGATGCCGAGACCGACACCGAGACCAAGCCGGAGACCAAGCGTCACAGAACATCCTCATCAAGCGCGTAGAGCGCTTTCAGGTCACCGAAGTGATTCCCGAACCTGATGCCACTACCATGCGATGTGTCCTGAGTCAGCAAAAATTACGCCCAGAAGCAGAAAAGCAATCTAGCGCTTGACGTATCACAGTCCCCGAACCACCACCATGTCTTCCCAAGGTTCCCAAGAAGCGTATGCCCGACCCAACATACGGCAGCTTTTCCGAAAAGCGGGGCTGACAGGAAGAAAATGAACGAGATACTCAGCACAGCACAGCACAGCAGACAGGATTCTGCCACCCAAAATCAGTAAAGGAGAAAAGGAAAAAAGACTCCCCATCGCAGCACAACACACTGATGCAGCAGCAGCAGCAACGACAGCAGCGACTGCGAATTGCGTAGGACAAGGGCGCAACCAGCAGCAACCATGGAGGCGCCACGCAGTGACTATAGAGACGAACGTGGTGCCGGACGACATCAGACGAGCGTCGAGACAATGATATCTTAATAAATTACTCTATCATTGGCTTGGCTTGCCTTGGCTTGTTCCGGTCGTTCCGTTGTTTCCGAAACTTGCCCGAGAGCCTTCTCCGAAGGAATTCCGATGCCTTCATTTCGCTTCCAGCTCCACCATCACCGGCTGTGTCCGGGAAGGCGAAAGTTCCCTTACTCTGGTGCAGCAAGTCAGACAGGCAAGGCAATACCAGTTGCACTCGAGCCAGGATGCTGTGCTGCAGTCAAGTCTTTTGGCTTTGGAGACAAAATGTATTGCATTACCCGCTCCTCCCAAGGACGATGCGTTTATTGGTTCCCGGGATTCGGCAATCTACATGCTGGCAGCTGGCTATAAAGACGAGGAAGACGACACTCGATGGTTTCGAAATTAGAGCCTCACTGCTGCTGCTGCTCTAACCGCTGCGCGTTACTCTGTGACAGGATACGACGTAAGTTAGCGTAGCGCAAATCGAAAACTTTGCTCCCTTGAGCCGGGGAACGGGAGCCACTTTGTTTTACACTCCCTTATTCCGATGGCGGGGTCGCCTCCGATGGCCACCGAAACGGCACGTTCGGCATAAGCTCCACATTAGCAGCAGCATTAGATTGATGGCTCTTGATGAAGAGTTCGCCGGGCTGGCCAGGGAAATGTTCTCAATCAACCATCGGTCTCGTCCCCTTAGGGGGGATGGAAGGATATCGGTATAACGCCCGCTGTCTGGCCACCTTCCACGATTAACTTTCCATATAAATCACACAAAATGGCGGCAACGTGAGGCGGCAGCACCAAGTGGCAAAGGCGCAAAGGCGCAACGTTCATCGTCATCGGATAATTATATGGTTTCCATTATGGAGGTTGGCGTGTAAAGGCCATTGTAAAACAGTGGCGAGAGAATCCGCAGGGCTGATCTGCCGAGAGTGGTGGACCGCTTAGTGAGCATAATTTATTAGCCAAATGACCATGTTTAGGTAGCGTCTCAATCAATGCCCGCCAATATGTGGTCACGCGCGGACACTGCCGCGAGGAAATCGCTTGTTACTTTTTACGACGAGGACTGTCTGGCTGGCTGGCTGGATACTCCATCGTGGCCGCATCGTTCGTGGTGATTGGGTGATGATGGATAGAAAGAAAACAAGGGGATCGGTTGTCGCTGGCGTGCGTAAAGCTCATCTCACCGAGCGGGCGTTCGGGGTGCGTGCAACGACCGCATCACGCACCTTCGCATCACGCAGCGCAGCGCTTCACTCGTCATCAACAGATACTTGCAGCGTCCGTTATATGTTAATGTGAATGCAAACGCGATCACCGGGGAGACCACCGAGATCGAGTGGCCGACAAACAACAGAATGACTCGATCTCTCAATGACCTGTTCGGCGCCGTGTATGCGATCTCTGCGTAAAGAAGCTGCAACGTATCGCGCTCGTCGCTGCGACGTGCAACGCCGTGACACCGGGAACGAGAAATCCACCCGAATGTTGCGCCCGAAAGGTCCCTCAACTCTGCGCACAGCACACGATACCGAAGCGAACGGCAACTCGCTTACGTCATAACGGCCTCAACCAACAACAATCGTACGATCGTGATCGAAGCGAAGCTTTCGTCGTGCTGTGAACCGGCTCTAGCGAAGACGACGATGATGAGGATCGCGCATGCCGGCGCGCACGTTCAAGTTCAATGCTGCGTCCTCGCATCTGGCGCGGCTTCTCGCTGTCGTTGTTATTTTGTGGCCATTCCACCCCGCCTCTTCCTTCCTTCTTCGTCTCCTTCGCAAGGTTTGCATTAGCTTCGTGTTTGTTTATCGCCGCCAGTGGACCACTCGGCTCAAGACGATTGAATCAAAGACTCATGGACACGATCGTGTGCCGCGCGCGCGTGTGTGAGCTTTCCCGATTCCCACAGGTTCATGTTGGGGCGCGCGCGCGCAACTTCGGCGCTTTGATCCCGAGCTTCCTGCGGGACTTCTCGCGATCACATCGTTCGCTCCTTCTCTCTCACGTTCGCTATGACTTTTCTCTCTCCCTCTCTCTCTCTCTCTCTCTCTCTCTCTCTCTCTCGCTCATTCTCTCTATCATTCTCGTTCCCTCTCTTTCCGGCACCCAGAATGGAGCTCGGTGTGTGATCACCCCTTATTTTTTCGCGATCGCGATGAGCCTCCCGAAGAAGCGTCAGCGCGCGGACGCGAACGCGAATGTGGATGAGCCAAGGGGCTGTGGTGGTGGGCGACGGAAGAAGAACGATCGCGAAGAACAGGGGGCCGACCGATCCGAGAGTTAGACCAGACCAACCCAAGCAGCAGCAGCAGCAGAGAACATCCGGCCCCAAAGGTATATAAGTAACTGCTGTAATCAGCCGGCCAGCACTACTTTGTATCCGTCCGTCCGTGGCCACGGTACGTTCAGCCGGACCTGAGGCTCACGCTGATCCTGGTGGAGGAGTCTTCTGGAGGACTTGCAGTGAACGCAAGTGAAGGCGTGCAAATTTCGTGACAAGAACCGTGCACACCAGCAAAGCAAAGAGGTTCCGTGTCCTTCTGTGGCCTTTTCCTGAAGTGATTTTTATCCTTTTGTGAGTGCCTTAGAAAGTGTTGGTGTGTGAAAACTTTTCGCAATTTCCGCGACAGCAACCGCGAGAAAATTAACCGCAAAACGGAATTACGGCAAATTAGGCAAAGGACTGGTTCAGAAGCGAGTACGCAGCAGCAGCAACAGCGAGACTTGTGCCAGGACCTGTGACAACGACGAATGTGACCAAAAAAGAGACACGACACGAGTGCAAATCGTGGTGGTGGACCCTTGGTGCTTGGAACTGTTAGTGGGGAGTTGGGCGTCGAAAGTGCGAAAGTTTGGCAACCGGATTGGACACCGGATCAGAACGGACAAGAAGTGAAGGAGTTTGCAGGTTCGAAGGTAGGTTCTGTTGTACATGTTGGTGGTTGCTTGTCTCCTTTTTTGCGTTTGCTTGCGTTGTCACGACGGGGGGGTGATCGCTTCGGCTGGTTTACATGACCGAACACAGACAAACAGACACGAGGCCTAAAGGCTTCTCACTGACACCGATACTGGTGAGGGTAAAGTGAAAGATTTATAGACGCTGTGATAAGTGATAATCATCTGCTTCCTCTTCGCGTCGTTCAGCAAAAAAAAACACATTATCGAGTTCTCAATGTCGCTCGTTGTCTCTCAAACGCCTGCTGGTTGCTTCCTTCGGTTGCCGGAAGCAACCGCTTTTAACTTCAACTTCTTGATCGCCATAAATTGCTGCACCTTATCTTACAACGGTGTGTCCTCCATGCCGCTCTCTCCAACTTCAAACAACTCAGAACACACTCCGAGCGTAGAGCGTCGCAAGCGTTCACCTCCTCGTGGCCATGGCGAAAGGCTATCATTATGGGAACCGCACTACACGGTAAAGCATCCCAAAAAACCTGATCACCGAACGCATTTTCCAAAAATCGGTGAAAGTTCACCTCTCACTGGATCGATTCTTGCGATCGCCCTAAGTGATCTCGCGCTCGGCCAATTATAGCTGTAGCACGCAGCACCAACAGTCATGTCCGACGGAGACGGAGCCGGAGACGATAAAATCAATTTTCCGTTTATGTTAATTTAATTTTTCGACGAATTTTCGACTCCCTCCCGTACCGCCTACCGTTGGCGACCGGGCTGGTTCTGGTTTTTGAGGAGGGGATTGGCTTCGAGGAGGAATAAATCACTCACAAGCACAAGTGCACTGTCCTGTGCTGGCTATGCAGTTTCGAGTGCATAAGGTTTCAATCAAATTCCTTTTTCAGCAAATACCGCGAGTTCATTGGAATGCCCGAGAAAGAGTAATTTCATTTTTCGTTCTTTCAATTGTCCGCGGGGTCACCGTAGCGGTCCCCGCAGTGGCCGCAGTGCATTCCGTATTTCATAATCAACGTATGGTCCCCGTGCATGTATCGATGCATTCTTGACATGCTTGCTGCTGCTCTAAAGGTGACCGTTATCGTAAACACATGCGCCTGTCGATCATCTGATCGGTAAAGGGCAAGGACAAAAGACGAAGACCGCGCAGAGCGACCAGAGAAGCAGAGAACCGAAGAGGAAAGTCTTAAAAATGCACCACCGCGCTGCACGCGAGTGATTCTGAACGGAGCGTTAATGTAATTATGATGGATCTTCTTCGTGTTCGTGTTCTTGCTCCGCCCGTGGCGATATCATCCCGAAGCGATCGTTTTGTTCCCAATTATGTTGTATATGATTACGCTCGAGCAGTCCGGAGCAGCAGTTGGAGACCAGTTTGCTATGGTAATGGATTCCGCGGGGGGCCATGGCGACACCAAAGGGGACCGGAGGGAGCTCCCGTTTATTAAGTTGTGGTTCGAGACGGTACTTGTCCGGGCGCGCGACATTTGGTGGTTTTCGTGGTTTCTCTTTCCTTACTACGCGCCAGCCACCGATAATGGACACACGCGCTTTGTTCGACAAGCTGTTTGACAGGCCGTTCCGTGGGTCACGGTTTTTAGGGGCTCCTTGCGTTGCGAGCACGACTATGCAAATTCGTTCGTCATTCGCACTCGCACAGCACCCCAGTTACGTCGTACCGATTGACCGGAACAAATGGAATCCCGTGTTCCGTGATCGATTAGCTCGTTTTTTGCATCAATCATGGCTAAATCACTGGATCAGAGCTAGCAGCAGTTCTAGGCTGACAGGTTGGATGACACATCGGCGCTTCTTCGCAAGCGGCGCGAACGAGCGCGCGCGCTGTGCGTTTGCTCGCTAATGGACTCGTCAGATTCTTCCTCGATCGTGTCATAGTTACCGAGCCGGGCCGAGTATAGGCCTGCTTCGATCAGAGGTCATCGACGGCCAGGCACCGGAACCCCCTAATCATAATCATCATCATCATCATTTTCCTGCTCATCATCGATTGGCAGGCTACGCTACAAACGGCTACAAAACGGTCGCTTCGGCCAGCATAAACATATTCCAAATTAACGCTCATCGATAATTAACGGGGAGGACAGACGTGTATGTGCGCAAATCACCTTGACGCGTGAAGCTCACATCATCATCCTCATTACCATCATCATCATGATCAACATCATCTTCAGTATGCTTACGCGTCCCGGGCCATCCGATCGACGACACGCCGACGATCGGCGATTAATTAATTTGCGCAACGCAAG
>NC_064877.1:43167500-43177500 GCF_943734665.1 Anopheles aquasalis
CGCGGCTTTGAAGGAACCCCTTTCACCCCCCGACGATTGGAGATCAATACGATCGATAGGCAGGGCGATAGATCAATCTGCGGCATGTGCGACCACTATCCGAACAACGGAATCGCCATGTTAATGTGTCACCGACAACGTCGTGCCGGTCGCATGTTCCTCGTGGTCTTTCCGTCGTTCGGAATGGAAAAAAGAGCGAAAAAAGAAGGTTTATCCTGCTAGCCGACTGACTGGATGGCCTAATGCCCCCGAAAAGGGACACAGGGAATCGATAAATTAACCCGGAAACCCGCGCTTCTCGGCAGAATTCGCAGACGACGGGTACTCGGAGAAAGCGCACCAAGCGCAGGATAATCCCACGCGATCATCGCGGTGTCCGAGGCACTAAAGGCAGCCAAATGGAGGAAAGGATAAGGGACAAGGAGGTGGGGTTGTAAAAAAATATTTATTAACCAAGAAACCAAAAAAGGGAGAAACGATGATCATGTTTCAAGCGTTCGCGTAAGCCGTTAAGAAGCCGTCGTTCTCGCCCTTGCGCTCGCCCCGGTAACCAATGACCTTGTTGCGGCTTTCACGGGGAGGTCGTACGCGCGGGGCCACCGCCCAAGGCAGCCACCGCAGCCACCACGCCATCATCACTTGAGTATTCCGTGGGCGTCGGTTTTGCGTGTTGCTCCGCGTCTTTGCTACATCTAATGGATCTCTCTCTCTCTCTCTCTCTCTCTCTCTCTCTCTCTCTCTCTCTCTCTCTCTCTCTCTCTCTCTCTTATTCTCTTGGCCACCGATCGAGGCCATCTTACGTCACGCGAATGCAATTCCACGACCCGGGATTCGGGACACGGTGCAGCGTGCATTCCCGGGCGTGCAGCTCGATCGATGATGACTCCCGTCGGTCGGTACGCAGCTTCCAGGCGCACTCACTCACGTTTGCAGCGTGTCCTGCTTCTGCCACACAGAGGATGGGGAGAGAAACGAGGGAGAGAAGGGCTGACACTTTAATAAACTGGCCCTGATGGAAGCTTGGTTCGAAATTTTTCGCTCATCCTCCAACGAACCATCAATTTCGATTGATTGTTTGTTTCGTTATCGTTTGCCGGTGCTTTGGCCTTTCCTCGGCTTTCCTCTCTCCCTCTCTCTCTCTCTCTTTATCCTTCTTTTTAATTTGCATTCCCATCCCCAACCCAACCAAACCAAACTGAACCAAACCAACATTGTTTGTTGCGAGAAGCTCACCAAAGGCCGCCACCGCCCTCGGCAATCGGCTTTCGGCGTTTCTCGTTTGGTTTCACGTTCTGGGGCTATTTTTTAAAACTCCTGGCTCTCTCGCTCTCCCCTTTCCCTCTCTCTCTCTCTCTCTCTCTGTGGTCCCCGTGTGGCAAGATTGGCAGCTTAACGAACCATTCATAAATTTTCACCACGAATCCTTCGCACAAAATGATCGAATGGTGGCGATGGCGGGGACGACGACGGAGAAAGGGTTCGCGTGAGTGCATTTCAACCCCGTTTTTCACCCATCCTCCACCCCGCCCAGGCCCATGCCCAGATGCAGGCGGACTTTTTGGGCCACCATGGAATGAGCGATCCCGAAACGATTGAATCCCCCACCACCCACCTTCGGGCGCATCGCAACCCACAATAAACACAGTCGCAAGCGCATGGTGGACGGTGGCTGGTGGCCTGTGGGCATCGAACGGAAATCGCTTTGAAAAATCGGCCCGCCAATAACCGGAACCATGAGCCACCGCCGCCACCACCACCACCGATGGATTTCCCTCCTCCCAGTGAGGACGAGGGATGAAAAGCTGAAAATGAACTGGTTACGGCCCGGGACACTCCCGGAATAAAGGTGCGGAAAAATCAACATCCCGAAGGCCCCCCCAACACGCGCACGCACTTTCTGGATGGATTCGCTGGCGAAGCGATTGTGAGCCCGCGGGAAATGAGGGGGGGGGGGGGGAAATGGAAATATTTAAAAGTGCAAATAAATATAATATTTTTTCGTTTCGTTTGCTCGCTGTTGCCGTGGCCAGGTTGATTTCGTTTTCATGCCAGACCAGACCACACACCGTTGCCGATGGTTAATGTTGGTCAGCACCACCACGCAGATCACCACTACTACCTCCGGGATGGCCGCGGTTTCCAATGCATTCCCGGGGTGCATTTCGCACGTTGCATGCAAAATTTACTATTTATTTTGATTTCTGTCTGTGCGTGCGTGTGTCTGTGTTTTCCATCATTTCCGCGCTGCCAGGCAAGTAATCCAGCAAATGGCAATCAACGGGGACCGGTTTCGACGTTTTCGGCCACTTCCGCCGTTGTGGGTCCGGTTCATCAGTCCCCGTTGCTCCACCATGCCTCCACTTGCTGTCTGCACTTGCTGTGTTGTTTGCTGTGGGTTTATTATTTTCAAGACAGCTCCATTGATACACACAAACGGAGAACTCTCCACTCTGGGATTGGCCAGATTAAAGGATACAAATGCCAGCCAGTCGATGGCTAAAGAGGAACATTTCAATTCTTTCTCGACAGAAGGTAACAGAAGTCTGCGATAAATATCGAAAATCGGAGAAGGCTTTGGGGAAATGGGAAAAAAACCACGCGACGATGATTTCATCCTAGTAAACATTGGTGCATCTGTGGCGGACAGTACGTCGTTCACGTTCTAGTTCAAATTAGTCTTTTATTTGCCAAATACGGTGCAGTGTAGTGTCTACTGAAGCTGGTAAAAAGCGCGTGGAAGACGAAGCATTCGATGCTGTAGGATTGAAGCATTTTGTTGTGAAAATCCCTCAAGGTATGCTCCCAAGTCTAGAATGAATTTACCAGTTAAAAGGCCAGCTAGAGTAATCAATCAACCGCTCGCAAACGCGAATGCATGATTTGATGAGCATGAGAACTGGTACGGCTGCTCTACCCTGGTTCGATATCGCTCACGAAACCGCCAAATTCCGTGCAGATAGACCGGAGGAACGCTGCGAGCCGCGCGAGCAGAGTGCTGCATGCTTTGAAAAGCCTCTTCAATGAAACGCCGGTTTCAATCTCTATTTACCGGACGTTATGCAAATGTACAAAGCCGTTGGACCTCGGTTACCATAGCACACGGGTTCACGCATCACTTGACCGGCAGCAGCAACAGCATCAGCACAGCTGCAGCAGCAAATGAAGCGCGAAAAATGCCATCCTACGGCTGACTCCTGGCCTGGCCGATGTCGACGAGGTCCATTTCCATTCCCAGCCCCACTCGGACCGATAATGAATGTGCGGAGAAGAGTTGCAGTACAATTAATTAATGTCAACCACAGGCCAGCATGGTGGTGTCCATGGATGGACCTGGAGGAAAGCATTGCTCCCCTTTGGGTTCAAAGGACAAAATTTCGATTTTCGCCATTCGCCTTTGGGGATCAAATCACGCGATCACACGATTTAGATTGCGAACCCCAAAACAAAGTGCGGCCACTCCTCTCCGAGACCGTTCCCGGTCGCGTTGGCCGCGAAATCGTATCGAGGCACCGCGCGTCATCAACAGCGCGCCGCTGGCTACTGTGGATTGCTAATTGATTTATGGCATCACTTTTCGGAATGAACGATTGAGTGCACTCGATGCAAAAGCCAGCCGGCACACGGTGAACCGTAGCATAGTCGGAGTATCGTTCGGGAAAGGATTACGTTCGCAAACGTGCACGATAGCGAACCATTGCTGGTGGTGGATGCACCGGAGGTTGTTTTGCATCGTTTGTGCGCCCAGTTGGCGCCACTGATCCGCACTGGAAAGCCAATCCGGCATTGGCCGATTACCGGTGGCAACAATTAGCGAAAGTGTTTTTTTCCCACTCTCCGCGTCTCGTTGGGAAAGATGTTGACCATGGTTTCGAGCTCGTTACTAAATTCTCTCTTCGATTTTCTTTTTTCTATCGTTTCAGGTGAGTTCCACAGACGAGCGTAGCGTTAGCAACGGGCCTCATCCTAGACGGTAAGCCGCTGGATTAGATTTTGAAACGGTAATTTGATGAAACCCCGCGTCGAGCCAGCAGATCGAATCCTCGATAATGACTCCGTGGAGTTTAACGATGGTTTAAAAACAAGTTTTCTTCTTTTTGGATTTTTTTTTCTTCTGGGGCTCGGTTCGCGAGGTGATAATGCGTCGATAACTGGCCGGGGAAGAACTTTCTTTTCGGGAGGGTGGGGTTTCGGTTCGGTTTTTATGTCGTCTCGGCGGTGGCAGACGGGCAGGCAGGACATGGTGAGAAGCTCCATAAAATCATCGCACCATCTCCGCACAGTAGCAACCGTAAAAATGATACACGAAACCCCGTCCCGCTCTCTCCCCTCCTCTACGCTCTTTATCTCTCTCTGTGTCCATCGGTGTAACATCGGCGGATTAAAGTGTCGTAAAAAGTATGGCTACATTCCATTCGCGGATGTTCGGCCGGGCCCTCGAAACCGATTCGGTTAGCCGATTGAGAGACAAAGGGAAACCGATTAACCGTGAAACCCGTCAGACAATGTCGCACATGGCCGCGTGTTAAACGGCATTACTAATGGTATTAAATTTGTCAAATGCCGCTCTAATGACGGCATAGGGCAGAGAGAAAGAAAAAGGAAGAACACAGAGACAAACGACGAGAGCCCGTTGGTGAGTTGTTTACGATCCAAAGCCAAAGGAGCACACCGAGACCGAGACCGAGAACCTGGTGACCTACTCTTGTCCGTGCGGGAGACCCCGAAATCAGGATGCTTTAACGTTCGCTGGTTCTGGTGCGCCGTTCGCACGTGACATCAGCGAGTACGCAAATGAGGCCAACTGCCGCCGCCGCCGCCGCCGCCACCGCCAGCGCGCGCTTTCGATGATCAGATTGGCCAGATTGTGGAGAGGGGGGAGGTGGGGGGTGTCTTTGCGGCATCCCGTCGGCACCGTTGGCGCATCTCGCGGCACTCCACGGCGCAGCGCCGCGTGTATGTGTCACCCGGACCGGAATTACCCCAAAAACGATGAAAAATATCAACTCAACGGGAACGGTAGAAAGGACGGAGAGGGAGGGTTGCCGGCGTACACGGCCATATTCACCGCACGTTGCGATCGCGAGTGAGTTTTGCGCCAAGGGAAGCCAACGTTCGGAGCGCTCTCCCGGTTTGACCCATTTTCCTGCAACCGTTCTGAGGGCAAGGGCGACGTTTGTGCGACGTTTGTTCGCCCCAAAAACCGGTTCGATAAAGATCTGTCCAAAGTCGCGCGAGCGCGCGCGGCCACTCGCTGCCGTTCCGCGCCATTCGTTGGCCAAAGGGGTGACCGAACGGTGGTCTCTCGGTGCGGTGCCCAGCGGAATCGGTTACAGCATGCAGCGCAACGTTCCTTGTAATCACTGATCACACCAGCCAATGGCGGTGCAAGGGTGCGGTGAGTGTTCTCTGCACATTGCAAGTGCTTGGTTGCTGCCTGGCTCTGGGGTTTTAGGCGAGATGTGCCAGTTTGATTTGTCCGGAATCGAACGGAACCACCGGCGCCGGCGGTCTAACGAGGCAGAATTTGTAGCGGAATTTTATGTTACTTCTTATTTATGTTTTGGGCCCACTCGACATGCCCTGGTGTGGTGCCATGTTATCGACTCGCTCGCTCGGCCATTCACCGTTTAAAGTTTCCTTCCTGGTGTGGCTCTCGAAAGGCGCTCGAAAGATGATGCTGCGGTTAGGGCTGCGCATGCGCAACATGGCCATGATATGTTGATGGACAATAATTAAACGGTCACGGGACAAAGAACCACGGAAATCATCGACCACTAATGGCACCTCGATCGGTGATAACCTCCGGGTGTCATCTTTGGCACCGATTTTGCATGGCAAAAAGTACGGAAAAGAGTTGTGTTAGAACAGTCAGCTGGCGGCCGGCGCCAGCCAGGTTCCAGGAAGCGAATCGAGCGAGCTCATCACACACATTCCACTGGTGGTGAGCGCTGGTATGTTGGTTAACGTTCTAGCACCAGCACCGTGGCTCTCGGAATGGCTCCATTAATTAACGGGCCAGGGAGCAGCAACAGAGAGCATCATTCCCCTGTCCTAACGATAAACGTGCAGCAGCAGCAGATTGATGAGCTCAGGAGAGTGGCAGCATGGCCAACCTCATCACACTCACCTCACCCTTGCCGGATGACTCAAGCGTGCGCTGACTGACGGTTACGCGCTTCCTTGGGACCTTCGGAATGCCTGCAGGATAATGACTTCATGGTCATCTGATTACGCCACGGTCCTCAAAGAAGTCTTTCGACATTGTCGACTGCGAGGCGATCTTCTTCGCTCGTCTTCACGCCTTGGCATGCTAGAGAGATAAAGGGGGAAACCATCGGCCAGCTGATCGCTTATCAAGCACAAGCGGTAGTCGAGGCATGCTACAAACCATTTGCTCAATTGCCACCCCCTGTCACAGTTGATACAATGCAAAATTAGATAATGAATAGCGCTGGACAGGACACTAGTGTACCTTCTTCGGCGTTGTTGCTGTTTAAACGTCGACAACTGATGGGCTCTCTGACCCGATACGCATCGCCAACCCAGGACATCTGAACAATAATTCTGCGGTCCGCGTTCTTTCCGTTCCTTTCGGACCATCGTCGACGATCGGTCCACGGTTCGCGCAGCAGCATCAGCGAAGCACCATAAACGACCGCACGAGTACCCAAGCGAGCGCCGTCGCACCGGATGATTGATTGCAGCCGGCAAATATTTGATGAATCATTTCGCCCGGGCACACACTCCACACAACACTTTATAGTCATTGAACTTTATAGCCCCCGGTCGGTCGGTCGGTTGTCGGGGTTCACGTGTTTTGCCGCGGCCCGGGACCACTCGGGGTGGGGTATAATCATCGCACGACCGGATCGCGTGGTTGGTCCGTCCGATGCCTGGCGTTTTGCGCTCTAGAACACGAACGAGAACGCGAACGGCGGCGTGGCGGCCTTCAGTCAAGGTTTCGCCAAGATTTAAGCTAATTCTGCCTTGATGCCAATGATCTCATCAAGCTGCGCTGGGACCTCTAGGGCCGACCGGGTTATCGATTCCGGGATCTGGAAAGGAAGCGACCATCGTCTTCTGCTGGTTCTTCTGCTTCGTCTTCCCACGAGATAAATTATCCAGCATCCGGTATCTATGGCGTCGGGTGGTTTTTCGACCAGATCGCTTTACCATTTAACGTACCACCACAATCGGCCGCCGACAAACAACAATCGAAAGGGACGCGCGGACGGGCCCTGTCCGGAATTGTGTTTTCTATTTCTTTTAAATTGATTTATAGTTAACCCTGCTGTTACCCTCAAAAAAACTCACTAATTTTATCCTCGTGGACCATTTGGTCCATGGTGTATTTTCTATGGAAATGGCTTTGTAAACGATTGAATATGAATTGTTTGGCTTTTGTAAGCAAAAGATATTGACTTATTTTGCATTATATGTGTTTATATTGGTATAATAGAATATAAAGAACGACATTTCGCAATATTGGTTCGCAATCCAAATCACATAAACGAATTTGGGCGCCAAAATACGACCACGTTACGTCTCGAAATTGGCAGAACGTTCACTAGATGAAAGGAGGGAGAAGTTTCCGTCAAAACGAATTGATATCGCAGCCATTACAATCTAAAATTGTAGCCATAACAATCTAATATGCCGATTCCAGAACCACAAAGCGAGCCAAACTATTGCATTAGGTAAGCGTGGTCGTCGACCATCCGGGGCGAATGACTACGATAAGTGGTAGATAGGAGGAAGGAGGTATCATCATTCGTGTTTGAGTGATGAATGTGATGAAGAGTATCAATTGAGGTTGGTAGATCCGTTGTTCGTTGCAAAAAATCAAATGATTTGGAGCGACAAACCATTCCTCGAGATCATCGGATCACAAGCACATAATATCATCACAACACGGCCTCACCCCGATTAGAGATTTGTGGAATTGATGGGTGGAATTGCTTCCAATGTTCTACAATTGTCACGAAAACGTGACAATTAACGAGCAACTGGTAGCGTTCAGAGGACGGTGTTCTTTTTGACAGTATATGCCATCCAAACCGGCTAAACACAGTTTGAAGTTTTGGCTAGCAGTGGATTCCTCGGCAAGCTACTTGTAGAATATTCAACCGGATCTCGGAATATCTCGGAAAGTCGGCCACCGTAAATCCCGAAAAACCAAAGCGAACGAGTGGTTCTAGATTTGGTCGATGCCTTGAAAGGCCATAATATTATAACATACATTTTTTTCACTACGTTCAATTTGGGCCAAACTCTTTTACGGCGTAAGATAACTCTTGTTGGCACTGTTCGAAAGAACAAAACCTTCATTCCGCCAAAATTACTGGACTTAAACAAGAAACCCTTATACCAATCAACGTCTGCTTTTGATAAGACCACCACATTGGTGTCATATGTTGGCCACAAACACAAAGGAACAATATTACTAAGCACTATGCATTCGCAACCAAACATTGCCGAAGGGCCAAAGAAGAAGCCTGCAATTGTCACCTATTACAATTCGACAAAGGGTTTGTTTTGATTTTTTTTCTCATTCCATCGATATAGCATTGCGCTAATCATTGTGTTTCGGTATTCAGGTGGTGTGGATACGGCGGACCAAATGATCAGCTGCTACAGTTCAAGAAGAAAGACAAACGATGGCCATCCGTAGTGTTCGCTAATATCATAGATATTTAAGCTTTGAACGCATATGTTATATTTTCCGTGATCGACCCAATGTGGAGTCCGTGATGTGAATCTGTGAAACGCTCACAATTTTTACGACAATTAGCGATTGATTTGGCCCATGAACACATGCAGCAACGAACAGCGATTCTAAGGCTGGCTTCATCTGCGGAATTATTCACAAAAATGTGCTCATCACCTAGAACTTCCCTCAGCAGATCGTTTACTAATGAATCTCGATCGGGCTCATCACTTTTGTCAACGCCACCATCGTCGGCAGTGCCTTCAACAAGCCTAAAAAGGTGGCCAGCGCCTGTGCTGTAAAAGCAAATCCGAGAAAAAATGTGTCGAATGTGGAGTATTTGTTTGTAAAAATGATAGAAAAGTGTTATGTAGTACATGTATGAGTCGAAATGTCCAAACAATAGCTAACGAATAGCTATATTATAGCTGCTATTAGAGGAAAATGTACTATGGACCAAATGGTCCACGAGGATAAAATTAGTGAGTTTTTTTTTTACTCGACCCCTATCATACTTTTTATGAACTTAAATGTATATTTATGCTTATCAGCCGAAAATAGCACCATATCGAAAATTTCAAGACCATCGGAATTTTAGTTTTGAAGATATAACAAAAAAACCAACGAGAAATGGACCAAATGGTCCGAGGGTAACAGCAGGGTTAATCATCACTCACCACGCCGCCGTCCTGGATCCTGGAGTGCCCGTTATAAATGGTGGCCTCTGACGGTTTGTGACCTCCGGGAACTTTGTATCCAATCCGGCCATTTTGCTTCGGCACTTTGGGGTTTTTGGGGTGTTCCAGAATAATCGCAAACAATTACCTCACAGTGTAGGCTCGTTGAAAGCGACCACCGTTAATGTTGTTTGCTGTAAAACAGCAAAATCGTCAACGAATCAATTTGCAGACGACGACACGTGCCCTCCAGGTATAGGTGGTGGGATGCGATCAGGGAGCGGAGCGTAATAGATTTCCGACCGGGGGCATACCATCGATGGTTGAATGGGTTTTTTGGGCAACGCGGCCACAAATAACATAATATCGATTCCCCCCGGGATCCTCAAGCCAGGCCAGGTGGACGAAACGAAACGTAAACATCCATCGACCGGGCGGACACGTGGTGTTTGCTTGCTAACGTAGCGTGCGCATGTGTGTGTGTTTGGTGCAATGTCCGAATGCGGGCCCGGGGAGCGACTACGTGTCTTGGCAACTTGATGATAGGTGCGCACCATGCCATTCGCTTCAATCAAGCGTTTGGGAAAGAGGGAGTGTGCTGATGGCTGCCTACCCC
>NC_064877.1:43180000-43192500 GCF_943734665.1 Anopheles aquasalis
GCACGCTTTGTTTGGACATGGAGTTTGCGTGTTGGACGTTGCTTTCTCTGGAACGAGTTCGCAGCACCGACTGGTGACTAATTGTGGTCACCAAGGAGCCTCGTTTGGGGGGCTAGCAAATATTTATCCCTCCTTCCACTTCCCTCTCATCCCTGGAAAGAACAAAGCACTGAGTTCTTGTAGGAATATGTGGACATTTCAAATTAGGTTTCAGCGATTTGTTCGATTCTCGTTAGCTTGCTCCGCGTTGACGGAACCGCGGAATCAACAATGCACTGTCACCCTTTTTTATGGTGCAGCTTTTCCTCCTGCACTCCCAAAACGGTGTATTTCTAGGAGCCTAACATCGGATAAGACACACTTCCGCACCCGATACTTAACCTCCTTTGATGCTTCGCGGGAGTTCGCGCTCCCTCTGCCTTAACGATCACGATCGGTGAGAAGTTTTATGTCCCCATTGTTTTCCTTTCTTCCTGCTACTGTTGCTGCTGACGGTGGCATATTATGGTTCTACATAACTGTAATCGCGGATCTTCGCTATGGATTTTGAACTTTTCCCAACAAGGAAGGAAGGAAGCAAGGAAGCAGCGCGGGGACGTCGAAGTCCAATGCTTATGCAACGAGCTAACGGGGTTTGAGGTTCACTCGATGTGCGACACAATGCCCGTGTGCAATACTGGCACACTTTTCCGACTTGCGGCTTCTGCTGCCAATTAGCCGTTATTGCATCATTATCCCGCCCGTCGGCGAATGGCACCACCATTGGCACCTTTTCGTGGCCGGGGAGGGAGGCAATTGCAATTCGACGAAAACCCGGCAAGGACAATGGGGAGTGGCAGAAAGTTTTCCGAAACCCGAACAGAACCGTTAGGTCGAAGTGACCGGTCGGTCGAGTTGCCATTAGCATTGAGGCATTTGGACTTTGGACGGTGGATTATCGTGAAAGGAGCACGATAACGGCAACGAAGGCGATTCGTGATCACGATAAAGGCACACAGTGGCATACCGTTGGCGGTTAATCGGCGGCATAATCGAACTTCCTCGGCCATTTGCCAGAAACTCCCCAAAATGAACATCATTAGCGGAAGCGGAACAAAGGCAGAAATTCAGAGTTAATCATCGGGACCGATAACGAACCATCGGGGTCGTGGTTTGAAAATGGTTCTGAAAGATTAAATTCTAACCAACATTTCTCTCAGAAAGCTCATGAAGTGGAGATGACCGCCATCATCATGAGTCACGAGCTCTCGCTTTCTGATGCTGATCGCGATCGGCGGTCACTGGCCCAGCGAAGTGTGACTCATGGCGTCTTTCCGATGCCGCAGGCGACTCTGTCGAGATGCTGCCGATCGTGGCTGACGAAATGAAAAGACGTCCGAAAAGACGCCAGCGAGCGGAATGGCCAATCCCGCAGTGACCTGTTTTGTGAGCCCCCGATCACACGTCAAACAAATGCCAATGAACCTATAAATAAAGTCAAACTGGAGCTCTGGCCGGGAAAGGCCCGCTGCCAAACAATCTCGCTCCAATGTTTGTGTGCGCCCAGCTGGGCTCGAGTAAGAGCAAATTGTGAAAACCAACAAAGGCCCCTTCCCGCTCGTCCCGCTCGCATCTCGCAGATACTGCGTAAAGCCGATCGCCGATTGTTGCGCGACAACGAACCGGTGATCATGATCGTGCTACGCCGCAGTATCGAGCGAGCATCCGTGACAGCGTGACGTCTCGCAGACCCGCACTCCATATGGACCGGTTCTTTGCCAGATGAGAGAGGCTCGTCGCGGACGTACTTGAACTTGAACGCTCCACTCCGACACAATAGGCCCGGCGCGCGCGGGCCGCTGTGGCCGCAGTAGATCAAGGCGATCCGGTTCCCTGGCCGGTTCAGCGGTCGTCGACGCTACCGAATCCACTTCACTCGCTGCTTATGACAGCTGTATGACAGGTCGCGTGAATCTACGAGAAATCATCTCGCGCGTGCTAGTGCTATCGACCGCGAGACCATGCATTATGATCAACGCGATCTCGTCTGGGGCATGTTTTTTTTTTTGGGAGGAGTTGTGGAGCAGTGTTTTATCTGCTTTCCTTCTTCGTCACCGTTCATTCGCGTGATCATTCCGTTCACCTACTGGCATCAGGACGGAACAGAAGGAAACCAGTTCCTGCGGATGGCCTCATCTAGCGGTGGATTTTATTTTCATGAATCATATGCAAATTCGTGTTTCACACATCTTCGGTTGGTTCGTGGCGAGCGAAATATACCGTTACCGACGGACCGGGCATGGGCGTTGGGCAGTTGACGATGTAGCGAACAACCTGTAAGCGGAATGGTCGTAGAAAGTCGTAGATCGCGTGCACGGGACCGGATCAATTGAACGGGATTTGTCCGGGCTAAAAAGTGTAAATGATGATGATAATGATACATCGACCGATCACTATCACCACCACTACCATCATCATCATCATCATCATCGCATCATCGTTGAGCGAGTCTGGCATCGCTCGGCATCGGTGTCATGATGGGGATTCATTATGCATTTCGGACCCAAAGGCCGCACCAGGGGCCGGCCAGTCAGCCAGGCAACAGAAGGTGCAATTCTGAATCATTTTCGCATTATCGATGCACTTTTGCCAAAGTCGCCTTAACACACTGGCACGGACGCGGACTAACGAGAAACGAGGAGGGAAGCGAGGTGTGACCAATGATGATGGTCAAGAGCGGAGACACCAGCAGCTCCAGCAGCAGCAGCAGCAGGAACGGATGCAATCAGAGCTGCATCAGTGGCGTGTCGAAGCGTGGCGACGGCGGCACACGGTAGACCGTAATTATTGGGCATCGATTCCTCGGTGGCGTGGCGCGCGCACGCGTTCCGATCCCGCCGTTGTTCCGAGAAGCAGTAGCAGTCCGGGACCCGGCCTGGACCGGACTGACCTGGAAGCATAATCACTCCCGTGGTCGACCGTACCGTGTGGTCTCGCGCGCACGCTGCGCTGGGAATCCTTTTCAACAGAGAGAAAGGGAGAGAGAGAGAGAGAGAGAGAGAGAGAGAGAGAGAGAGAGAGAGACGGAGCGCGGCGAGCCGGCGTCGAATGCACTTCCTGTCTGGACGCAGCATCCATTATGAAGTATATGTGAGGAGGGGAGGGTAATGCGTAATGGCATTGATGTGTTATAATGTGATTAGGCCCCGTTTACCGCGCTGGCACTTTGATTACGGTGGCCATCGTGGCGCTCGCGAGGCATTGATGAATCGTGTGCGTTCCGATCGCGAGACCACCCCCCCCGGGGGGGGGGGGGGGGGGGGGGGGAAGGCAAGCAGGCAAACAGGACAGGCAACAGTGGGCTGGGCTCCCCCGGGACGCTGGGAATGCCCGAGCGTGTTTGACGGTGATGAAAGTGCATCTCAATTCCATTGATCCCCCGCCACCATCGCGGTACGGTGCGGTGCGCGATACCAGGATCGATCACCGGATGCCGGATGCCGGTCACCAACGGACCGGAAGTTGGTGCGCTTGCACCACCTAATGGTTGGCGTTGTGGTTCGCCAGGAGTTTGAGCTGCTGTTGGTGCTGCTGTGCCGAGGTTGAATGTAATGTTGAAACTCCAATTTTCCCACAAAATCGAGCCAACACCACAACGCGCGATTGGGAAACTGCCGGGAACAGGATTACCAATGTTCCAGCAGTAGTTAGCGACGCAGTATGAGCGTGTTTGTAAAGCCGACGACAAATTACGGACCCGAGGAAATTGATTTAAGATAATCGAGACAGAACGGTGACAGTGACAACCTGGGCCGGGGGGAGGAAATATTTTTATTAATTTTCCAATCCGCCCCCGTGGCGGGTATGTTCGCATAATTTCTTTCTTTTTGTTTTAATGATGTTCTCCTCCTGGGGGGGAAAAGGGCGAGCACGAAAGGTAGGTGATCAATTTGGGTCTGACACATTCGATTATTCATGGAGTTGGAGTCCTCCAGGCCAGAGGTGGGCGGAGGTCAAACTGCTCGCACTCGCGGTCAGCATCAGCACGCGATGCAATCTGCTGTGCATTCTGCCACAAATTGCACATTAATGATTACCGATTTTTGGGCGATGACAAAGGGCTCTCGGGATCGGATTCGCGTGTCGCAGCTCAATCGGACTCGAGGTTCGTTGGACTAGAGAGCATTAAAGTGGTTCCCTCTTTTTTGTTCTTTTTTTTTGTTTTCAATCGCTTTCTGTTAAATGTTTGCTTTTTTTATGCGATTAATTAAAAAGGGGAAGATGAAGAACCTTCATGACTCACTCTGCTCATCGCGTTCCACGAAGAATGGCGTACTGGTCCGTCCACAGCATCTTGTCCGCTAATTAAGGATGAATCCAAATCGCGAAATGTTTATGATCGTCCAAAGAGTGACCAATCCGATGTGGCTCGCTTTCAATTAAAGTCTTCCGCCAGCGCCAGCATGAAATCGGATGCTACGATATCATTAAGCATCAGCGGTACCAAGGTACGCCGTCCGTCCCACACACAAAATACTAATAAAAAGACGCCATCGCGCCGAATGGACGAAGCCATCGCACCGAAGGACACGCGAGGTCATTCGACCTCCACCTTCCACGGCGGCTACTCTGCGGCAGGTCAAATGGAATCGGCATCGACGCCACGACTCCTCGGATCTCCCGGTAACCGGTTCAACAATCATTATCAATCATTCCCTTTTAACCCAAGGCCCAAGACCCATCATTCACGCTCAATAGAACGCGTGTGCGCGAGCGCGCCTCTGTGTGTGACGATGTCGTAGCATAGCATTGGCCAACCGGGGGCTCCATATCAGGCTCGGGCAGCGGACGCCGCTCGTAAAGAGTCCATTCCATAGATTGGCCCAAGCTCATCGCTTGCCGTAAAAGGCAGAGGGACCGAATCGATCCACGCCGGCCGAAGGATGTCTAATGGGAGTCGCTCATTAAGAGCATGTTTTCGCCACGGTCCGTTAACACCGTGCCCACTCTCGGCGTAAATTCGCAATCACAATTGCGCACCATTCTAGCGCTCAATTCTACGTCCACAGTTCCCGGTGGCTGTGAGGGATGCAATTGGTTCCGAAAGGAGTGGCGCTGGCTAGAGCAATCGCATGCAATTGGACATGATGTTCTAAAAGCGATGTTTATGCATGTAAATTGCCCAACGTTGGCTCTCGTTCCGTATCCCGTACGACTTCCAAGAAAATTCAAAACAAATTCGAAAGAAGAACTCGGGAAATCTTGACCGAACCAAGACGCACCGTTGTCGCACAGTGAGCGCTGCCGAGGGATATAAAATTTATGATCAGTGAAATTAAGTTCCCATCGCCCACTGCCATCATCACCCCAGGCCAGACGGTCAGTCCAGGCGTCAATCTTCGTCCACTGAGCAGACGAGCAAACCGTCGAGCAAGTGAACGGGCAGTGGGTGGAAAAGAAAAATCGATTTCAATCTCATCTAGCGCCCGATGATATCTGTCACTGTCATAGATTGCATCACGATGATGGCACGGGGGTCTCATTACGGTCACTCTGGCCAGCACCTCGACGCTCCTGACCGACCAGACAGACCAGGCACCACCGTTACTGTCACCTTCAATGGCGGACACTTCCTTTTCTTAATTTCCCCATTTTGCTTTTATTTGCTTCATGTTTTTTTTTTGCACAAAGCGAAGAATGCAGCGAAGCGTTGAGTTAATTTGAAAGGAAAAGAAAAGTCTTCACTTGAATCATGACACTCATGACCGCACCCACGCACTCCCACGTGGCGCACAACTCTCGTCATAAGCGTTGCCGGTGTTGAAGCTTCCACGCTCCACACAAAGGTCACGCTCCATCGGTGCGCGAATACCTCACCCGAAACGGCGCCCCATCCCGTGTTCCAGGTGGTTCCTACCAACGGGCGGCACGAAAGACCCGGCACGAAGTCCTGGAGCCGGCAGCCGGAGAAAGCAATAAAAATAAATTAGCTGTATCGTAGCGATGGCGCTGCTGTGGTTTGGTCTGGCGTCCTACCTTACCTTGCCTCCTCCTGAGCGTGCCAACTTTTCTTATCATCTGGCCGCCGCCGCCGCCGCCGCCGACGGTCTAGGTGACCGGGCAACCTTCCGAATGGTTGATTCGATGAGAAACGGTTTGGCATTTTGCCTGCCGGCGTCGGAAGGAGCGTGCCGGAATAGGGTAAAGATGGCCAGGATACGGAACGCAAACAAAAGACCCCCTGGGCGAGGGAGGGCGGCTACCGTGGCATGTGGAATGTGTCGCTACCGTGTAATGCGGTTTGCTGCTACACGTTGTTTATGGTGGAAAAAATTCATCGCGGTCGCGCCTAATTTAATGCCCGCACAGTTCATTCAAAAACCCATTCCCGGACGATAAGGACCCACGGGGGTTGTTGGTAGACCGTTGAGAGTCCTCTCGCGTGATATCGGCATCGAGGTGAAGCATTTTACTGGATAAAGATAGTCGAAAAGCGCGACTTGCTCTTCGTTACGTGTTTCAAGTTATCAAAATCGCATTCTAGAAGGAAACGCGACGAGAACGATAAACCTCACCCTGAAGAAGCTTCTCGTTCGAAACGCATTCCCTAATTGATTGGAATTGCTTTGAGTTTGAAGTCTAAGTCGATCCTAGCGTCCTGTCTATCGCGCTGATCTTCCAATTTTAATTAGCGCATATTTGATTGAAGAGCATACGCTTCCACAAACACATTATCTCGCCAGGGGAACGAACGGCACACGGACACTGATTGCGTCCACCGCTCCATACCTACGCCCGAGATATGCTCGTGCTGCTGCACATAGAACGGCCACCTCGGGGTACCGTTGCACGGGCATGCATCGAGCACTGCACCGGCTGCTAGGACCACCATGATAGTGGTTCGCGAGCCACTCTCCCTGACCGCAGATTGTTTGTTTTAGCGTAAAGGGACTCGTATGTGTGTGTTGTTGGTGCACAGCAGGGCGGCGGCAGTTGGCTGTCAGGCAAACGTCAAAACGAAACCAATCGGGAGCCCTCGAGCGACCGAACTGCGGACAGCATCATGAATAAATTAATCGAAATCCGGTTGCGACCAAAGCCCACCACTCCACCGGTCCACCGACAGTTACATGGAGCACCAGCAGCGGCAGCCTGATGAGATGCTCCTTAACAGCCTGAGCTGAAGTCAAGCCGGTTGCGAATGGTTTGCTGCAAGAAGTCACTCAACCTACGCCAGGCCGTGCTTCGCCACCGCATCGGGGAGTAGGTGGCTCGGACCAATGCCAAGTTCAGGTGGGCTAGACGACAGGGGCAGCAGGGTGTGATGAGAGAATGTTGCATGATTTAAGCCACGATTTCCTCGTCATGTCTCGGTCGTCTGGGTGGGTTGGTTGGTTGGTCGGCAGCCGGCTGCCAGGCTTATGTAACAGGGCGCGACTGACCAGTCCAGCAAGCGACCACCACCCCCCGCTGGGAGGGTGGTGTCTGCGATCGGATCGCAATAACAGGTTCGTCTGTTGCGTCTCGTAGCTCGTTACTTTTAATTTCAATTGTGCAACGCGAAGGTGGCCCCGGGAGTTGAATGACCTACGGCGCGTGGACTCCACAGCGAGCGAAGCAGGAGAGATCTCTAGCCTCCCTGCACGGAAGGAAAGGAATTTCCAAGACGCGTGCAACCGATCCTCGATCCGGACCCTGATGCCATTGCCATGGCCGGCCGCAACCTGCCGCAATCAAAAGAAGTCCCTAGGTGGGTATAGGACTGGACGACGACTCGTTATACTGGGTAATTCTTATTCCCTGCCCCTCGGCACTCTCCCCTCCCTACCATTCCTTGTGAGCCGAGAGAAAAGGAACGACAGATGGGAACGAGCTTTGCCAATGTCCCATCGTTATGTCTGCGAATCACCGCTACTGGAAGTCCGATTGCCAGCTCTGCTCTGCTCCTCCGCTGTCAGGTAGCCGCGCGTTGTCAGACGATTAGCTGGAAGAGTAAACAAGTTTTCTCGTCGCCTCGCCTCGCCACGACTCCCCACTACTTACCGCACCGACAAATGAAGTAATCTTCGACTGGGATGGCAAACATTATCGTGGAAACATGGCACGTTACAAATTTTTACATTCCACAATCGATCAATCAAGCAAACCAAAGCAAGGCAAGGCAAGGCAAGCAGCAGCAGCAGCAGCAGCAGCAGAGGTGGAAATGCCCTCGAGGGCGTTTGCTGATGCTGCGACAGACCGATCAGCTACAATTAGCGATGAAAACAGACATTAGCGCGTTATTCTGGCTAATGTTATGCTAATATCGGGTTGTTAGGGATGATAGGTTGTTCCGTTGCTTGAATCGGCGCTGCTGCTCCCTTGTTGGGTGATGATGGCAACATAGGCACTGAGCGTGGAATGGTTGGTGGATTGATTGTATGGCGTACAGGAAATGGTGCATTTTAGTTGAATGATTGAATTATAAGTTGTGGGTACTGAGGATGCGATGCGTTTACTATCTGTATCTGTGCATTAAATATCAAGGACTGGTTCTATAGACGAGAACGAATGATTTCTTTCGACATTCTAGTATTTGCTACACATTTCAATCATTCCTTACCTACATTGTTTTGTGACAGAAAAATCATTATTTTTGTAATTACTTTTTGATTCGAGTAATCCAAACATTTTACAGAATATTATTGAAAGGTACATAATTAAGGAAAATTTAAGTTTCTTTTGATTTTTTATTTAGCTTACAACTTTTCTATCAAATAATTGTCGCAGCATGGTTGGGAGATATGCTCTATGCTTTTTGATGATTTGTTTTCACCTTTCTTCATTCATCTTACATCCATGAAGCTGCTGCGCACAAAGATACTCCGAGACATTTTTATGCAACAATCACAACGCAAAATTAACGAACGCAATAAAATATCGCGATAAAGATGCGAAACCCGTCCATTCACAGACTGGCACTCTAATCAGTAATAGTCGTAGCGGACGGCGGACCATTATGAAATGGATAAATTGCAGCGAGAATTTGTAAATGGAAAGCCCCGTAAAAAACACTGCTGCTCGACTATAATTCTCCGACGATAAAGCTTTCGGCTATTCCGCTTCATTCGGTTAACGCTTCTCAAGGAACGATCGAAGCGATGGAAACACACAAAAAGCACACAACAGCGCGGTAGTCGCGGGACTGTTCAGCGAATACGACAGTCCTTGTATCGCTGCTAATAAATACCATAATCAATAAACGGTTTCAACAAAATCCGTGACTGCGCGGGGCGCATGACGAGCACCATAAGCTGGTGTGCTCGTCAATGCAACCGGTCTCCGCCACCGTTAAGAACCTTTCGCGGTTGTGCAATTTATGATTTTCTGCTGGTGGTATCACTAGTGCACGGCTGCTGCTGCTGCTGCTGCTGCTGCCTCCAGCATCATTATCATCTGGCCAAGCAGCAGCAAATCAACGAAGACGAGAACATGTTGGACAAATTGCTGGCTTCCAGTTTTGGACATCTCTATCATTTTCCACCGAACCAGAATCCAGGATCGGATGACATCTAGGATGATGAGGGGGTGAAAATAAATTAAGTGCTTGAGACAACCATTCGCTTTTGCCTTTTTTATGGTTTACTTTGAGCTTTGTCTGCGTATTGTTTCCTTTTCTATCGTTCCGGACATAAGATGCCCCGGTTTGTTGGTTTATCCAGTTTTTTAGTTTACTTTTTGTTTGGTTTCTTATCAATGCACCCCGTGCTAACACCCAAACGCCACACCAAAGGAATAAGAAATACAACCGAGGCAACGAGGACAAGATTAATATGACAGTTCACAAGAAAATTATCATCTGCCCAACGAAGCGAGTGTCCTTGAGAGAGAGAGAGATAGTGTAAAGCACAGACGGGGCAATTGCACTGACAGTGGCAGATAGTAGAAGCAGAATGCCCTCTTCAGACCCAACCAAAATCCGTGGACCGTGGTCGATCATCTTTCGCAGAGCATTCTGGCGAGCAGGATTTGTTTTTAATTGGTACAGGCGCCCGTGACCGTTTTGCGTAATTAGATACACACCGACACTGTGTGTGAGAGAGACAGAGAGAGAAGGGTTGGGATGCCATCGCTAGAAAGCTATCGCGATTTTATTAATTAACTCCCCGTTTCGTTTCGTTTGCGGAGACGTCGAAGGAATGCTGCAGCTTTTGGATCGTATTTCCACGCTCCCATCTCGTCTTCTCTCTTTTTTTTCATCCAATAAATCCCATCGGAAGCCTTTTTCGCTCCGATGTTTGCCGACATCCACCAGAGATCACCATCGGAGCATCATCGCCGTGCCTTTCGGACACAAGCGCAAAAAAAAAGGATGCTGGACGGCCTCCCGTTCTCTCGTTTCCAACCCAAAACTCACCCCCACATCCCGCCACCTCGTTTCGATGGTACATTATTAACGAGAAAGATGGTAATTTTGCGCTGTAATCATAAAAAATAATTGCTTCTAATTTATATTTCTTTTTTTCGTTGCTTTAAACCACTTCCCATCACTTCGTTTGCTGGAACGTTCGGTGCCAGAGGAGCGTGCGTAGCGTAGGAGCGTGCGGATCATGATGCTATTAATTTTCGCTCTTGACCACTTCCTATAAGAGATACTAGCCGAACGAGCATCCTGGATGAGCATCCTTTTTCCCAGTAGGCAGCGAACTGGGAACGACCCGGATGGTGCTACGTCCCGGGAAGGATCGGTCGACGCTTCCTCCGTGACGCTTCTCAGCGAGCAAACACTGCAATTAAATGCAGCTTCCTGATTGCTCGTCTCCTATCGTTTTTTCGCTTCTTTCTGCCATTCTTATCCCTGCCGTGGTTCTTGTGTGTTACTCAATCTACGGGCGCGAACCTGCACACCATCTTTATCGAAGAGGAGATACTGTGGAAACAGTGAGGTGAAAACCTCTGAAAACTGTGGAGTGGTGTAGTTCGTCCGTCAGCAAAAAGAAGTGCTTCTCATTTAGTGAATAGCACCACCCGACGGAAGATCCACCATTTAACCAGCAGTGACTGCGCAGGATGAAGTGGTCAGCGAAATGGTATTTAATTAGCTTTGCCCCGTTGGTCTCCACATCTCCACTCGCATCGCTATCCCTAGTTAATCACATCCGATGTAAATTTCGATCCATCAGCTGGGGAGGTGGGAGTGGTGTTTTTTTTTTATTAACTACCAAGCTACGTGGCAATGTGGTTAAGGCATACCGGACCCGTATCCATGTCGTGCTCGTAGCGGCCGATGAGTTGATAAATTGCTAATTTTATTATCATGTAACGTAGATAATTAAATTCCGATCATCACCATGCCACACCGTGAACGATCATAAGTGCAACGGTGGAGGCGGACGTGGGAGCTGCGTGTGTAACGCAAGAGGCACTCTATTATCTTATGTTTATCGTTTCAGACACTCAACCGACTTCGTAGCGCAGCCAGGGCTACGCTGGGACTACAGAAGTTGCGGAAGGTGCGTGCCAGTCCTACAGGCGGCAAGATGGCGGGAGGTAAACGGATCATCTGGTCCGTCGGACTGGTGATGGTGGTGGCAGCGACAGCACAAGGTAATGTAGTCGAATAGATAGTTAGGAATGATACATACTTACTTGCCTATTTGCTTATCCGGCGCTACAACTGACCAGCGATTTACCCACCAGGTAGACATTCCCAATTCTTTTCAAATCAATGCCGATACTTAAATCATCGTCAAGAATGACGACGGATGATTAATATGTTTTGATTGCAGTTAAATTTGTGCTTTAAGAGAGGGATAAGATAATTCGGTTCCAAAAAAGGCTCATTTTTGTCCTTTTTTTTAGAAAAACCATGCAGCTTCATTGTTTCAAATGAATTTCATATTGAACTAAAACTTTTCAACAATAATTGGTTCTATTTTTGGGACGATTTGTCTTAAAACTTCACCCGTGGATTCCAATTTAGGAAGATGTGTCTTCGAAACTAAACTTTTCCTGGTGTCCTTCGTATCCGTAGGTCATCTGATATGTACAAATGGATACTCTTTTCATAGACGATAAGTTTATCTGCGTAGCCCCGTTTAGTTTTTGTTAACTTCCCAAATTTTCTATTTTTGGCAACATTATGAAGTGATAAAAAAGTGAACACACTATGATGGTGACGGATTGATCAATGATCAATCCGGGTTCGTCGCTTAAGCGGGCAAGTCTTTTGATTCGAACCAAAAACGGTGCCCATCGTTCCCAAGTGATGGGTCATCCGAGATTTACAAATCAGCACTTTTTTGTTAGATTATAAGTTTATCTAGGTAGTCCCATCGAGTTTTTCTTGTTTTTCCATTTTTTCGATTTTTGGTAGATTTTTGAAGTTGAAAAAGTTATGTTTTTTTATGATTTTATCTGAAAAACAAATTTTACATAATTGTTTTAAAAAAAGTATCAACAATTTTTATGCAAACTCAACCGGGCTACCTGCAAAATAGTGTAAAGATTATGTGTTAAAAATTTCTAATCGATCGGTCCCG
>NC_064877.1:43197500-43202500 GCF_943734665.1 Anopheles aquasalis
TTAAAAAGACGGCTCAAATGAAGTGAAAAATCACACACCTTCACGTCGTCAGTCGCATCCGTCGCCACGATGGTCACTAGTCCCCCGGGGTAGTGCAGTAGGACCAAAAAGGCAGCCTGGCAAGTGGCGATAACAGTGCGATGGGACCGTACGATGAAAGTCCCTCGTGGGAGAGAACCCAACCCACCGTGGTTTCCCTTTCTGTGGCTGGCCTCTCGGAGGGGGTTGGCTTCCCTCCACGGCCACGGTCTGCGGTTATAATAATAGTCCACTCCGCGCCAATTGCGGGTATAATTTCCAAGCGATGATCATTATCATTATCGGCACGGGTGGTGTGGTTGCTGTTACTGTTGGAAGCTGCTGCTGCTGCTGCTTCTGCTTCTCCCGCGTCCACCGGTGCCGGGATATCCGAGACGTTATCCTCGACCTTTATCAGCCGCTTAAACCGTTCCGGTGTCAGTTTGAGAGGGGGCGGGCAGCGAGCCTTCCATTCAGCGCGGCAGATGCTGACCGAACCATCCTTCGAGGTGCGTGACGAGGTTTATTATCATTGTAACTGTTATTACGATTACATTAATCCCTTGCCCAGCGCTGTCCATTTGTGCGTGGCCGTGACCATGGCCGTGACCGTGGCGTGACTTACTCACCGCCTACGTCAGAGTCGGTTGGACCGGACCCAAAAGCTGATTGTGATCTGCCGTACCTTTGGGGGGCCCTTTGAACGTTTCGACTCTGGGAGTCCTTTCCACCACTCGAACTTGTCTGGCTGGGTGAGTGTGTGCGTGGGATCCACGATAGTGTCCCTTTCGGCAAAGGACGAAGGACGAAAATTCATTCAATTCACCTTTTACGAGTTGGTTGCTCCCGTTTTCAGCAGGAACCACCGAACTCCCAGCCGAAGAGACGGTGGTTTCGGGCGAATAAACATTTACGATAATGACCACCGACGTCCCGCTCTCCTCCCCCGGTGCGCTTCAGGTGTCAATCTTATCCGCTCGCCTTATCATCGCACCGAACGCTTTGTTATCCCAAGCGCGATTGTGACAAAGGGAACAGAAGTTACTCGATTAAGCTATCGCTAGCAACTAGCAAATGGTAAAGTCACGTGGATCTGCTGGCGAAGAGACTCAAGAGCTCTCGCAATACTCCTCGAAACACACAAAACAACGTAAACCAACTTCACGTCCGTGGTGTTGTTAAAAGGAAAATGCCGGGAGTGTAATGCAAGCTTTGAGAGCTTCTCTGGCACTTGAGCTTGAATTGCAGCAACTGCAGCACCAGTAGTAGCACTACCAAGAGTCTCCTGATACGAGATTGGGCAGACGAAAATGATTAACAGCTGTCGCGCGTGGAAGCAATTACGAACAATCAACCTCGAGCACGCTGTGGCCCTGGGCCACGGGAGTAACTTCTCCAGCCCCTTCGTGAGAGAAGCCAAAACATTCGTCGAGAATCGCTTCTACTAACTTTCTAGTAATTCCGACCAAACTCTTTTCGGTGAACCGAGGAATTCGCGACGAAAGTATCGACTCGCACTCCTCGCCAACTCCCTTCCCTAATGCCCCTTCTTTCATCATATCATCGGCCACCAAGTGCGGCCTCGCGACCGAAATTGGCCGAAATATGACAACCACCGGCACTGGCGATGAGTTATAACCGATAATATTTATGGCTTTTCCACCTTTTTCGAAAACGCGCGGATTTGCTAGCAGCGGCGAAACGAAAAGGGTGCGAGGCGTTCGAAAAAACTTTTTTCACTTCCCTCCGTTCGGAGGAAATTTGCCGAGTACGCCCCTTTCCAGTCAGTTTCTCTCTTCTGTCCATTTTCACTACTCAATCGAACGGGGTTTTTTCCCAATTTTCGGAGTTGCGAGCCAAAACACGGACGCTGTTTGGAAACTTTCGGCAGCAAACTTTCCCTCCCTTCCATTGTTATTGTAGCGTCGTTGGTTTTCTATTTTTTGTGGTTGTTGTTGTTGTTGTGACGATACAGTTACAAAGAATGGAAACTCGTTCCTTTGTTTGCTTTTTCGTTTTAATCTCTTTTGCTTCTGTTTTTTCCCTGTTATTCTCTTGTCTATGTTTGTGGAATGTTGTTTCGATCAGCGATTTAGCTTAGAAAGGGCATGTTTTCTAATGAATTTTCCAACGTTTGAGCATTTCACTCTAATTTATTATCGGAAATTACTAGTTGAATCGTAGCTACGGTGACTTATTGAAATTAATAATTTGTAAAACTAACGGAAAATGCACCTTCCGGGTGCTGCGGTCATTATTACGCATTCCCTTTGTAAGCCTACAAAACCATCATTCCCGGAATCGAAATGCCAAAGGTACTGATGCGTGCAAAGCGTGTATTACGTTCCATTCGCTTCCTAGTATCAGATGTGATGTGCTCGACCAAAAGTGGCGTCAAAATAACCAATCCAACGAGCATTTTGTGCAAATAAACAATCATCATTTCCACTCGAACACCATGGTTTCGGCGGGCAATCGCCGGGAAAGAGTACGTGAGAAGGAGCCGAGGGTGGGTGGGGGGGTGGGGGGATGCTCGGAATCCACGCCCTGCCCCTGGGTACCGTTTTTGTATTTCGATCAAACCTCTGATTTATGATATTCATTTTCAGATCAAACTACCATTTTCACCGGCAACAAACAACAATAAATCAATCGACAGCGGGCTTCAGCCCACCCTTCCTAAACCCCCACGTACCCCTCTCGCTCTCGCACACATTTATTCTCGGGACCGTCAATTTGATGTGCATTTTCACTCCACTGTGGCAATGTGGCTTTACACATTTACATTTTCCAGTATCATCCCGTTTACCGAACTTGCCAGCATACCGACACGCACACGCGCTCGCGCGGTCGAGAATGGTCAGCGCTTTTGCTAAAGCTCGCCCACCATCGGGAAATCCCGTTGCATATGATGCACATGAACGATGGCGTAATGCTAATGCTTCGAGAGCACGATGCAGCTGATGCTGGAGATGGATGCTGCACCATGTCCAGCTCTCTGGCCAGGCTCCAGAGGATCCACAAACACACACACCCAGCGCGACCGTGTGAGCTTCGTCAAAAGTTCCTCCTCCCTTATACCAACCCTCCAGCAGTAAGAGCGAATCTATAATCGCCTCGAGGGCGAACTCTCCGCACGTAACGTAACCTGCTTTACACAGTCCAGGTCCCACAGTTCCAGGGCATGCAGGATCTCTGCCGGTCCGCACGCAGCAACAAACGGCAAGCGAACGAGAGACACTTTGCGGGGGAAGGGGAGAGACACGGAAGGTCCGGTAAATTTTCCACCAGTTTTCACACCCTGAGAACGCAAACATCCGCCAGCTAGCTTGGCAGGAGCGGACGGTGCATTGCGCACCGCCTTTGCCTCGAGGGTGCAGGGTGTGCCCGGGAATAAATCTGGCCAAGTCACACGATACCGGGGCTAATAAATAATATCATACAATTATAAATAATCAGATTTAATAATTTATTCTCCCTCGATGCACCGACGCCGCCAACGGCTAATGCACACACGCGCGCACACGGTCTGTGCGACGATGTAGTGCTTCTTGTCGCGCAGCCAGTCTCTGGTGTCTTTGCGGTGCCGCCGGGAACTATCCACCGGGAAGGGGCTGCATACCCATCCCATCGGCGAACCCCGGAACACGAACCCAAAACACTAGACTAGGCAGGGGCTAAAAGTGATAAGTTACACTGAACGGGGGTTAGCGCGAAAACTCGTTACTAAATCCATCCCTTAAACGGCGCCCGAGCTCGCTCGCTCGCTGTCTCTGCAGCTGGCAAAGGAATTAATAATTATTATCTACGCCACCGTTGCCCACGGAGCCGCTGACTGGCGATGCTGCTGGTACACACCCATCCTTCGACAGCCCTTCGAGTGGAGATGAGAAACATTAACCAAACGGCAACGGTGGCCAGCAGCTGCATTGCCGCCATGCGAACCCGCTGCGCTACGGTGGGCATTCCAATTGACTGTCTCCAGGCCCCGCGGCCCTAGAATATTAGCTCTGGTAGCCCTGTTGGGACCGAGCCGCACGCTGTGTTTCGCGACCATTCTGGAATCGGAAAATAACCAGCATACCAACCAGCCAGCCAGCCAGCCAGCCAGCCAGCGAGCTAGCGAGCGAGCGGAAGCCTAAAATCACTCGCAGGAAGTGACGGTAGGCGCGCGATGGCGGCGTTGCGGCTGCAATGTAATCCAGCAATAAGCGCACTGCTTATAGAGATGAGAATTATGATTTAATGCTGGTGAGAACCGACCATCCCGGAGGGTGGGGAGGGTGAAGTGTGGCGAAATACTCTCTCGAGCAGAAACTTTTCTGACAGATGTTGCCGGCTCGCTGCTCTCGCGCCACTCAGAACGAACATCTTTATTCGCGTTCCGTACTTACCCTGTTCTTGCGCTACTTCCTGTGCTACTTCTTCTTCTTCTTCTTCTCCTTCTTCTTTTCGGAGCACTGTTAAGAACTGTTCTTTGCTATATTTATTACATCTGCACGAAACCGTCGTTCTTATGCCTTTTTTGGTACCTTGGTTTTTGGCTTTCCGCACCGCAAGTTGGATTGTGTAGCTTCGATTCTTTTTTTAATGTTGTTGCATGTTCTGCCTCGAATTAACGAAGCGGCTCATGCCGAATTGCTATGATACCCGTTGACGCACCACCTCCCTCTACACCCACCCAATTGTAGGCAAATGGTGGCATTTGATGGTTAAGTCGTCAACCAAAAGTTGAGAGGCGAAAAAACCACCGGCGTTACAAACCGCTTAACCCAAGCCATCGCGACAAAAGTTTGAATGCGTACGGTGGCGGAATGTTGACTAGGATGATGGAATGGCACCGATTGCCGGAGAGCGTCGTGACATCATTTTACATTTGTTTTTTTTTTTTGTAGCCGACGATCAGCCAAACCGCCATCCATCATTCCACCATCGTTACAGCGTCGTTGGCAACGGATGCACGGGTTTTTTGGTGTGTTGCC
>NC_064877.1:43207500-43210000 GCF_943734665.1 Anopheles aquasalis
AGTAACCAAAATCAGGGATCAAATAGTCAAGGACAAAATCAAAATCAGGGATCAAACAGTAATAACCAATGGAGTAATCAAAATCAAGGATCAAATAATCAGGGACAAAATCAGAATCAAGGATCAAATAGTAATAGTCAATGGAGTAATCAAAATCAAGGATCAAATAATCAAGGACAAAATCAAAATCAAGGATCAAATAGTAATAACCAATGGAGTAATCAAAATCAAGGATCAAATAATCAAGGACAAAATCAGAATCAAGGATCAAATAGTAATAATCAATGGAGTAACCAAAATCAGGGATCAAATAGTCAAGGACAAAATCAAAATCAGGGATCAAACAGTAATAACCAATGGAGTAATCAAAATCAAGGATCAAATAATCAGGGACAAAATCAGAATCAAGGATCAAATAGTCAAGGACAAAATCAAAATCAGGGATCAAACAGTAACAACCAATGGAGTAATCAAAATCAAGGATCAAATAATCAAGGACAAAATCAGAATCAAGGATCAAATAGTAATAATCAATGGAGTAACCAAAATCAGGGATCAAATAGTCAAGGACAAAATCAAAATCAGGGATCAAACAGTAATAACCAATGGAGTAATCAAAACCAAGGGCAAAATCAACAATGGAACAACCAAAATCAAGGACAAAATAATAACAACCAATGGAGTAACCAAAATCAAGGATCAAATAATCAGGGACAAAATCAAAATCAGGGTTCAAATAACAACAATCAATGGAATAACCAGAATCAGAACCAGAACCAACAGTGGAATAACAATAATCAGGGTCAGAGCAGCAATAATCAATGGAACAACAACAATCAGGGGCAGTACAACCAAAATAATAACAACAATCAAGGTCAGAATAACAACAACCAATGGAACAATCAGAATCAGCAAACGAGCAGCCAGAGTCAAACGACAACAACCAGTCAGTCGTCTAGTCAAAGCCATACATCTACCAACAGTACCCAAACCATCCACCAGAATCAGGGTCAAAATCAACAGTCAGGCAATCAGAACCAAGGTTCAAACAGCAACAATAACCAGAATCAAGGACAAAATAACCAGAATCAAGGATCGAGCAATAATAATCAGGGATCAAGCAACAGCAATAACAACCAGAATCAAGGGCAAACAGTTGATCAAAGTCAGAATAATCAGAACCAAGGATCCAACAACAACAATAACCAGAATCAAGGATCGAGCAATAATAATCAGGGATCAAGCAACAACAATAACAACCAGAATCAAGGACAAACAGTTGATCAAAGCCAAAGCAATAACAATAATAATGGGAACAACAACCATGAGTCTGCCAGTCAGGTCACTGAGGCTCCCAGTACTGCCGGTCCCCACTCGACAACAACTACAGAAACCACGGGCTCTTCTGATGCGACAACACCGTCACCTGTTACATCTGCTACTACTCCTCCTGCTACTTCCGCTTCCACAGTTGCTCCAACAGTCTCTAGTATTTCTTCAGAAAATTCAACTAGCGAAACAACAACCACTTCCTCACCGAGTACTCAATCCCCATCGACTGATCGAGCGCCCAGCACCGATACATCAGCTACACCAAGTTCAACACAGACACAAACACCAACACAAGCACCAAATACTCCTAGCGCTACGCAGGAAACAACTACACAACCCTCCACTACAGAGAGCACAACATCCACAACAACACAAAAAACAACCACTTCCGAGGCTACCACGCCCAATCAGCCCACCGTTGGGGAATCGTCTACAACACAATCCACATCTCCACAAAGCACAGCATCCACACCGATAGTCACAACACAAGAATCTACGACAACAGCATCTTCTGAATCAACCACAGAAGCAATCACTTCAACAGAAACACCAACAACTACACAATCCACATCTCCACAAAGCACAGCATCCACACCGATAGTCACAACACAAGAATCTACAACAACAGCATCTTCTGAATCAACTACAGAAGCAATCACTTCAACACAAACACAAACAACTACACAATCCACATCTCCACAAAGCACAGCATCCACACCAGTAATCACAACACAAGAATCTACAACAACAGCATCTTCTGAATCAACGACAGAAGCAATCACTTCAACACAAACACAAACAACTACACAATCCACATCTCCACAAAGCACAGCATCCACACCAGTAATCACAACACAAGAATCTACAACAACAGCATCTTCTGAATCAACTACAGAAGCAATCACGTCAACACAAACACCAACAACTACACAATCCACATCTCCACAAAGCACAGCATCCACACCAGTAATCACAACACAAGAATCTACAACAACAGCATCTTCTGAGTCAACCACAGAAGCAATCACTACAACACAAACACCTACTTCAAATACAGACACGCCATCAACCACAGTAACAATGCTCACTACTATTGTTATGCAGAGTACTGAGTCCTCAACTCATCTTTCTTCTCCAGCGCAACAATCTAGTACCACGCAGCAGCCAA
>NC_064877.1:43215000-43217500 GCF_943734665.1 Anopheles aquasalis
ATGGATATTGAAAAAGAAATTTCTACAAATAAATCTGCTGTAATTTATTGTACGTTCCTTTTGTGTGAATCGTTTTGTAAGATGGAAAGAAATTACAAATTTGCCTCATGAACTTAGGTGGAATTATTTGGAATCATTTCGAATCGTAGAGCTATGCAAAGTAAAACATTTAATTGAATCGCTGTATTTATACTGCGAGAGAAGAATAAAAAAGAAGAAATATAAATCTCAACTGAATTCTTTTGAAATATTCAAAATGAGGCGGCGGCGAGTGGCACACACCCTTTAAGTGGCTGGATAAAATCCTACGATGCTATCCAGCCAATTTGCTAGCATATCGAGTTTTATCCAGCCGCGTCCGAACGAATTTAAAAAAAAAACATGATAATAAAGAATAGAGAGAATAGGAGAATAAACTAAAAATGTATCGAACACAAACTAAAAAGATTATCACACCTGTTAAAGAGAGATAAAATTTTAAAAAGAACTTGGTCGTACGACGAAACACGGCGGACTAACGGTGTGGAGTTGGAAAAAAGACAAAGCACTATCAGCCTTGAGTCTTCAACGATACCACGATTGATTATTTTGCATTGAAACTTATTAAAACTTTTATCATCCTGGATATAATCTCGAAGGCAGCGCACAGAAACCGTTATAAAAGTATTCAGCTAGAAGGTTTAAACTTGCCGTGCTGTCAAAAATGGCAAAACTGTCACAACAAGCGAAAAAAAACGGAAAATCGGAAAATCGGAAAAGCGGAAAATGCACGCTCTCGCTCGTGGTGGAATCGTGGGTGTTTGCTTCTCTCGCAATCGGTGCGTTCGTGGACGATCGGCATAAACCTGCGCGTTCGGAATCCGATTTCAAGAACCTTATCCGCCGTGGGGCAGTCGCCATCGCTTCGAGAGGCCAGAGTGCATAAATTTATCGTACCGCTCGACGACGGTAAAGGCGGCTTTAATTGTGAAACCCATTTAGCAATTTGGTTTGTTTGCATTTCATTCCATTCGTCGGATTTGCCTCTTTTTTTGCTCTAGTTTGCTGGCTGCTAGGTTGGACGGTCTCGGTGTCCCTGGGAGGTATCGGCGGTGCTGGTTCTGTTTGTTGTGCGGTGCGTATCAAAGAGAAAAAGCCAGGGCGGCAAAGAAGTGCTAAACGAAGGGTGCGGTGGCCGTGTCGGTGGAGTTACGGATCTGGCTGGCCCGTTGTGTGGCGGTGTGTTTCGCGGCTTACGTAATATTCGCAACAGAACTATCGTGCACCGCCAGCACGCCCCCCACTTTGTTGGTGCATTTTGCGCAAGGATCCCATTCGCTTTCAAAGTTATCGTAGCTGGCGTTTAAGTGAATTCTCAAATCCCGGTTTCTTTTCCAGCGTGCAGTGTGCGTGGTGTTCCAAAAAGTGGTGTTATCGATCGGTTTGCGGAAGTTCTGGTGATTGCAGAATCGACAAAATCGTAGTAACCGGCACAGCAATCACGTAACCGGATCGTCGTAACTTGAAACAGCGAGCAGCGGAGCAGGGGCTAATTAGCGAGGGAAGGCGTTGACACCAGCTCACGGGATAGCACTACACAGGACAACAATGTTCAGCGTCTGCAAGAGCCCTGCCGGGGCCACGCTGGTCGCCAGCATGCAAAGGTCAGTGTTTTGGGCCGTGCCAAAGGTGAAGCTAAATGCGGGGAATCATCGGTGGCCGGGACCACCGAATAGTGGTGGCTTAAAAAAGCAAAAAAAAAAACTAAGGGATCCGACAGACAGCCAGTCTTGGCAAAAGGAATCGATACGCTTCCGTGCCCGCGAAAGAGGATTCTATTTTTGATGGCCATTGCCGTGCCTTCGCTGTTGCAGCGTTACATTGCAGTCCGCTGCTAGATGCAGCGGTGCACATTGTTCCTACACTATTTTACTGTAAAAAAGGGGAATAATTTTTGCCGAACATTGGACTGCCCGGGTATATTTTTGGTACCGAGGATACACCGCTCTGCCGGACAGGTCCGCGGTTGCATCGAAGCGAACTTACACATTCACATGGAGATGCATGAGTTGCATTTCCTGTTGCATTCTAAAATTGGAAAAGTGCGTTCTTTGCCATTTATTTTTGCTTTAGAGCACATGAAAATATTTGTGTGTTCCGCGCGCGCGCGCGTTCTCCCGCTCTCGCTCTCTCTCTCTCTCTCTTCGCTCGGTCGGAGTGCATTTCTGGTGCACTCTGGTGCGGTTGTCCCAACGCGGTACTGTTCAGGGTTAGCAGGTGATTTTTACGGGGTGGGAGACCTCCAACATAACAGCATATCTCCCTCCCGACAAGGCAGCGCTGGAGCGATAGTGTTGTTCATCGTAGCACTCGCAACCACGATAGACAGCGCGTCTCGTTACTGGTTTGTTTCCGTCTAGTAGTCATGGTCTTAATCGCCTCTTGAAACTGACCAACCAAATGGTTATTTGCAACTCGTTAAATGGATACTGATTGAGATGGCTTTCTTTCGGCAATTGTT
>NC_064877.1:43222500-43232500 GCF_943734665.1 Anopheles aquasalis
ATATTCTGGTGCTCAGACGAGTGGGGAATGATTTTTGCCTGGTTTTTCTATTTTTTCGCAATTTCCTGGAAAATTAAAAATACGAATTAAAGTTGGCCAATATTGCCACGTGACAGGGCGCTTACGTTGAGTCACGCAAAACTGTAACTTTTGTGTAAAATTGATCAAATAAATTCAATAAAAATACTGATTCATTCAACGGCAAATTGGCCTCCGCCATCATGAACGCATCGTCCCGTTCGACTTGGTACCGGCCAAAGTTATGAGATTGGAATCGGAATACTAGACACCGATACAAAATACATTTCTTTAAAGTAGTAATATTGGCTACTCTCGATTATCCCCTTCCAGCATCGAACCTGTTTCTGTTCCACTGTCTTTCTGTATAATCGGTATTTTATTTATTTTCCGTTCGCATACAAATGATGCCGTTTCTCTTTCCCTTGTTCCTGATTCCGGTTTTGCACATTCATATTTCGATTACCAACTTAAGATGGTCAACTTTCATTATCGCGCTTACTTTTATTCCATTAATCTCTTGCGCAACCGCATCCAGTGCCATTTAAGGTGATAATTTTATGAGTTCAGAATGAGAGACCCTGTATTATTACTGTTCTACTGTAGCGGGCGATTTCAAGTGAGTAAAAGTGATTTAATGCTATTCTTATTCAATATAATCGCATAATTTCAACATGAAACTCTTTTGCGTACTTGTTATGTTGCATGAAATCATTTTAGCATTCGAAGCGATATAATGGAATAATCGATGCAAACCGAGAGCAAAATGAAGTGATTAATAGTTGCAATTTTCTCGCATTCTTCCACCATTCATTGCCAGACACAATTGGTATGGTCGCGATGGCGCAGTTTCAAAATTGTCATCCCCATTCCCAGCATCCCATTCTGCACCTTCGCGCCTCCCCATTTCACCTGTAAACGGTCCTCCAGATTCCAGAACGACATGCAAAGAGCCATGTTAACCTAATCTGATTGCCCTTAAATTAGTGGCTCTGGCTGTGCTGCTGCAGCACGCCGCTGCACGTGTGCGTGGCAGTAGGCCCTTGAGGCCCAGGGCCATGGCAACTGCATGATCTAGATTCTTTTTCGACGAAAAGCACAAATTATCAGATTGTCAAGAAATCTGCCAACACTGTGTCGTACACTTTCTCCCCCGAAACCCCCACCAGCCCCAGTTCCACACGCATGGCACTGTTGCTGCTCAGCAAGGGGAACCCCTTGCTGACACGCCTCCGGAAGATAAACAGTTGTGGCATGGAAAAAAACAATGCAATTGACTGCGTCGCTCGAGGAAGGAAATCCCAGGTCATGAGAAAAGAGACACACTCTGACGGACGTGCTGCTGCTACAGACAACAGATGCTAAAGCTCTCTCGACTCTCTCGACTGACGCTTGCATTACAGACATACGAGTGCATCAGATTTGACACACATTTTTTTTTGGGCAGGTAGGACAGATTACCCGTTTACCCCCGAGATCCACCACTAAATGCAAATTGGATCATTAATCAGTTGCTTACCATGTGAGACAGATTCGTCTAGACAAGTGTCTAAACCAGAAAGAAACGATCATATACTACGTAATTGATCGCCTTTACTCATACAACTGCCTCATCATACTGCCAACAAAAAAAAAACACATCTCAAAATACTCTCCAAAGTGTTGGTTCATGCCACGGAACTTCGCAACGGTTGCAACTCTTTAGTCTTTATTGTAATGCTGTGGTGCCTCTTGAATCAACACTACACTCTTATGCATCAGCAGTTCACACACCTCACCTCACCCAAGATCGAAACGGTTTGCCCTGCTGACACACCCGCGAAGCATTGCGTCGTTCGTGGAGATAGAAAATGAAAGAAACGAAAGTGAATTATTGCCGTGCCATCGAATGCATCAACAGATTAATAGAGGCACAAACAGTTCCAAACAACAACAAAAAAAAAGACACGCCATAAACATGAAACTCAGCACTAAACTTGGCCAAAGGAAAGCGTAAACCGAGCGTAAGCAGCGAAAGAGGTGGCAGCGGAAAATGATGGCGCATACATCGCCAAAAGCTGGTGTGGCCGGTTGTAGGTATCGCCTCCATCACCACCGCACCAGCAGCGCAGCAGCAGCAGCAGCAGCAGCAGCAGCAGAAGGAACGATCAACAACCGGCACAAAACATGAAACTCGTCGAAAAGATGTAACAAAATGTTGAGAAAACGGACGGCTCGGACGTATTGGCAGGCGACTACCAGCCGCTTGCCAAAGCAAACACCAGCAGCAGCGGTCGTAGTGGCAGCAATCAATAACTGGTCATCGGCTAGCCGGCTAGCTCTAAACTGGCCGTCGATAATCGCCCCAATGTGCATAAAAACAGGTGGAACGATTAATGCAACTTGCAAACTGGCGGTCTGCTGGCTAACGCCGCAACAGCGAAGCTAACAGCGCCGGCAGCCACCGTAGATCGATTGGAACTACTGGACTACGGTGGCCACCGAGATTCAGCGTGTCCAAGTTGCGTGAACGCGTCCGGGCTTGCCGCTAATGATGGCCATTGCGCAAACGCGCTAAAGACTCGTCTGCGGTTCGGGGTTCTTGCGCGAAGGGTCAAACTAATTAATGCCCGGCCGGGTGATCTCCATTTGGGCGATCGCGTTTGCGTGTACTTATCTGGCTGTGAGTGATCCGATCATAGATCGATCCTTTAGTAATGCGGTCAAAGATGAAGGATTATAGTGAAGGAATATGGGAGTTCCGCTTCGCATAATGAACAGTAACACGTGGATTGCATGTTGATCGCGTGATACAAAACGATTTGAGAATTTCATAAACGGGATTTTCTGAATATTTTACATGATTTTTGGGTTTTCCAATTTATTTTAAACTCTTACTAATAGCATTTTATTACAAATCATTTCTGGTACATAAGGCAACACTCTTCCATCGTACAGATAGTGGCCGGATAGAGAACATTTTACATGGCCTACTTAGTCAGACCATGTTTTACCAATAAAATGAAGAAATGCTGCGAAGTGTGCAATGTCTTGCGTGTACAGAGGTGCTTCTTAAAAGTGATGGAAATAATCTTCGTTTTCGTTCAACAAGACCAAAGCAATATTATCCACATTCCAAGATCTCACTTCGGTGTTCATCTGATGAAAAGGAATCCGGCATAGCGGAATTTAGCCAATCTATCAACCTAAACATAGAAATAGAACCGCTGCAAAGTACTGTGGCCTTCAGGTCCGAATCCTACGAAGGTTGTAAAGGATATATCTTTGATGTTCTATTACGTTTATCTTTTTTCCGGTTTATGATTATCATTTTATCGATTTTGACGAGCTTGACACGAAAACTTTCGGCGTTTTATGGGAAAATTTATGGCGTTTATTAAGCATGAGGTAGAACATTTCTAAAACACTCAAACTTTCAGTTTAGAAATTTTCCAGCAGTTTACTTTCTTATCCGATGGCACTAATAATATACGCACATTCTCAAACGACTTCTCACTCCTGAGATGCAAACATAGCGAAATAATCATTAGTTCTCTATTATTTTCTAAATACAGACTACTGCAAACGGGTTTGCGGTAATCGATGCACCTAAAAACGCGCGAAAGAATAGTGCTCGGAAAATGCCGGAAACAAACAGTAAGCCAACACTGTTTCGTTACTAAAAGCTGCTAACAGACCCCAATATCAAAGCCGAATCTGCATATTCCAAAATTACATCGACCACAACGCGTCCGATAACGATTAGTTCGTTGTGCCGAGACCGAACGCCAGCTAATGGCAGCAACCTCATCCTTAGCGCTGCCGTCCCGTTTTTAGATTCCAACCCAGGAATTAGACCACAGCAATTAAATTAGATGAATTCAATATCGGCCCCCTCTTCCCCCAAAAAGGTGCCCAAAACCATCCGCATAATTGATGCAACCGGGCGCGTGGCGTACGCGCTATCGCAACCCGGATTATAAGTCCGGCGGAAGTGCAATTGGGCGAACGCTGGCTGGACCTGCGGCGTCCGTGTGCGTGCGTGCGTGTATGTGCCCCAGAATCATGGTCAGTGGAGCGCGAATCGGTCCGATCGGTCACCGCCGAGGGTTGGTCTCTTTCTCAGGTTGCAGGTCCCGGTCCTTGGCACTCCAGGTCCGGCCGTGTGCGCGTGGTTGCGGAATGTGGATGCCATGATGCCGTCTAGCGTCCGCAGCGAGCGAGATTACAAAACACTGCACTGCGCTCCACGAGGGGTGATAGCAACATCATCCTCGCTCGAAACCCCATTTCACGGACCACGCAAAGTGGGAAACATACAGAGAGAGAGAGCTAGCGGTGGCTCTGTACTCGGGAATGGTTCCAGCTCGCCCAGGAAGGAGGCCACCTCGTTCGGTCAGCCGGCCAGGAACCGCATTATGTAAGGGGCTGGGCATCGTGGTTCTCCCGAGGGCACCACACGAGTGGTCGGGGGACTGGTCTTGGACGGTGACCTCAATTGCGTTTCGGGTCGATCGCTCGTTACCACCCTGCCCCTCCTTCCATCTCCCTACCGCACACAGGCTCACAGGATCCAAACAAATGAGATCTTGATTGAATTAGGTGCTGCGCGGCTCCACCGTCACCGCCACCTTCGATGATGATGATGATGATGCACGCCGCGTTGCATTTGCACCTTTTTCGCACTCCGCATCCAGGAAAAGCCAGTTTCACACGATCAGTAGAGCAGTGGAGGAACGTGCGAGAGCGCTATCCCCGCCAAACCGTACCCCCCTCGTTCGCGATATGGCGATTGGAAGGAATGCCTGGTGGTGACCTGGGCTACTCACCAACGCGCCGCGGGATCGACGATTCTTTCCCTTCCACTGCCCGCTGGGCCCCTGGGTTTCCGAACGATTGACCCGCCGGGGTCCGCCGAGAATGCGCCAAGCATTACTACTATTATGCGCACCTCATCGCGGGCCTAGTGCCGATCAGCGGAACGGTGCGAGGAACCAGGAAGTGGTGAATTATTAATGCTCCTACATTTATCATGCCGCGCCGGCCATGCGGACCACCGACAGTCGGAACGTGAGTGCAGAACGCGAACCGATTACGAACCGGTACACTCGATGAAGCACTCGACGGCAGCATTCCAACGGTACCGATGCGCGATTGCGTCCGCTCGCGCACTGACCGACCCTGATCGGTTCCAGGGTCCACCGAGTGTCCCTGGTGCAGCTGGAGGCGGAGGGCAAAAGGGAATGGGGGCGAAACGAAACGAAGCGTCCACGGGCTACGCACACACGATGAGCGAACAATTTTCACTTTTCACTTTAATCCCAATCCCTTCGCCACGGCGCATTGCGATGTTCCGGTGCAGCAGCGGCAGCAGCAGCAGAAGAAGGGGTCTGGTGGCGAAGGGATGATCAGGGCCAATACCGCAACCGGTACCGTTCTACCGACGCTGCCGTTGGTGTCTATGAATCATTAGTTTCAGCGCGCTCTTCAGCATCCGGAGGAGGTCGAGCAGGTGCTGACCGTCGAGGGTGGAACGGGGCGCGCTCGCGCGCGCTCGTTCTGTTATGTTAACCTTTACGATGCTCCCCCTCCCTCCCGGCTGGTACCCTTCTTCACTTCCCCTTTTTCACGGGGAGGACCGTTGATGGGCGATAATTCGACTTCCATTGGCGGTGTCTATTCGCCATTTCGTTCTGCCGCGCCCTCGCCGATTCATTTCATCCGCGATCTTCTTTATGTCATTTATCACAAGTTTTATGTTTTTTTTTGCTATCCATTTTTTTTTCTTCTTCTAGCGATCTAGGCTCAGCACGGCAGAGAATGAAGGGATGATAGTTAAAAACTTAATTGAATGTTACAAGGTGTTGGGCTCTAGCGTAAGGTACTAGCGTGAGGTATGTTACCGAGCCAGCACTATGATCGTGTGCTTTGCGAAAGAATGTTCTAATGTTGCATGAGGAGATGGCAATAGGAGGAGTTAAGAGCTCATCCTAACTCAAAAAAAGCATTCCCTTCAAGAGACATGCATTATACATGTCTTTACTGAATTAAATCTATTTCAAACATTACAAATGAATACAAAAGCAATTTGTTTTAGTAGACAAAGAATGCAAGTTCTTTAATACTGCTTGATCACAATGTATCATAGGAACATAGGAAAAAAGAAGATGATATGATATTTAAATCTAAATCTTGATTTGATGATTGATTTGCCTTATCTAGAAAACTAGAATGATTTCTTACGTTTTTTTGCAACTGCTTTATCATTTAAATTTAGTTTAATGTTTGTCTGTTACTGATAACGTCTTTGGTCCCAAAATTGTTTTGTCTCAAGTGCAGAAAAGAAAATGTGGATGTGTTCCGCCTCCTACCATGATATGTCCCATCTGATTAATCATATTACCAACAAGTGTCCAACAAGGATGGATTTATTTACAGAATTTTTCGGTAAGCTACTATTTAGTACGGTATTTTAGTATCAAGTTGTACAATTGCAAACTATGAACTCCATCTCTTTAAAAGAGACCCTTTTTTAATTATTTTTGTTCTGTAGTTTGCTTGAAGATCGTTTTGTAAGTCAAGCTCGCGAATACCATTTTGACTCGTTGAAAGTTGCAAAGACTGACTTTTATAAATACGTTTTGTAGCACAAAACACTTATTTTCTATCTTTGTTAATTCTATTGTTTCGATTTTGTCTTCGAATAGACAATCGAGAAGAAACATCTATGATCATTAATCAAAATGTTTACCACGTGCTGCTTTTATTGCTGCAGAAGATAATCAAAAACCACCACAAAGAATCACTCTGCAGAGATCTGCAAAATGAACAATGTAACAATGTAAATTTTCCATTTCCCCGTTTCTGTTAAAGTATATTTGCTCCTAAACTACTGAACTAGTTTAAAAATATCACAAAGATTCTATTTCAATTATGTTAAAAAACGAAAGGAAGCCGATGCTCTAGGCCTAGCCTAGAATGAAGGTGTTCCAGATTCAAGCAAAAAGGCAAACCTCAACTAAGGCCACCAGAATGTGTCTTTGTCTACTCCAAGATCATCATCATCAGCAGCGCTACGAAGACGTTGAATGCATGCAAAACGATCTGTGATCTTCGATCTGCTCGTCCGTGGATTATCGCCCATCGTAATCAATCCAGGGATTAGGATCACCCATCCACCGTTCGCAATCTGCATTCTGATCAAGGCAAACGCTGACATTCCCCTGACAGTGCCCCAAAAGATTGCCCAATGATCGCTCGACCGATCATCTCACACGAGCCCTACCCGTGCCCCTGCCACCACTAACCACAGACCCGGCCAGTAACCGGTAATCTACCGTTGCAATCGAGTGCAAATGTGAGAACGAACGAAAGTGAAACATCGGTGTCCAATGCCACCGCGATCGGTCAATCGTCAGCGGCCATGCCACATTTCCATCATTCTGTAAAGCGACACCTCACGGCGACAAGCGATACGTGTGCCGGTTTTGACGAGAAACCATCCAACGAACGGACTGATCACCATCTAATCACCACGATCGAGTTTCGATCGCACTGCAAATGGTGGCAAGTGGCGCACCAGCCCCGTTTTGATGCCAAAGGTCCCCTCGTCCGCCCCTGGCAGTCACATTCCATGCCATCGATGCCAGCAGATTGGCAAACTATGACAATCGATCCACGACGGAGGGCGGCTGGTGGGCGGAGGGTTTGGGATCCACCCACCGATCCAGCCATCCGACGCGACCGAGACAGAGGCTGTCGGCCAGCTGGCCAGCCGCACGACATGATGACATGATTACTTTCGACATTTTTTTTTTCCTCCCTGCCGTTAGCATCGTTGACCTCGCGGACAGTGCCAAGATCCCGTTAGATCTCGGCCAAACGGTCGGGAAACCGAGCCGGTGCGTGGGTGGGTTTTTTGGGCGGGAAAAAGGAGCCCCCTCTCCGCCCTTCTCCGCGCTCCTCTTCCTGCTTCTGTTTGTGGGATGCGATGAAATATAAAGCAAATCCGTGTTCTAGAGGCCTACTGAACCCCTGAACCTGGCCTGAACCCTTAGAACGTTGACGGCGAACCACCACCCACCGACCGGTGATCGCTTCATCAGGCGCACGCGGCGCACGATGGGTGTACGCGATGACAGCGAAGCGGCTGGATCATTCCCGAACTAAGAAAACCGTCTCCACCTGGGGTTGGCTCCGTGGAAGACCCCTTAATTGGGTCCCATTAGCTTCACTTAGCTTTTGGTTTATTGCTTTGCCGTCGACCAGGTCCGCGAGGTCTTGCCAGGTCTTTCCTTTCAGATCATGCTCTTCTCCTTCTCCTCCATCACGGACACGAAGCGAACCGAGGATGGGCGAATTCTTCTCCAAAAGCCACCCAAATTGCGAGCAGAGCTGATTTTCATGTTCTTCTCCCTTTCTCTCTGTCTCTCTCGCGATAGGAAGACAGAAGTGAGGGCGGATTTCCTGTGCACGGTGATCAGTATCACGGAAAGGCCATCGCAGTCGAGCAATTTGTTAGCTTTTCCTTGGTTAACGGCTCCGGGGAGCAGCAGCAGCAACGATGCAACAACAGCAGCCCAAAAACCCATCGTGGAACGTGCAGCAATGTTGCAGCAGCAGCAGCAGCAGCAGCAACAGCCATACCGAGAGCATAGATGACCCGTGAAACATACAGGGAAGAAGGATAGGAACGTAGGGAGCGTAAAGCGTACTGTAAAGCAAGTAAAAGAGGGGAGGGGGGGGGGTACCTAATGGCGGGAATCGGGAGGTCGGCAAGTGGTCGATCGATTTATCATGCACACCGAAGCGCAGCGAGGCTGATGGTCGTCGGTTGGTCGGACGGTCGGTCGTGCAACGACGCGCTGGCCCTTTACTGTTAAGGGCCGGTACTGTTATCGTATAAAAATGTACGATTTATGCTCTCTGGCAGCATAGAAACGGGCCGATACTTTGCTGGCTGGCACGCCATAATTGAGCAGCTTTTTGGAGGGAATCCGTTGTTTCTTAATCAACCGATTGTGGTCGCCCTCTTCATTCGGGCTGAATCTCTTGGAGGCCGCTTCGTCCAATCGGTTGGCGCCGTTCGTGGCCGTTATACACGACATCGGAACGGGGAAGGGGGGGCGGGGGGGGCTACTGTTATGATCTCTGTTTGACCCAGTATCGCACAAAAAGTGTGATCCAACCAACTGCAGCAAAAGGGTAAAACATGCATGAACATTTTAACAAAGAAAATGAGCCACACATACGCGCATACGCAGAGCGCAATTTGAAACGGTGCGGCCCAGTTTTCCCCAGTGCGCCCAGAGATGCATCTTTTGGGATGGGGCAACATAATGTTTCTTTTTTTTTATTTTGGGGTTTTGATGCCAACTCTTTGTACTAACTGAGCCAGCGTGCAAGCTTTCGCAACGACTAATTCAGTTCTTTCATTTTAGTTTCTTTGCAGTGAATTTTAGGTATTGCCAAACTTGGCTCCTTTGATTCTCCACTCTCCTGATTATACATTTAATTTTATATTTCATCAACAAGTGAGAACATTAAGAAGTATCATTTTTTGGTATGATCTTATTATGCTGAATGGCTCCAATTATGCTGAAATGCTTTGGTTCCGATTGTATGCGCAAAACTCCAGGTTAGCTCTACATCCTAATGGTCGCGATCTTACGTTATTTAAAGATATTCATTAAACTACCATGCTTAAGCATACTCTATCAGCGTTTTAATTGGATAAGCGAGAATGCAGAGTGGTTTTGGGATGTGCTTAAAATGTCGAGAAAAACATCAATCAGAAACAGATCATTCTTCTTTTTACGAATCTGTTAATTGCGGCAAACATGGTTTTTGCGACTAAACCAAGCATTTCTCAGGGACATCAAGCTCCACTCTCTTCAGCTAGGAGTGTATTTTGCACCGGTTTTTGTTGATTGAAAATCGTCTCATCATAATTCCAAAATAGCTGTAAAACTAAAACTAAGAGCTGTAAAACTAAAACTTAAGG